>NC_134569.1:131489066-131791566 GCF_050947875.1 Dermacentor variabilis
AAGACTTTTTAAAGATGAAAAAAGCGTCGGAAGCGAATTGAACCAAAGGCATACTATATTCGCACTGGCCTATAGTAACTCAGGCATTTTTTTTTGTTTTCCCCATAACTCACGAATTAATTAAGTTTAATTACCCAACTTATAAATTATTGGCTGAGGACCTGAAGTGTGATACGCAGATTTATAGCGCACTTTCAGAAACCACCGATCGAGTTGTTTCCTGTACGATACGTCTCACGTAGTCCTTTTTCCCGGGTTGCAAAGAAAGCCCGCGAAATATAAAAAAAGGAACACCTGACGGAGCGCTTGCGCAGTGGTATTGTGCTGCTCTCAAGCGTGCGTTCGGTAAACAAGGTCGACTGCATCGTGACTGGCGACCGGGAAGCAACAGGGTATTATTATGGTTGTAGGCAGCTGGGGCCGACGGCTCCCGTCGGATGACGGCGCAAATGCATGCTGCTGGCCGAGCGCTGCCGAGGAGATAAAAACCGCCCTGCCGCTTCCCCGTCGCCAGTCACCATGCAGCGGACCTTGTTCACCGAACGCACGCTTGAGAGCAGCACGATACCACTAAGCAAGCGCTCCGTTACGTGGCTTTTTTTTTTTTTCGTGTGCTGTAAACGGCACATCCGCAAGAGGGAGAACCAAAGCGCTTTACACTCGCGTTGCAGCGTACAAGGCCAACATTTGTAAGGTGCTCGTTGGTGGAAACCACTTCCATGTGTAACCTTTGTACTTGCGTGCGCTTTGTTTACTGATGAAGTACAGGTTCGAGTGTGATGTCCACGCCTTAGCGCCAGCGGCACCAGTTTGTCATAAAGATGTAGGACCAGTTTCACTACGTACAGAGATGCCGGCGTCATGACGAAACGACGAGAATAGCTGAGGTGCTTCGCACTGAATAGCTGAGGTGCT
The DNA here is from genome assembly GCF_050947875.1 of Dermacentor variabilis. Classification (NCBI taxonomy): domain Eukaryota; kingdom Metazoa; phylum Arthropoda; class Arachnida; order Ixodida; family Ixodidae; genus Dermacentor; species Dermacentor variabilis. Next base: position 131,489,982 of record NC_134569.1, read on the forward strand.
TCGCACGCTCGCGTTATTCAGGCGAATATGTCACGCGCCTTAGGTTCGGTCCTCGCTGTGCTAACATTAATAAATTATGAGTCTGCACAAGCTCAACACACGGCAGCCGATTTGGTACACGCAGGTATACACGCACGCCCTTTCCAACTGCGCAAACACATCGAGTTGAATCAGTAGGTACTAAATAGTGCTGCCCACACGCAAACGCATCGCCTTTTGCGTTGCATGCACCGACGAAAACTTGACTTCATTGTCACGCCGGGCAAGCGTCTTTAGACAGATAAATCAAGAATCTGATCAATACGGTTGAAATAACTCGCGAAGCGGCTCGATCGCGACAGTGTTTATGCCTGCAGGTGCATTGGTCGTGGACGACACAACACTCAAATAAAGCTCTGGCAGGCATAAGAACACCGTGCACCATAACGTACAAATTATTGCTGAGACAAAGAGCTCTGATTTTTGTACAAGCACTCGACGCTAAAAGGAATTTGTCCACGAAACTGACATCAAGAGGCCTCCAACTAGAAGTAGGCAGCCAAACCGAAGCGACAAAACAAGCGCGCAGTTACTCTGCCGGAAAAACACAAAAATCATCTGCTTCTACCAGTTTCATACCGTTTCGTCATCGCTGCTAGCACGGCACACAATAAACAAGCTTAAAATACGGCAAAAGGCCTATGCACCCAACAATAACAATAGACCCAACAATAATTTCTAATGCCACACCTGGCGTAACTCTATGGGCGAAACCGCGCGCCCCGGAGCGAACGAGCAAACGGCGAGGGCGATAGACGAAGAAAAGCACGAGCGGCGAGGAGGCCAGGAGACGGAGCGGCCGGGCGAGGAGGAATGCTGTAACTTGAAAGCGATCTGCGACGTCGCCAAAATGCGCGCCCGCGCGGACCTCGTCTTCAAAGCGATCTGCGATGTTCGCAGAGTGCGCGTAGTGCCGGTAGCTCCGTATGCGCCGTGCTTTCGGCGTTTCGTTTTCGTTGAAGCGCGAGATGCACGAAGGTGAATTCGCTCGCGGCTGCTTCCGCGATTCCTCACTCCAGACAGCGAGTTTCCGCGGTCACCGAGCGAGATGTGTTCATGTTTACATGTGCGCGCTTGACACCGTGCTTGTTAATTTAGATAGTAAGCGAATGTTTACAAGTACATACGGCCGAGAAAACTACTATCCTTACTTCCTATAGCTTTCTACTAATTTGCTATCGTAATCGATGCTTCGCCTTGCGGGCGAAACTGCGACTTTTTTTTTTATGCAGAGATCGTAATAACCCACACACTTTTAACTTTGCGTACACATCATTCTTAACGCGCCCCTTAATTATTTCCGCCAAATATAATAAGCAAAGTACGTTGTTTTGTTTACCCAGGGCACCGGGAAAACAAACTGAAAACCTCATTTAACGCATGGGAATAGGAAGAAAGAAAATAAACGAGGGTTCACTAATTATTTGTAACGATTATAATTAAGCCAGAAGCGTGAAAGTTTCGCTAGACATTACATTTAACATACGCTCCCCATTTACATCGAATTTGAACGCGGCCTCCTCTATACGGTTGTTTTAGGACGCTGGAGCCCTGAGATCATTACGGATAACGACAGTATGGCACGCTCTGGAACACTTGAATAAGTATTTTATTTTTTATTACGAAGGCTGTAGTTACCTTACCGAAATTCAACATTTATCGTTCGTCACTTACGTGCAATGTGCTAATCCTACTTCAACGAAACAAACAAACTGAGCGCTTCGTATAACGCATGAAAACTGGGAGAAAATGAGTGTTGAGTAATTCATCTTAAAAGCGCGCTTACCTAGACATTTCAAAACATGATCGCTCCCATTTCCTTTACATATAAAATCGATGCCGTTCTTGGTACTCCCAGGGGAGCGGAAAAACTTGGAAGCGGTTTAACGCGACAGCTTTGAGGGCCCCGCGTTCCAGAAAATCCGCGTCTAGCGTCGACTGTCGTTTCGGCAAAAATCATTTCGAACAACGTATACCCAACTACGCAGGCCCTACATGTAGCGCGAGGAAGTTAATTTACTAACTGAATTTCTCAAAATAAATACGTCAGAAAAGTTGCAAACTACGACTTACACGCAACCTACAGACATGATAGCGTCTGATTGTAATTTGAATATACGAGAAAACATCATTCTTTTGCGCGGAAACTCGAAACAAAAACCACTTGTCAAGCATTTCTACCAATCATAGAGCGGCCATGGCCTCCGAGATTAGCACGCGCCGCCGCGCGCAAATCTCGAACGCTATAAAGCGGCGCGCCCGGTTCCTTGCAACACTTCCAGATGGCACTCACCTGTGCCGCATCGTAGAGTAACTGCACATGCTACCAAAAGTAGCATATACTACCTATATGCTACTAATATATGCTACCTTTGGTAGCATATACAGTAACTCTACCGCATCGCGGCCCACGCAAGAGGCCGCGTTTATACCAGAACGCTGGCCTTCATGCATAGCGTTCGCCGCCAGCGTTTCCCGGTAAACATTATGGTTACATAAGCTGCAGTTGGCATTGGGCGTGAGTGCTATCGCTTTCCACTCTTAAAGGCTAAGCTTGAACTATGAAATATAGGGCATTGTGGGGGTACAACAGGTATGAAGTACTGAGAGGTATTTGGAATGGAGTAATGGTGCCAGGGCTTACTTTCGGGAATGGGGTCCTGTGTTTAAGGGCAGAGGTTCAGTCGAGACTAGAAGTAAATCAGAGAGCTGTGGGAAGATTAGCACTAGGTGCCCACTGGAAAACCACAAACGAAGCAGTACAGGGGGATATGGGCTGGGTATCGTTCGAAGCACGGGAAGCTCACAGTAAAATCGTATAGGAAAAACGCCTGAAGAAATTGGACGATAACCGGTGGGCAGCTAAGGTATTAAATACCTATAGAGAAAGAGCGTTCACTCACAATGGCGGAAAAGAACTAGGAACCAGTAAGTATGCCAGACACGAGGACGGAGAAAGACAGAGCTTAAACGACAGGTTAAAAACGCGGAAGGTAAAAATTGGATAAATTCAATGGAAAAGAAACATAGTGTGGAACTATATCTATACTGAAAAGAGCAGATTAGGAAGGAAGCGTTTTATGATAACGCAAGAGGCAGTGCCCTAGTACTCTTTGAAGCTAGGTCAGGGCGTCTCAGAACGCGGAGCTATAAAAAAATTTAACGAAGAAGACACGTGTACTATGTGTGGTAAATATGTAGAAACAATGGAACACCTCATGCTAAAATGTGATGGTATCAAGCCCGATGTCGATGCGGCCACAGTCACCCTTCCCGAGGCCCTAGGGTTCAGAGATAATAATAGTCATCTAAATAAATATGCGGTGGAAATTAGCAAAAGGCGATTGGAGGATTGGTGGCTCAAAAGCAGAGAGGTGACATAAGATTAAAAGAGTAGGAAGGCGTATTTAAAGAAAATCGAGAAATTCAATAACACACAACACAGAAAAAAATAAAAATCTGAGCATGGTGGCAACTGCCATCCCCCCGTTTCAAAGGGGACGCTCCTACCTTCCATCCATCCATCCATTTCTTTCGTTAGGCTTCGACTCGTTCGAAACGAGAAGCGATCTCGAAAACTGTGCAAGGTTATCCACAATACTGTGGTTGAAGTGGCCTGAGACTAAGCGAAAGCCGTTTACACAGTTATTTGCTACTAACGAAGTAAATTTCACAAAGGCAAAGCCAAATTCAATTCGAAGTGTACAGCCAGGACTGCCGACATGTTTTCCGCAAACTACGCAAACCACGCAATGTCGCTAACGCTAAATCTGAGAAATATTGTGCGTATGCTATATGCTATGGGTCGTTAAGCGTTCTGCGCATGTGCGGCAACAACCCGCTATATTATAGCATACGCAATGGTATAGCTTACACTACACTAAAGCTGTCTATTATTGCAACACTCCAGCTAGGTGGAATCCTGCCGTCGCCGTGATGTTACATATAAAGTTAAAGGGCGATAACATCACCGCTGGGCAAAGTATGCTGTATATGCAAGTGAAAGCGTGAGGGCGAGCCAACAGTAGCGGCTCAATATCGCGTGCACAAGGGAGGAAAGCTGGAAGGAAGTGCCCCGTCTAATGTCGCGCGCGAGGCACTGGGGGCTGGAGAGGGAAGGGGGCATTCTACTCTGGTGGCTGCTGCATATGGAGGGGCCGCGCAGGCCCCATCTCGAAAGGGATCTGCAACGGGGACATAGTGTACGCCAAGTTCTGATAGCTTCGTGTGCGCTGTTTTCGCCACGTAGTTCGCATTGAAATAAGAGGCCGCATGAAGGTCAATTCGATCGCTGCTGCTGCTGCAGTGCTTCATCACTCCATCGTTTTGACAGCGAGTTTCCTCGGTCGTCGAGTGAGATGTGTTCGTGTGTGCTTGCACACAACGCCATGCTTGTTAATCTAGTAAGCGAATGTTTATAAGAATGTGTTTTTACGGCCTATAAAACTACTATCCTTATTTGGTATAGCTATAAACTAATTTGATATCGCATCGATGCTCCCCTTTCGACCGAAACTGTGACTTTTTTTTTTTCTGTAGACCCGAGGCAACTGTGCGATCTTCCAGCAAGTGAAGAATTGTTTTAACAGGCTATGCGCGGTGCTTGATTGTGTACATTCTCAGGACTGTGTTTTGAAGGATTTTTCTTGTGTATACTTTTTAGAGCAGTAGTTTTACAACGGGTTTTCAACGTTATAATTTACTGTGCTTGAACAACTATGCATACCACACCTTGGTAGAGCAAAAGAAGCAATTAATATTATTTTCTCAGTCCCGGCCATGGCAATCGCATTTCGATAGAGGCGAAATGCAAACGCCCGTGCACTGTGCATCAAGCATGCGCGCCCTGCTGGATATGCACGTTAGTCATTTATATTTACGCAGGGTGTGAATTATCATATTCAGGAATGTCATTCATGTATTTACACGGGGCTCAAGGTGTGGCAAGGTGTGCGGATGGCGCAGCTGGAAAGTACAGCAAAAAAGCTCGGGTATATTGATACGACTGCCTTTATCAAAAATAAACTCAAGTTATTGTGAGGGTTCCCTTGAATGAGCGACGTCCATACACAGTGCAGCCGGCATCGCGAGACTCACATTTATTTAGTGATGGCTCAGATCGAAAACTTCTGCTTACAATATCCTACACGTTTTTGTAAGCAACGTCTGCAAGTATAAACACTTCCAAGGATTTTCCCGTTGCACCATATAAAACTGGGTCTTTAAAAGTCCCTTTAACACTTCTAACACGACTTTTAAGGGGGCCAGAAACAATGTAAAGTGGGCACGAAGGGGTCCCATGAAATCCATATCCATGTCGCGTCGCTCAGGCCATGAAGGTATTTTGGACATTTTAAAGCGACGAAAACCTAGCACTTCCTGTGGCAAACATACGCGAGTGTGTCCAAGCATGTAGGCAGTGCGTAACCTATTTCTCTCTGCTAGGCGCTGCATGTGGGAGAGCGAGCCACCACACGCAGGAAGGTGCCGACAAGCCTGGACATGACGACTAAGCACCTAACACGCGTGCCGAGGCCGATACAGTTTGTTCCCTCTCCTGGACGAAAGCATTCCCAAGAAAGTACAAATGCAACAAGCCTTTCTAAAAGCCTTTCTGCCTCTCATTCTTGACTAGCTTTTGGGAATGACCGCTCGCCAAATGCTATCTCTGGAACTGAGGAATCCCATGAAACACTTGGTAGAGGTGACCTTACTTAAGTACACATATACCCTGGTGCTTCGAGTCTAATTAGCCAAAGCATGTCAGTAAAGCTCCATTACTCTGTTAGAAGGTACAGAAGACTAATTATGATTCACCCTTGAATGTTCACCTACACACTTCTGACTGTAGTCAAGAGTTCGACGAAAGTTCGTCTGGTCAGGTAACATGATGATGAAGAAATTGCGGTCACTGACCAAGTCAAGGTGAAAATAACACAGAGACGTTTCGGGACCCGTACGGGTTCCTTGATCACACTAAAGGCAGGCAAGAGCCGCAAGTCGTTTTTATGCCAAAATGTGACATAGGGAACGGGTGTAGTTGGCAGGAAGATTTCGATCAGTCCTGTTGATACCGTTGTCAGTAGTTTGAATAAATAAAGATTCTAACAAGAGTCGCGTCATCGAATTCTTTTCCGTAGCTATTATAGCAGCGTTTTCCCAATCGATGCGGTGACTGCAATTATCGGCGTGTTCAGCAAGGGCGTTCGAGACTTTTTTCTTGTTGGAGACATCCCTTTGGTGCTCTTTTAATCTTCTCGTGAATTTGCTGGTTTCACCGATGTAACTCTGTGTTATTTTCACCTTGACTTGGTCAGTGACAGCAATTTCTTCATCAACAGTTCTGACTCCCACATTGCCATGGCAGATAAAGCAAACATGAAAAACAGGCATCCAATAACACCTCTTCTACTAGACACGCCTTCTCTTCTCCTTGCCCCCCAAAATTCCCTCCAACATGATGCACAAGCTCTTATTCCCTGGTGTTTATGCTCCCTCCTCTGCCACCTCACAAGGCTGCAGGAATTTTTCCAGAGGAAGAGCTGGGCCCTCACCCCCTGCTGTCACCTGCAAGTGGAAGGGCTCCATCAAGGGAGGTGCCGCCTGCCCAAACTAGACAACCCTGGCACAAGAGAAACCAAGGTTCACCATCTGCTGTGGACTTGCCCAAGACACACGACGCACAAGACATAACCAGGGGTCATTGCTCAGATGACCTGGCCTCCGCAGTGACCACATGCCAACTTCAGCAGTTGCATTCAAGATGACTGTCATTGCAAAGCCTTACTGACTTACAGCACAATGTGGGGTTGCATGCATTTATATGTATAGGTCTCCTCAAATTAAAACAAAAATACTTTTACTATTGCTCTAATTGGTTTTCTCTGGGCTGTCTATACTTGCACCATCATCACTGCTCATCTTCTTTTTATTATGTGCAACACTCCTTATGGTTACTGCAAGCATTCAACAATCTCTCAATCAATCCTACCAGCCACAGTTACCGCTTTGTCATCAGATGTACTGCACATGCCTTCTCTCCACTGAGTGTAGCCCCTCTTGTTACTTGATTCTCTTTAGTACTCCCTTTCGCACTATTGCTCAGTGCATTCACTCTCACACATAGCTTTGTATGTCAATGTTCGTGCAGTTCCAGGGAACAAACACAAGGAACGCCGGTTCCACTAAAATCAATATTTACTACGAGAAAACTTCGTTCAGAACAAAGATGGTTTTCATGTGTATATAAATGAACACGTTATTCATCGAAAGCCAGAAGTACTTGCTCGCCTCAGTATCATTACGGCACGGTGCTAAAAGGCGCTTCATCAGCAGGTGTGCATTTTTACACACAGCACTATACGCAACATAGCCCTTCTCTTTAATGGTATATTGCACATTCGCTTGGCAAAGTGCCTGCAACATCACTCGTGTAGATGTAGTGGTACACTAGTCACAGCTCACAAGTACAGTGTAGTCCAATATGAAAGGGAACACCTAATCAGTACTCAAGCAAGAAAATCAGCAAGACTGGCAAATTTGAATACTGTTTGCCGACACGCTTGTCAAAGTAGTTGCTGTTTTACAAAGGATGTCTCAACAAACCTTCTTTCTATCCTGCGAAAAGCTACGACAACAGACGGTTTCAAATGCATATTGGATGTTCCTCTTCACATTGATCTCCCCTGCACACATGCAAACTCCTGCGCCATGTGTGGGAGAACGTCAGCCTTTCAATAAAACGAAACAGCACTACTATGTACAGCTTTGGGCTTGTTGTTCCTCAGTCGCAATGCTTGCGCATCTTGCAAGTGGCAGTAAGTGTACACAGGTAATAGTATATTCTGCGTGGGAAAATGCAAGATATCCTCCTCCCAGAATAAGGTGCTAAAATTATCTATGCTATTATTAAGCTCAGCAGAAGTACTGACCATACTCAGTGCTTTTGGAAACTGCAAACAGTTGCAAACTGAACATTACAAGTTCCAAAATGCATACACTGTACTCATAAATAAATACAAACAACTAAATTGTTTATGACAAGAAAAGAAGAAAGGGGCAGGGGGGGCATGCAGAGAACCGGAAGCTTCTAAGAACAGCACCCCTAAATTGAAAAAAATGTGACTATACATTAAACTTGTTCACACACAAACTATAAGTATATTGCAACAAACGTGTTACCATAGCAAGCTAGAGCTTTCTTAAGGTAACTCAAAAGACAGGAAAGGTTAACACAAATGAGTTTGACAGAAAGACTAAAAGCAGTTCTAAACTTGTGCATAACATCAGTTTGTACTTGCAAGCAGCATCGGCAGCAAAAGTGTAAAGGGCATACTCATTTAAGGCCACTCAGTGATTAAAGCACTACTATAGCTGAACATGACAAAATGAGAAATGAGCATTTCCGCAATCGTTGTAAGACAAAACTTTTGATAAGCGAGCACCTGAAGCAACATCTGCTGGCCAAAGAAAAAAAAAAGAATATAAAAACGTTAAGTTATGGGTCCACATTTCTTAAGGATTAGGTTGCTCTTCAATTGCATTGTTTTGTTTCCTGGATCAGAGTGGCACATGACAACAACGTGCCACAGTGACATCTTAATGGACCGAAGAGAGAGAGAGAAGCCAGGCTTCTTTTTCCTTCAGGCAAATGCTCTTTAGCAGGACACGTTGCCTAGATAAAAGATAAGACTTCTACAGACGTCATTGATTAATATGGCAACAAGCTGTGCCAGAAAAAGAACTATAATTATATTATGAGCCCGCAAAGGCAGAGTTGACTTTAAATCTCAAATGGCACCTGCAAAACAAGCAACAAGAGGCCACATGCCAACAGCCTTTCCTGCCTCTACAGTGCCGACCATACTTTGTCTGGCTTTGCATCAGAAAGTCAATGATCATCCGCACACTCTTGTGTAGCTCTACCAGCTTTAGTTCTCCCAAGCAGGTACCACCAACTGTACAAAAAAGGAAATGCCTTCAACAGCATAGAGTCAACAAGTACATTGTGCCAACCTCCGAGGAGAGATATCGTAACCTTCACGTCAATTAATTATACTTCTTTGATGTGGAAAGCTGTGATTACGCATGAATACGATGACTCAGGACAAATTGTACGATTCAACATCAGATACACAAGTTTGGCTTGCAGAGCACTACCTATAAGCAGCGACTTGGGGTCGCAGCATAATGATGGCAAAACAACAGTATAATCCACTGATTCTCTCCCACGGTAAAATATGGTTTGAACCTAGCATCCTAGTACACATTTCATGAACATAAATTAAAGGAGAGATTGACACAACCAACACAACACGACGAGGACAAAATGACAAGAACATGATGATCTCCTTAACCGCAAGACAGAAGGTTCGGCAAAGAAAAATAGGCGTCCACTAGTTGTGATTTTTTGTCTGGAGACGCAGGCAATGAAGTGAGGTCGCGTCACACTTTTCTAGAGTGCGCTGGCCTCTTACTGCTTCCCACCATAGGTGGGGTTCTTGAACGTTGAAACGGCACCCTTGTAGATTGGGTTTTCTCCCTGGAAAAAAGAAGAATTTCATATAGATATCAGCTGGATACAGCCTTACAAATTTAGTTTGGTTTAAGTTCATTCGGCGCACAAGATGGCAGAGAAATACGAATGGAAATTAACATAGTAAGGAATGTTTTGCTTCATTCCCACACTATACTGACTCCAAAAAATTATCAAAAGTGGGATATGTCTTGCAAAAACCTAAATAAACTACTTAACCTTAACAATTCAATGTAATCACTCAATATATTCATAAATTCCTGTGACGGCAACACTCGTTTACCTCAACCTTGGCACTAAAAGAATACAGTATTCAAAAAGGATAAGTTCTCTGAGCATTTGCATGAGCCTATATTTCATACTTGAGGGCTTCAACAATGGCATATAAATGTAACTGCAACAAATAAAACACACTCCTTTAACCCTTTGAGGGTCACTGACGTAAATATATGGCGCCGCGAACAAGTCCAAAATCGCCGATGCCATACATTTACAGCGCCGTCTGTACGTTTAAAACACACGCCAATTTCCTAACTTTTTTGGTTTCTGGCACGTGCTGCCACTATGTGGCAATACAGGGAATTTTTTTTCTCCCGCATCGCTTTCTCCGCTTTCGTTGCACAGTTTATTTTAGAGCTAGTTTGCTCCGGCACATTTATATACTACCGCTCGCGCATTGGTGCACGCGCGGGAGGGCAGCGGTTTGGGTTTCGTTCAGCGGGCGGTTCGGCTTCTTGCTCTCACAAAACTGATGGCTATCTCATTACTAATCGCTCAAAGGGCAACCACCTGCTTCTCGTTTGTTTAGTGCTCACAAGGGTGCGCATAGGAAGGATGCCACCGTGCATGCATTTCCTTTCATTTTAGTTTTTTGGAGACTCGCGAAAACTAATTGCCTCTGGTTGACGACAAAATGAAGATTAGCGGAAGTTTGTCACACGTTTTGCTTTTTTGATGGGCGCACAACCACAGTTTTCTTGAGTGTGCTCACCTACACAGTTCAATTACATTATGGATATAAATGTTAGTGTATGAGCAGGAACATTTGACACTGCCAAATATTCTCGTGTGCACATTTACTAAGCCTTATGTGTATAACAATGCATCAAATGTTTCATTCTTATAAGTTTATTTCCTTTTTTTATTGTCGCTATTCATGAATAAACAGCACATATATACCAACACAAAATATTTTTTCTCACTTTACGGTCACCTTAGAAAAATTACAGTACATTTACGGCCCCTCAGACCAATTGGAATCTGCAATAAAAAAAATCGACCATGGGCAGTCACATATGGCGAAAAAAATCGACCCTCAAAGGGTTAAGCAGCAGCAAAATGAAACAGAACATCTAGAATGCACTAAACTACTGGCTGGAGGGGCCATGGTTCTCCAACAGTCTAGCTCATTATTGATCACAGGAAGAAGCAGAGCTAAAAAGATGACAATATACATGAAGGAGCATACAAACAGCACACTGCTGTGCTGCAAACCTGTGTGCATGCAAATGAAGCCTTATATTTATACTGTGAGTAGCACTCAGTTGCTGCAGATACTATAAAGTACCACTTGTTTAGGCTAAATACATGAAATTGTGTGATAAGTCAGTGAGTATCTACGATAACTGCAGCCAATATTCCAGGCCACACTGGTGCTGTGTGCCTGGCAGAATTTTGCCACAGTTGAATTGAACTGTGTTACAATGAAATCACATACAAAATGAAAATGCCTTCGTTTTATATTTGTACAGTAGAACTTTGTTCATACGTTTTGGAAAAAAAAAAACGCTAGAAAAATCGAACGAACCAATAAAACGTTCGATCCGAAGCAACCATCTGATAGACTGAATTATTGTTGATATCTACGTAATGTGAAGCGTCGCGCGGGCCCTTGCAGCATGAGATGCCGACGCGCGTCGAGCTGGTGGTGTTCCAGCGGCCCGAAACACGTTTTGGTGTTTTCCTATTGCATGCTGTTTTAGGAGGACCATGGGAAATTGAAACGAAGTCGAGTTGTAACGTGATGCCTGCAGTAGGGAATGGTGGTGCGATTGGATTATTGGCTACTAAAAGCGTGCAGTACGCTACCAATGGCACTATGCACCACGCGTTAAACAGATAGACGAAGATGCTTATCGCAATAGGTTTGGCAGCAATAGCTGTGAATGCAGCACGCGACGACCCCAGCAGAGAATTGCTGGTACCAGAATAAGAAACTGTGCGTGCCATTGTTTTTCTTGTGAGACGGTCGGCTATATACTGCTCTCAATCGTGCGCGCCTCGCGCCTTTTCTCGTTCATACGAGATCTGGTGGCCGGAAAACGTATATGACCACAGTCTGCAGCAGGGAATGGCGACACATTTCGGTAATTGCCTATTAAATACATGCGCTACTCTTCCGATGTCACCATGCGCTGTGAAACCGAGTGCATGCCAGCATTTTCACGTGTGTCGGGCAAGCGAGTAATGCGGTGAAGCTGCTGTGGCAGGTAGCTATATACTGTTCTCGATCGCGTGTGCCTCACACATTTTCTTGCTTACCTGGGCTCTAGCGGCCGAGAAACGTAGCATACAATCGCAGTTTGGCGACGTACTGAACGTTGGTGCCGAAAATTTGTGTTTTCTGGGAACGTATGAACCGGAAAAAGTAAGCGTAACTCTACCGGGTCATTTTTTGTGTTCTCGATTGTGAACGTTGGTGCTAGAAAAATGTATGTAACAGGAACGTATAAACAAGGTTCGACTGTCTATATTCCACTGTCTATAACTCTATATTGCTTATAAGTGCACAAGTTGACATCGTTAGAAAGAAATTTGCAATCGGGTCTATGCGAGAGGAACACAAGCTTCATGCCTCCAGCTGGTCTGCACAGGACTGCCTGACTATTCTGACGGACTTTTGGTGGCTTGCTGTGCCGATGCGTTGCACGTGAGCAATGCTAAATTGAAAACACAAGCCTTGTACAAATTGAAAACACAAGCACTGCACTGTCATTACCATGCAAATGTGCAATCAGTGCAATCACATGAGACCAACGTGTTGGCTTTGCCAATTGCAGGCCTGCCAAACTAAGCCAATCTGCTGGTCAAGACGTGAATGCAAGTCCAGAGTGTGCCCCTTCAAGTTGCTCTTTCTAGAGTTTGACATTTCTGATACTAAAATAGATATCTTGAGCTGTGAGCAAAGTATTCAGTTTGCTACGACCAATAGTGACTCATAGCCTTCATTTTTGGTTTCACTATAGCAGTAGAACACTCGAAGTAGAAAATGGATAACCAAATTTAGGTTTACTTCATTATACCCAATAATTTGTTACATCTGTGTTCAATATATTGAAGTCCAACTTATTTCATTTTAGTTGGCACATGCATTTTACAGAGAACTGGTTTTTACAAGTTAAGATTTGATCGTAGCATCTGATGCACAAGAGACAACCTAACCATTGTTAATAAAGGGTTCATTCTTTATACACCTAAGCGCAACAGACAACACATAAGCTGGCTTGCTATCATTCATAAGTAGCATGTCATTGAGTGTGAGATCATAAGCTGAAGGCACTGCCCACTATTGTTCAAAGGGCGGAAACAAAGCCCCTGAACAGGGCATAAATGGGCACTCACGGTGTCCCACTTGGCCATTTGCCGTTCCTTCTCAAACTTGGCAAACTCCCTGCGGTCGTGGATGGTGGTGAACAGCTTCCAGATGAGGAGCAATGCCAGGCCGATGAGGACGATGCCAAGAATCACACCCAAGATGATGGCCCAGATGTTCACCGGTTCAGGGCACTCTGTGATACAACCACAGAACATTGCATTCGTATAAGTGCACAGCATGCAAAAGCCAAAATTCCAGTCCACTTGCATGTAAACAAAGACCATACTTCTGACTGATCACTTTTGCTGAGCAATGACTGGCTCAGCCATTGGCGCTGTGCTCGTTGCTCAGTTAGACGTCACACAGAAGTCAAGAGTCCTCAAAATTAATAATCGACTGAGAATAGAAGCCCATGAAAGGCTACATGAAGCATAAATTATGTGTGCATTGCAGAGAGGCTGTTGGTTCCATATTATGACGCAAGTAGCTTCAAAGCAACACAACAATCTGCCTTTTATTAAACTTATCTCTACCGCACAAGGGTTTAGCAATCTTTAACAGCCGAGACACAGTTAAATCACAAGCAACAATGTTTGTCACTTTCAATTAGGCTTCTGCACAGTCTGCACTGTCCTAAATTTCCACCTTCAGACAAAGATTTACTCGTGCTTGGCTGGAAGTTCCGGACCGTCTGCATTGGTCGAAATTCAACTTCAGACATGTAAGTCTGTGGAATATATATACATTTGAACTGTAATACAATGAACATGAAGGAGATCGGGAAATAGTTTGGTATATCGATAATTCAAAATATAAAATATGCCTATCTGAAGCTTATCTGAAAAATCCGCACGTCTCTGACAGTCCTTTAAGAATGTGAAAAGTGGGAATTTACTGATCCCATGCCCAGAGCCATTCAGTGAAAAAAATTTGAGTGCCGTCCATTTATTGTGCAGCATGTGTATCATACCAGGAGGCCTTTTGTGTTCTTGAAGCAGAATGGTCATCCTCTTTCCGGTAAAGAACGGCTGCACGTAGTACGCTTCACTGCATGGCTGTTCTTTCCTCCCACTTCATCACATTACACCACTGTGATGCAGTGAAGATTACTAATGTAAATTCCGTGTTATGGGGTGCAAGTAAAATCCTTGTTGCATGAGCCTACAGTATCTTGAGACATTATTCTCACTCATTTTTCCTTTATGGCATGTACTGGCCTTAATATTCAATAACTAGACAGCACCTGCCAGAGTAGTGCCATACTGTCAACATGAATATTTCTGATGATGCAGGAAGTGATTGCAGTCACGTTAGAGGAAGCACACTTGCAAAGTTGCACCACGGTGCAGCGTTCGATACATTGAATGTGGCAGTGAAATCAACAGTGCTATTCTTTTTTGCGTAGGATTTCCAAAAGGATGTTACAACTGTTCTATATAGACAATAGTTTAATATACCAAAGTTTGATATATTCAGGTTCCACTGTACCAGAAGATACAGTTGCAGTTGCCCATGTTGTAGGTGAAAGGGAAAATGCTTTTACAAGCTTAGCTGGTAAGCACTTGTGCTGCCCTTAGCGATGATGCAGCTGGTGCGTTTTCGTTTCTCACACATTTTTAGGGGGGTCAATATTCTTTTAGCATATAACATGTTTAGAGAACTGCTACCAAAGTTTACATGTGTATTGGAAAAAAAAATGCTGCATTTTATGAACAAGTATCCTTTCTTTATTATTCTTTATTGTTCTCAGTGCGGGGCCGCAAATATCAAATATCTACTGTATTATTTTTCAAATATTTGATATATTTGGTGTCAGTGCCATGTGTTGCACGCTCAGCAGAGGCCCTCGCGCTCCATTCCACCCAAGCCAGCATTTCACTTCGTTTTCGGTGAAAAAGGAGCGCCGAGGGCTCTGCAGACAAGGCGCTGCGGATGGGGCACTGTGGACGCGCCGCCCCTACTGATGCAGTAGTGGACTTCATCACAGCGAGTGCTCACTGACGTTGGCCCGAGCCAGCGATCGCACACACAGCGGCCAAATGCGGAAATTCGCAAAAGGGCACCACATCCGCCAGGGCCGCCTCTGTCAACACAAGGTCTGTCGTCCAGGTTGACAGGACCAATCAAAATGATAATGTGATGTGGACAGAGGGAACGGCAAGAATAACAGCACGAATTTCGCATAGTACAAAAGCAAGCGTGAAAGATTGGGCTGATTAGATGTCGACAGGCATGCAGATCATGTTGGATACATGGCGACGAACCTCACGCTGCTTCAACAGATGTCAATCAAACTCATACGTGTGACCTTGGGACCCATCACATGATGAACCACTTGTATAAAAATACCAGCGGCAAGCATTCCACGACAGCTTGCAGCGAATTTTTGTCAAGGCCATATTGCCTTGTCCTTTAGGCCTAATCGGCATCATCGGGCATTACCGACTGAAGCTGTGGTTTGGTGCCGAATCAACGCAGATCTATATATAGCAGCCACGCGACACTTGGAAAGGCGGCAAACTGCCTCGCAAACGGAAGCGAGTGCACAAGATGGCAAAAATGTTGTCCACGGCAGCCAGCTTTGCAACACACCGTACGGTGACATTTCATTCCCAATGCCATTCGTAGACGCACCATCAATCTCTCTCTCTCTCTCTCTTTTTTAGCATATCTTTTTTTTGCGTCGAGAAACTGCCACAAGGCTAGCTTTGGGTTTACGTGGTGAGCACGAAAGTGTCATGGCTGGTTGTACGCATTTGCGTGGGCAGCGGATTAAGGGAAAGGGGGGCAGAACTGCTTGAACTTGCCGTGGTCCTGCAGATTTCAGGTGGCTCATCACGACGAACCTAACAATGAAATGGTGCGGATGGCGCCTGCTCTTTACTGTCATCAAAGGCTACTTGTGGAGCGGTGATCGAGTATGCATGGTCCTTTCGTGATGGGCCTTACAATAACCCACCTGCCGTAAAGTTGAGAAAGCCCTTCTGTATTTTGGAGAAAAACTTGAAAGCAGTACTTTATGCGCAGTAAATAAAAGACTGCTGCAAAACACAGGTCCACTATGAAACTGAGAACCTCATTGGTGCTCAATACAACAGAATGTCACTAATTCACTAGTTTCAGAGGGAAGAAAGGCTCTTGATTCTATTAAAAAACAACTGTACTGATAAAAAAAAAAAATTTCCGGACCACCATATATTGGAACTGAGCTGTGATCAGTGCTGGCATAGTAATTTGGTGTTCCTCTAGCAAGAGTGTACCGAACAGTATTAACTTTTAACTATTAATAACTATTAACATTCTTGTTACGCAATACTAGGAGACTCCCGAGCATCTACAGCACCACACCTTTTTCCCAAAAAATTGTAAGCATTAAATTTTGTGAAACATTTTCTGATATTCGATTCAATGTTCAGCTTTTTTTTTTTTTCTTGATTTGATTCGATATCGGACTTGAAATCTACTATTCGGTATTCGCACACCCCTAGTTCTCAGTGAATGTTAAAGGTGAAAAAAATTTTACACAGGCAATTTGTAAATGTAGTAAATTTTCTTCTCACGGGAACTATGTAGACTGAAGGTCAAAAAGTGGTTTTTTAACTTTTTTTTTCTTCAACTGCTTGACACACAAGTTGACTGTGTTTTCAGGACGCATTGTGAAGCAGAGTCACAGATGTCGCAGTATGCTCTAAACAGGGACATTTCCACTTACCACGCTCGTTCTTTGCTCGCACAGTGTACTCGTTAGTTGGCTCCAACTTGTAGATGAAGGTGTACTTGCAGTCATCTTCGTCGCGGAAGATGCAGAGCTTCTCACCTTCTTCAACGACTGCACACAACGCACCAGGAGAGTTTTATGAACCTACAATTTTAAGCACCATGTGCCAGCGAAAATACTGGTATGAAAAAACATGAACTGATTAAGATTTCATCTTGAAAGTCTGCCTGAGGAAACCGTGTGGATGAACTGCGGAGCACAGTGAGGAAGCTAGTAGCTCACAAAAATACATGATGCGTAAGCTCACATATGTTACCGTGGCATGCATGGAAATTGCCGAGGCGTTTTACACCAACAATCTTGGTCGCTGTGTAAGTACCCATCTGTACAGCTTCCCGAGCATATTATAATTGCTTTCCTCGATAATACCTCAGGCATTTTCTCTTACTTTCTCTACTCCGTGTATTGTAAGTATTGTATGCACTGTATTAAAAAGGTTCATCTTACTGGATTTCTTAGATCATACACAAGCCATTGATATCCTGTTTAGCAAAAATTGAGGAACCGACTTTTCTCAAAATTGTCTAAAAAATTGCATTAGGTAAAGGAAGCTTTCATAAAATTAGAACCAAATGAGATAAACAAGAATTCACCTCACATTCGAAACAATCACATAAAATTACATGTATCCAGAAGTGTCCAGCAACATAACTTATGAACAATGTTTTTCTCCTTTTTTTGATCTATGAATGAACTGCCCCCTTAATCCTGTTTCAGTTCGCACCGTCTGTCATGCAAGTTAGCCGACATGCTCAACAGAAGTGATGAGAAAAGTGACTGCATGTTTGTTTGCCCTTGCAATGCTCATGACATGGTATTCCCCAAGCAATGATGACAGCACCAATGATAACAGAACAAGATTTTAGGGTCCTTGCCAAGTCCCACACATGATACAAGTAGCATCAACTGGCCTAGTTGATACATTTTTACTGCTTAAAAATGCCAAGTGCACTCTTACACTTCTTCATGACAGTGTCCATGACACATTTGAACCTACCAACCTCATGCCCAATTTTACAATCAAAACTTGAAATCCAGTGCACTGGAACCCCTTGTGTCAACACACGAGCCCCTAGATAAAGAACAATGGTTGGTTGTATCACACGTGCTGCCACCTGTGCCGTTTATTACGGCATGCCCCGCCTAATAACTGTGAGGAGGTGCGTTTTAGCAACCTGGTCATTCTGTGCTTCCACTACATGTGCCAAGTTTCACATTCTGTTGGCAGAACGTTTCCCTTTGCATGCGACGGCTGGTTTGGCAATGCTTCACACACAACACCCTACCTTGCCATAAACAGGCTTACTTAGCACTTAAAGATTGCTGATAGGCCATGTATGCAGCACTGTGCATCTATACAATGTACCTTCTATGTGCGGAGCCTGAATGGCCAGGAACTCGCACTTAGTCTTGCATTCTTCCTCGGTGTAGGGGCCCAGTTGGAAAACTTGGCATAGCACGCAGTCCTTGAATGCCTCACATTTTCCAGGGCAGGTCTATAAATTAAGAGAAAGGTGTGTGTAAATTACCCATTTCACACAGAAACTATAAATGGATAAAAATTTTAAACCAAAAGGCTACATCTTGGCCATGAGGGAGACAGCAGCGGAGCACTCAAGATAATTTTGACCCCATGGGGTCATGTACATCAAAATTTATGTGCACAATTACTTTTCGTGTCCCAACATCATTGGAATGTATCTGCCACATTTCGTGAAATATGGCAAGCTGTGCTGAAATACCCACCCTATTACAAGGCTGGGACTGCCAAAGTCATTTTTGAGCAATTTTAGGAGCAAATTGCATTTTGGAGCAGTTCGGAGCAAACAAATTTACATTTTGGAGCTGCTTGGAGCAGACTAAATTTCATTTTGGAGCGACTTAGAGCAGGCCAATCTGAATTTTGGTGCAATAGTTGAATATGGAATATGGCAGCTCACTTCGAAACCATAACCAAACACAGAATAAACGAACATGAGCACTGTACTGCAAATGTCTCAAGCTGAATTTTGAAGCAGATTACCCTTATACTGAAACCGTCTAGTGCATGAAAATTTTGGTAATAGTGACTATAGATTTTTAATTAGTGGTAGCAAGCAAAAAAACACGCATTCTGAAATAGCGAGTTTAAAATTTCCAAAAGCAACCCAAGACATTCTTTATAAGTACCTTTTTCTTTAATGGCTCAACAGTGTGGGTGAAGTGCCTGGGAATACGCTTCATCAAGAGACCGTATGGAGAAGCCAGAGTTATGAACTACTGCGGTTTATTGAAAGCCATTTCTAAATAATAGAAATAGTTTCGCCTTGCCGCAAGTCAATCAGAATGTGGAGGGGTGGAAGCGCGCTTTGTAGCTGCGGCTTACTAGAATATGGAAGAGTGGGTTAAGCGGCAGCACAGCACATGTTTTCCTGTAAACAAAAAGAATTGTTGGCACTAGAATCGACTAGATTGGGAATAATACTGTATTTATTCAAATCTAGGCCGATAGTTTTTTACAAATAATCATACACAAAACTCTAGGGTCAGCTTAGACTCGAGGATTCAAGATTCAAGAACCGAAGATAATAAGTATCGTCGATAGCTAGCGCCATCTAGAAAAGTCAGTATCGCAGCCGCTACTAGCCGAGCCAGTAGCCAACTGCATGAGCAGTTGCACTAGCAGTGCATGAGCGATGTCATCACTTTGACCTGTGTCACATCGGAGCTGGTTCTATAGTATCAATGTGCGGTGTGGCATTATTGTAATGTACCACAATAGTGCCGCTTTCAAATGAAAAGTTGTGATAGCCGCAGATGCATAGTAAGCCAGGCAGGACTTCAGCATCGATGAGAAAAACGTCCGTCGTTGGAAGGGGCAACGGGATACACTTTTGTGTGTGTGCCACAATGAGGAGATGACAGCGATAAGGAAGATAAGCGCGCAATAACAGAGAGGAGCTGTTCACCAAGATCACACCGCGTTTCGACACGCATGATGCCGCAATGTCTGTGCATGCATGAGTACACAGACGCGAGCTTGCGCGCATCCGCAAGCTTACGTGTGGTCTGGGCTATGCGGACGAGGCTTACGGTGGTGATGACGTAGAGTGAGCTTGGCATGTTCATATTAAATAAATGCTGCTATCATTTTGTGAACACTGTTCTCACTTTTTTTGTTCGGCCTACATTTGAGGTAAGTTCTATTTTTTCTGTTTTCAGACATTTGGGGGCCAGCTGAGAATCGGGGCTGGCCTAGATTTGAGTAAATATGGTATATAATTCCCGCTTCGACCCTCGTGATTATGAGGCACATCGTAGTGGAGGACTCCGGAAATTTGGACCATGTGGGGTTCTTAACCGTGCACCTAAATCTAAGTGCACTGGTGCTTTCACATTTCACCACTGTCGAAATGCGGCCGCCGTGGCTGGGATTCGATCCCACAGCCTCGAGCTTGGCAGCCCAACACCATAGTCACTAAGCAAGCATAGCGGGTCTGACCCTCATGATGATAGTGGAAAATGTTCTAAAATTATGCAGTCCAGTCGATGCCTTAACATAATTTCTGGGTCACCATATGTCACCGCAGACCCAGAAATCTGAAATCGACCTTTGCCGGTATAACGTAAAACTATTCCAATCCGTTTTTATTCCAAATGCACCACTAGCCCTTCGTGACAGGTCAAAATAGCTCAGGCTTCTTCCATATGGGCCCAAAAAGAGATTGGAATAGCTTTTACATTATACCGGCCCTAAGGACCAGAGACGCCCGCCCGCTGAATACGGTGCAGCGCGCGCCTCCCTAATACAGGATTATTTTGCATTCCATGAAATCAAAGCTTCGGCCAGCACTTCATTTCTATAATGCCATTCCTACTACACCTTTGTACGTAAGCGTACATACCATCACAAACAAAGGAAATGTGAATAAGAAATCACAAAGAAGAACACCTTTCTCAAACAATAACTCACTAGCATGATCTCAGGATGCTAATTATCCAGCTGACAAAGGCAGAATAGGGCTCACGCTAAGCTGAAGCCAAATTATGTTGACATTAAATATTGGCGAAAACAGATAGGAAAGAATGCGTTCCAGTTATCCCCTAAGTTGTTTAACTACCTCCCATACAGCTACATACTTTATCATTCTCTAAGTATAAGTTTATGAGGTGGTTCCACTCTATGGAGGAAATAATCACATGAAGGCACTATCAGCATAAATTCAAACGCAAATTATTCAGAGACTACTACAATGTGTTATTTCCTTTCCAGTTTAGGTGAAACTGAGAACATTTGTAACAGCGGCTTAATTCAGACTTTGAAACATACACACAACACTATTCCATGCTTAGAAACTAGCTACCAGTCAACGTCCAATCTTCCTGACTTATTAGTGTCCGCGAAAACATCCGAAAAAATGAATGCATGCATTTTATTGCTCCAAAAGCTCAAATTGTCACAGGCAAAGCCAAAATAGCTCTGAAGGCCTGTCAGTATACTTCTTAGGCATATCGTAGCTCATACTTCGGCAGGAGATGGCAGCTGCCTGCGTGTATAAGGAATACCATGTGCCATGTCCTGTGACAGTTGCTCCTTTAAACTTTTAGTATGCTTTACTACAATACATTACTACGCTTGACCACGTAACATTTTTATATTGAGGCAAAGCTGACTTTCACGAATCGACGTTATGCAATGTGGTATGCTTTCTGCGCTTTGAAACCATCAGCCAGGATTACAAAGGTGGACTCGGCTCCATTGCTGATAGCGGCAAATTCTTTCAATGAATATCACGGCACCGAACAGCGAGAAGCTTGGCAACGGCAAACGTCTGAAGCAGCTAGGCGTAGTGTTTCGTGGAGGTGTCGGTTTGAGGCTGCGATATAATCAAAATGGCAGTGGCTTCAATATTTTGCTGTTTCGGACCTGCAGTCACGGCAAAAAAGTCAGCAAAATCAGATGGCGACAAGTTTTGTGTCTGAAATTCCAGACACCTTTGCGAACATTCCGCAAAGGTGTCTGAATTATCGGGCATGTACAAAAAATCGGTCGTTGACTGTAATTACACATCAAATGCATTCATTACGGCACCCGCTTATATTCATGGCAATTGCGGTACTAGAGCAAAACCAGAGGCTACAGTGGCAACAAGATAATGAAGCATTGGAGGTGAGGGAAAAACAGTTAAATAAAGGTTCTAGTTTGCTCGCAGTGCCCTTAGTCTACTGTTTGTTGTTTTTACGCCTAAGCTATGTAGCATCGCACCACTCAGACCACTCACTCAACTGTACTCTAGTACACTGTAAATACAGCCACCCTGGCCGTACTGACAGCCACTTGCCAGAGGTGCCAAGAGGTCCACACAAAAATTACAAGAAATTGTGTGGGAGGCACCATCGCGCAGGGTATGGAATGTTATACTTTTTTTAGGAGAACGAATCCCCTTGCTGTTTGTGGCCACTGCCGGAGCATACATACTGAAGCCGTTCTGGTGCAGCATGGCACAATTTCGGTCAATGTTCTGTGTTTGGTGCAGTTTGGCACAGGAATAGAGAAAAAACGAGACACAGACAGAGCAGGTGTGACACACAAGTGCTCTTCCTCTATATCTTCGCTGTTTTGTACCACCAAGCCCAACCTACACTAGGAAACTTGAGCATGCAAGCTTGCACACAGATTTAAGTGGCTGATCAACGCAACGAAGCCGCCGAAGCCACACAAAATATCGTCCCATCACTGTGCTGCACTGAACCATCTATGAAGCATTTCTGTGACTGCTTTCTTACAACCAGTGTAACATGCAGGCTAGGAGATCACTCCAGAATGCTTCACAATAGCGGTAAATGCCTGGAAGGAACAAGCAGACCATAATTACCATACTTAAACACAACAAAGTTGAATGCGCAGTGCCTCTCACTCCGATAGAGTGGACTAAAATGGCAGGTCAGCGATGCCATAGGCTTCACAGCTTAGTTTTTGCAGCCTTAAAAGCCGTGCTTTCATAGGCGATTGTTGTGCAACTTTTGTCACCCACTGAAAGATGCATTAAACAAGCATTAACCTAATGCTGAGCAAAACACGAGAAGGCTGGTACTCACTGGACAATCTTCACAGTAGACGCCGCTGTAGCGCTCTTCGTCCGATTCAAGGCACTTGCATTGCCCACAGATGCACTCTCCATAGCCGCTGCAGATTTTCTGCATTGAAAATAAAAGCGAGTGTTGAAGCACATTTACCAACATTGCCAACTTGTTGAAAAACCTCGTTTGAGTGTTCTACTGCAGTTGCAGGCTTTCATACAGCCGGAAAGCAATAGGTAAGAACAAGAAATGCATCCTATGAAGACCAGAAAGCTTAAAAAGCTTAAAGCCAAATATGATACAGTAAAAACCTCATTAATATGTACGCACTTAAAATGTACTAACGCTCAAAATGTAGTTGCCAAAAATGCCATGAAATGGATCTTCTACCTTCATTTTCTCTTCAAATAATTGTCCTCTTACCATGAAGTTAATGAAAATAGAGTTTTCAAGAAATACTTTATCAATTTAGACAGATTCAGTGTTTCTCTTTAGCATCCCTTTCCAAGGCCCCTTACCTGGCCACACAGAAAATTTTAGTTACATGCTGGAAGTTGTTACGTGGCCTCTAGGGAGTGTTCTACTACAAGAATTTTTCAAATTAGTTCAATAATAGAATAGAGAGAAATATTTGAAGTGCCGTGAACCCATGGTTTCAGGAAGCAAGCATCACTGCCAACAGAGACTCACTTCTTACTTTCCTTTACATAGCTTCCACAAGCGAAGTTGCATGAAGATGGCTGAAGTTACACAAGCAGCACCTGGCTTCTGCAACTTCAGCCCCTCATTGCAAACTTTGTTGCTTGTTTCAACATGCTAGTCACTTGCTGCAATGCTCTGGTCGCTTGCTACAATGTGTTAGTCATGTGTTCCAACATACCGGCTGGCTGCATGACCAAAATTACGTGACTGCCACGTTCAGATGCAACGCAAGATGCTGGAACAATACAGAATGGCAACATATCAAAGGGGAATGTAATACATGGGAGTTGATTGAATTTAGGTTGGGACTGCGAAAACGTGGTGTAGCTGTCGGGAAAACAGAACAGAGAGGAACATATCAATGGCATTCTGCTGTACTAACAAGGTTCTACTGCAGACCTGAATCGCACTATGCCACTGTCTAAAAATAAGCAAATTTGAGGCCCACTTTAAGAACTGCAGCACACATTTCCACAACAAAAGGGAAAAGCTGTCATCCACTTGGAAGTAGCACGAACCTACAAACGAAAGCTGTATAGCAGAAAGCTTTGCTGTTGAAAACATTGTCCTTGTCCAGGGATCAACACTTGGACTAACGCCCTCACAGGGCAGTCACTCTACCATCTGAGCTGACCAGGAGGCTGGCGGATCACAGAGTGAAGCTAAATTAATCACCCTCTCGAAGCACAAGGACATTTAATAGAGCAAATCAATTATGCAAAATCTGCAACGTCAAGGAGGTTTTATAAAAAGAAAAAATTGTCATCCATCTCATGAGAGAGTAACTCGAAGCTACAGAGAAAGCCCATGCAGGTTTCTAAGATTTGCAGTTGAAGAAAAATTCGTCCAGATCGGGGAAATTTTTCTGTAACTCCGAAGCTTTTCAAGATATCTGCATAGGTTTCCTTTGTATAGTTTTGTTCTACTCTAAAGCGGCTGACAATGTTTGATTATTCTTTTAGGCATGTACAATATAGCAGTGGATTTTGAGCTCGAAGCGAATAGTGATTTGGGACAAATATTTTCACATCAGATATAGAACATCTGTTGTGCAGAGAAGTGGCTGCAAAAATTAATGAGACCAAAATTTGATGCAGTAGAACTCATTAACTAAATGTCAAAGATACAAAGAGCTTCATTCATTATTTTTTGAATAATTATTTAGGGTAACGAATAGAAGAGCACGATGCAACTGCCTTTGTGCACGCAGAAAGCTAATGAAAAGAACACAAAAGTAAAACAATGTACAAATTAAACCTGTAGACTATTGCAACGTGTAAGAGGAAGTGTAAACAGAAGATAGAGGTTTACCAATGTTTTTATCCTAGTTAGACGTCCTGGTTACACTTAACAGATGTCTCAGTGTTCGTACTGTAACTGGAGATGATGCATGCACATGCGGTATAAAGAGCGAATGCTAGGCCCCATTAAAGTGCCCCTCTTTTACTTTTGGTATGCTTCACTGCAAGATTAAATGTTTCACTGCACAGTACAATTATATTGCAGCAAAGCTGAATGTGGGGGAATTGATCATTAGACTGAAAAGTTAAATATCACATTTCTTTTTCGATGCAACAATCTAATCACTAAACCACGACTCAAAAATTTAAATATTCACACAAAACTATTATTTCTCCCTTTTATAAAATTCCTCCACCTTGTGGATTTCCTCAGAAATGATTTGACAATATACAGTAGACCACACGAATAACAAAGTACATTGCTTCTATGCACAAGTTTTTGAATAAAGTCTGCATAGGTTCGCTCAAACAAGTGTGCAAACAAGTACACTGGTGCAAATCTTGAAACCACCACCTTCAGGTCGAGTGACAAAGAGAATCTAGCACACTGTCTCGTTTTGAAGCAGCACCCCTTGGTGCCACATTTGTGCATCCCACTGGTGGAAGCATATCTTTGAGAGCATATCCACTCTGAAATCTAGCAAACGGTGACATGCCAACATAATGCTGCTTATAGATGTGGCCACCTACAACTTTCCTTTGCTAAATCTGCTTCCAATTGTTGGCTTAACCCTACAACAGCCAACATATCATTTTTGATATGCACATTTTGACACTTCCTAATTTTGATTATGATGAATGTCCTAGAACAAAAAAAAATTAAATTATGGGGTTTTAGATGCCAAAACCACTTTCTAATTATGAGGCATGCCATAGTGGAGTACTCCGGAAATTTGGACCACCTGGGGTTCTTTAACGTGCACCTAAATCTGAGTGTTTTCGCATTTCGCCCCCATCAAAGTGCGACTGCCATGGCCGGGATTTGATCCCACGACCTCGGGCTTAGCAGCCCAACACCGTAGTCACTAAGCAACCACGGCAGCTTGTCCTAGAGCAAGTCTTTAGTTGTGTGTAGTTGAGAAAACCAATGACCCATTAATTTCTGTACTAATCAATCATTTACTCAATTGAAATTGTATTGTTCTTGTGTGAATGCACTTCTGATAGCCAGGTATAAAGGCAAACAAGCGATTACAATTTTCCTTGGTGTGCAATGGTGTTTGGGCTTTCCGGGGTAACACACAATGAAAGCAACTGCCCAAGTTATGCCGCCCCTTCTCCTACAATACAGAACTCTCTGGAGTCTGGTACTAACCCCATTGGGGCCAATGCAGGTGTCATTTGTGTCTCGGCAGTTACAGTTAGGACCAGTCCAGCCGTCCCGACACTCACAACTTCCACAGATGCAGCTGCCCTGTTCTTCACCTGCACAAACACAGTCGCACACTTAAAAACGTCTCCAAAACTGCTGCAGCTCCTTGTTGCAGCAACCAAGAATCATAGCATGGACAAAAAACAGAGGGACTACACTATATAAGTTGAAGTTCTGAGTCATCTTTGAAAAGGTGCTTAGAAAAACAGACAAGGTGAAGAAGGGAGATGGGACATATGAGCCCATTATCAAGCGTTGATCTCTGAATCGATCAGTGCCATATCACGAAGCGTGGTAGCAAAGTCTGTGAGAGTATGCATGTGTGTGTAATCAACAGTTTGGTGCAAACAGGCTGTTCTGGATAACAAGCCCAACAGAGTTGCTTTTGCAGTCAGCCAGCAAGGCAGGAAGCTAGCTGCAATGGTAGAACTGCCGCTTGATTTTTTTTCAGCAACAGGAAAATCTTGCCATTGTGTGCAGAAACTACCATTTTCCAGAAGCTAGCTTCCAAAAACAGTGGGCAGCACGACGTCGTGCCACTAGCATGTTTGTACAATAGCTGCATAAATTTGCTGATTTGTTTGTTTATCTATTTATTTCACTTTCGATTTTTTTCACCATTTTTGTGATCGCCCTCCAAGTTACAATAGTTCAACACTGGAAGGTGGTATAAGCAAAGTTCCGCCATGTTCAATGCAACATGCAACATGGCTCTAATTTTGGATAAAATGGACTACGGGTATAACACACCTTTCTCGCTTAATACAGTCCGTTGTAATGAGTGTAAACTGTATTGCATTCCATTTTTTTCACACAGTACTGCAACTTGTCCCGCATTAGTAAAAGGGAACTGAAAGCAATAATGGACCCCAACCCTACTTGCTTTTGCGCCCGTTACATGAAAAGCCTAGCAGAGGACAGTACTAATACGGGACTGATCATTGAGTGCATGCAGGTATTCTCACATATTTCACCACTGTGCTGCGGGATATAGCATTGATAGACTCGATGGCCAATGCTTGTGCATTGCTACAAAAAAATTGTAAGGGTGTGCATTCAATTTGTGACACCCAAATATTCAGCTCAGCTTTCAAATGCACATAGCATGTGCACTGGCACGAAACATAACCGTACAATCTTTTCACCATTTTACTTGACGTTTCATGTAGTTAAATCTGCCCCATCATTTGCACGTATCTACGCGAGCAAACCAACAGAAAAGTATAAACTCGCCTCCGCAAAGCAATCCGTCCACTCGGTCGCATGAAAAGTTGTCACACTCACAGTACTTTCCGCTCACGGTCTCGTCTCGGTTCTGCAAAGAAGAAAAACAGGCAATGACAACACTGAGTAATCTTTTCCATAAAGTCACCTATCAAAGAAATCAGAAGCAAAGTAATGCTTTTGTAAAAACAAGCAGGGTGTCGCACAAAAGGTGTCAAGACCAGAACCAAGTGGAACATCCTCTGCTTGTGTGTGTTGCGTTCACAGAAGAGTTGAGGTGTGAAGGTGTGAAGCTGACTCTCTGGAACTGGCATTATGCAATGCACGGTGCTTTTGAAGCTTCTAAGCCAATCACGAGGACCACAAAGGCGGAGTCGGTGGCATTGCTGACAGCAGCGAATCCTTTCAATGGAAAACACGGCACCCAACGGCAAGAAGCTTAATAGCGAACGTCAAAGCAGCTAGGTCTAGCGTTGCTACGGGTGCTAGCGGATCTGCGTGTGAGAGCGCCGGTTCGAGCCGGCGAGGTAATCAAAACGGCAGCAGTGGTGGCTTTAATTAATGCCCTCTTGGACCTAGGGTCATGGCAAAAAACGCCGGAAAATCGGCCGGCAAAGGGTTCTTGCGTCCGAAATTTCAAACGTTCGGATACATTGACTCTATGGGGCGCGTAGTAGTGCCGCAAAGCTGTGCAAATTATCGGGAATCTGGAAAGTCGGTCATTGACTGTACACAAGAAACTCCTCCAGCCGACGACCAGGGCATCAAAGACGATTCATTACGATTCTTGTCTGTTACTCGAGCCAGCATTACCACGACTTTCGACCCTTTGAATAAAATTACAGGTAATTTTCCCTGATAGAGGCACAAATTCCCTGAGTTTTCCCTGGGTTTCTTCAGACTATTCAGAATCCCTGAGAATTCCCAGTTTTTCCGGTTGGTAGACACCCTGAGTCAAATATTGTCACGTAGTGGTGACACTGCCCAGGCAGCAATGCAGAAAGGTGAACTTGAATGATAAACTGTAACAGTCTATTGGGCTAACTTGTGCCCAAAAACAAAGCAACAATATCTCAGAGGCAATAATGAAAGCAAGCACAAGCGGCATTCATTGATCGAATGCCACAGTACTCGCCAGTTTGTAACTGATACAGCCATCGGCGAACTTTCTCGACGCAGTGCTGGCATCA
Organism: Dermacentor variabilis; assembly: GCF_050947875.1. NCBI lineage: Eukaryota > Metazoa > Arthropoda > Arachnida > Ixodida > Ixodidae > Dermacentor > Dermacentor variabilis. The sequence goes on from NC_134569.1 coordinate 131,518,778, forward strand.
AATACATTTTAGAAAGTGCTACAATAATCTCGGAACATGCATGCAAACTGATATGATGAGTCCCACAATTTTAAAGAGGGTGACAGCACATAGGACACATGCAGGGGTGTAACAGCTGACGTAGGATTTGGAGCAATTTTTGGAGCATGAAAATCCAAATTTGGAGCAGGTTGAGGGAGAAAGAGAAAACTCCATTTTGGAGCACCAAATTGTAAATTTGGAGCAGTTTAACAGAGAATAAAGCTTACTTTTGGAACAGAAAACAAAAAAATTTGAACTTTTATAGCCACTATTTAGAATTAGCCCCAGTAATGCCACACAGCTACAAACCGTTAAACTTCAGCACAATCATGCTTAGGGTCAGTGGACAAGGTCCTGCAAAAGTGACCAATGAATTCTACAGAAACCCAAAAGTTGTGAATTCGTACAAACCTGCAAAGCAGGTTCGTCCAAGTATCTGGAATATTTATAGGACTAAGTAAACAAACAAAGCATATAAGAAAAAGGCTGGTATAAAAACTGCAAACAAATTGTTTATTTGTACTCCAAAGTGCTCCTAAACATGAGCAGCATGCGAATGTGACTAGCCCAAACTTATTTGTATACCAAACAGCTATTACAACTGACTACAAACAGCTATTACAGCTATCTGACTACACTAGATACATATAAGGCAATATCAGCTCTTAGATATGACTGTAAGCTAACTAGCAGCTTATACATGACTAGTGCAGACGTCATTGACATGACATCAATGCTTCATTTTTTAAACACTTTCTTTTCGAGTTCCCCAAGTTATTTAAGTGCCTGCTCCAGGCTTGCATTTTCTTTCATTAAGAACCCATGGCTACTTTCTACGTTGTTGATATCTTCTTGCTTCGCACCTGAGTTGATAATTTCCTCAGAACTAGGGAGCAATGCCTTGTTGGCTGGCACTTGCTCCTCTAAAGCTTTTTTCTGCTTCCAGAGTAGGCTGCTCTGTGGCAGGCTCTTCTGTTGCCTTCAGCTTACTAGTGCGCACTCATCCTCTGTGTATACCTCGCCCAAGACTGCTTCACACTCCACAAATGGCCAAGGTTGAGAGGCAACTTAGTTGCATCACCATCATCATAGCACTGAAGGAAACTTAATATGGTGCATTCCATTATTGCTAACAATGCTCAGTGAGCTTCATCCATCTAGAAGGTGCTTACTTTCACTGAAGCACTGTTCTAGATAAGCGTTGCCATGAGGTAGAGTAAGAAGCGATATTATGAGCTTAGAAAGCAGGGGATACGATCTATGCTTGTACCAATGGATCCACGTACTACATACTTTTGGATAAAACCAACTATTCTTCTCACTTAGTTTGGTCTGCCTATATTATCAATGCAACCGATTCTGCTTTTAACGGACTATCTTCTGTAACAGACAAATTTAAGCGCAAATTTTGTCTAGATGGTGTGAATACAACATACTTTGCTGCAGCGACGTGTGCCCGCAGAAGAACATTGCACGCAATTATTTCTAGTCGTTTGCGGAATATGTAAAAATGCTCTTTTTTTTTGGAGGGGGAACTAATACCCTAGTGGCAAGCTTCCTGCAGCGGTGTGCAGCGCAACACCCTGCCGGTGGAGTTTTCGTGTCAACCACGCAAACAGACCACCACCGCCCACCGCTTTTGGCTTGGTGCTGAGCAAGCACCGAATGTGCCACTAGGCCTAACCAGTTTCGAAAGCAAAGCAGTAGTATATGGCACTTAAAAACAACCGCCAATGATTGCAAAATGCATTGTTTCCAGAGTGCTTTATTTTTCAACGCATCAATTCGAAACAAAAAAATAAAGTTATGCTGCTACTAGTGGCACCCAGACTGTGAGATGCGAGATGCGGTCGAGCGGACTCCTGTGCAGTGCAGCAGTGGCCAGATGTAGGCTACGAGTTGAGCTTACTTTGTACCGTGGCTCTCATTCGTGCTATGGTATGCAGGTTTGACAGTGGTCGTCACTTGTCGCGGTTTATACTACAGGCCGTGCAAGCGAGAGCTTTTGTGGCTAGTCAGGGAATATTGGTGATGTGTGGTGGTGCAATTTTCAACAATTTCATGCCTTTGGTGTAGCATGGCGCAAAAATATGCAATTGTATTAAAATGGCGCAAGTTGTGCAGCTCTTGCCCCTCAGCACGTGGATTATCTGCTGGTGCTGTGTTGCGCGCGAAAACAGAAAAGCATTGACAGAGCGATACTGCCAAAGTGCAAATAAAAACATGAAACAAAAGCATGTGGCAATATGTTACAGGGTTGTTTACAAGTTTTCACGGGAAAGTCCACGCACAGTCAAAGTGAACGTACCTCTCTCGGATGGCACTCGCAAACACCACATCGGCAATCTCCCCTTCCAGAACACGGTTTGGTGTCATTAGGGCTGCAAAGAGGGGAGTCTCACATGTGACCACTCGCCGTGACCACCTTCTCAACTAAGAAGAATAAGGCAGAAATTATTTTATCTTTGGCTATAAAATGTAGCCTACTACAGCCGACTTACATCAAAGGTCCGACGAAATTGATCGAATCATCCGGCGCATTGAATTAAACAAGATGCTGAAGAAAAATTTCAAAACACACTGCTGATTCAATTGGCAGCAGTTGACCAATTCTAACACGACCCTGAATCAAACATGCGTCGACTTTCTATGTGTCTGTAGTAGAAAAATAATGCACAAATTACATTAAAGCTCCTGAAGAAAGTAGCAATCTAACACGCACCAGATTTTTTAGCAAGAAATATTGTTGCCCAGTGCCAGCCGGTTTTCTAAAGTCAGCTTCACCACAAGATTGGAAAAAGTTAGCTTCGCCGCAATACTCAATGTTATGCGGCAAAGCATACAAACATTGCAAGGCGGTTTTGGATTTTGTCCAATTGCACTGCGCAGGCAATTTACGGCCCAATTTTCTTTTTCTTCATTTTTTAAAGACAGAAATGGGTTGGAATCGGGTAAATACTATAATCAGACATTGTGAGCTAAGACTGTTGCTTGAAAATCTTCCTAGAGCAGGCCGAAAGTGGGCGTTTTTGAAGAGTGATGATGTGTTCAATGCATTCACTGCCCCTTAGGCTCCACCGAGACGGACGCTGCCATGAAGGGGTTGCTACCGGGGCTACCATAGAAATCAGGCGCGTGTGTGCTGACTGATAAAGTCTGAATTATCCAGCAAAGATTAATTTTAGTATCGAAATAATGAAAGTTTGGGCTCATAGAAAATGCATGGGCGCCGGCTGGGACCATCAGCTGGGATCGAATCAATCAAAAAATCGAATTAATGAAAGTCTATTCTATACAGTCAAATATTCCTTACAATTGAATCTTCATGCAACAGTACAGCCTATTAAGAAAGCATTTAAATGGGTATTAAAAAGGCCAACACGGTCCAACTGGATTAAAACAAATCCAGTTGAACTGAATTATCCTTTATATAGAGTGAAATTTCTTAACATTGTGAAACCACAGTGAGAATACATAGCAAAATGTATGGCAACACAAAACAAAAAATGTACCCACACTTGACAGACTGAACTCCACAAAGTGCCAAAGGATCTGAAAGTTGGCTTTCAAACGCTTACATGCCACTACAGCAACTGCCATGACGGAACAAAAAAACAAACCTTCTTTTCCTTCAGCCAATTTTTATTTCATCATCCTTTAATAATCCTTTAGCCTTCACAGGGAACGATAACGTCTAGACTAGTTCCAGACCACAGTCTCTAACGACATCATAATTCCTTTTTTTTTCTCACAGGGTTGAACATTTCAATACTACCCACATGGTAACAAGGTGCTGCACGGAAAGAACAAGGAACATCAGCCAAGGCATGTATGGATGGATGAATGGATTCTAAGAGCGTCTTCTTTGAAATGGGCCGGTGAGTTGCACCACCAAGCTTTTGCCCTTATTTTGCCTAATGTCCTACCTACATTTAAAAAAAAGAAGAAAAACACACACAAAGATTTCCCAGCATCAAACTTTTTAAACCACTATTTGGAACTTTGTTTTTGTACATCTCCATTGTTATTGGTCTCCCTCCTTTTCTGCCATCATACCACCAATTGCATCTTACTAATCTCTACTGCGGACATGTTTACTTTCCCCATGCTATCGCTGAACCCAAGGACTTCAAGGAAGCCAAAGAGGCCTGAACTGAAAGCCGGGTAGATATCTTCACATTGTAATACAACATAACAAGCTATTGGATCAGGCTAGTCGGTACAAATCCATGATGGTAGGCAGCGCGAAGAATTCCAGGGACACTAAACAAAGAACCAAACAACACAAGTGCTACATGTTCCATTGTTTCCCTAGTTTACTGCAGCAACGACATGCTCCTTCCTTGGTGTACCTCTCTTTATAACTACGCATTCTAAGGCATCCTGATCTCGCTCCAAAAAGTATAAAAAGCTTCCCCTTGAGTTATCACAAATTGTTTCTTTCCTGACCTCGTTCTTCCTCTTAGGTAGTTACTCACAGCAGGTATTTTTTTTCCAGTACTGCCACCCATAGGATTGCCTAATCTTCTCTTACTCTGCATTTGACATCCTTTGTGACCATGTTGCTTACTATACCAGTCGCATATTTGGGGGTAAGCTTCGTAGTTCTTTTCCTCCACTGAGTCAATGTTCTTCCTGTACCTGAACTAATACCTGAACTACCTGAACAGGTAAATACCTGAACACTCTGGCAACCCATTTACTTTCTTTCATATTCCTCAGTTGTACTTCAAAATAAACTTTACTCTGAGCTTCTCTCACTTCAAAACTTGTTTAGCCTATAGCACCCCGTACAGCTTCATTTGTAGTCTTCCAGTGAGCACTCAATGCTAGGCGTCCCACTGACCTTTGGTTGCCATCAACTTCTGACTGTACCCCTGACTTCAAGCAAACAACTTCATTTGCAAACATAAGTCCTGATTGATCTGTAAGTCCTAACTGATCTTTCGCTATGCATGCTGAGCCATCTGTATGCAACTGGGCTTGCCATAGCTCTTTCTGCTGTGCCCACGGTCATCTCCTTGATAACTATTTTGCAACATCAATCAATCTCGTTTCACCCACCCTGAATTAATTTCAGGTACCGCTGACTTGTAATTCGTATTCTATCCTGCAATTGCATTGCACACGGACAGCATTTCATTCCCCATCACACCTTGTTTTATAATTCAATTACAAGCATAATTGCTTCTGTTACTTACAGCAAATTCCAGTTAGCCTGTCTTCTTAAGTTAAGGGGGGACGTGGGTTCTCAAATATTTGTTTTTTAATTTTTGATTCACCCATGCTTAGTGGCTATGGTGTTGGGCTGCTGAGCAGGAGGTGGCCGGATCGAATCCCAGCCATGGCGGCCGCATTTCGATAGCGGCGAAATGCGAAAACACCCGTGTACTTAGATTTAGGTGCACGTTAAAGAACCCCAGGTGGTCGAAATTTCCCGAGCCCTCCACTACAGCATGCCTCATAATCAGACAGTGGTTTTGGCACGTAAAACCCCATAATTTAATTTTTATTTTTGATTAAATCTGAACTAAACTTCATTCTTTCAATTAGTTTTTTGATAGCTACTCTGGTTCAGAAAATATTAAAGCCTGAAAATAAACTTTATGGGTACTTCTTACAGGGATTTTTGGCAATTTCGCATTGCTAAACACAAAAAGCAAGTGCATGACACTAATGCCAAAGACTTGCTTTAGTGGGTGAAGCTATTTTTATTTGTTTGAAAGCATTCTAAAGGTAAGAAAGCAGACCAACATTTACTGTGAATATTTTTTCTTATTTTTAATCATTATAATCTTTAATTATATTTTGCAAAATGGTGCTAGAGTAACAGAAATAGCATCACTCCCTAGATCGTTTCAATATGAATACACTGATACCAAACTTGTTATTGTCAGAAGAACATATGTGAAATTTAGACAGCTGTAACTCATTCTAGAATGCAGCTACAGTATTATTATTGACATCATTTCGTAGCTCTATTCCTCACGAGAATGGCCATACTAAATATATGACTGTACCCTCTCAGAAAACAGGGAAAAGCTTGTTATAAAGTCACGTACTGCCCCTAAGCCTGAATGAAAAACTACATTTACCATTTCATGTGCTCGTTCCAGTGGCCTGCAAGCTCAATGAATATAATAATTGCATAAAAAAGTAGCTTTTCCATAGCTAAATAAACTTACATGTTGTTAAACTCAAAAACACTCATGGAATATGTACTGAGGGGCCTAAATTAATTATTGTCAGGCAACAACACTTCACTATTCAGCATGGCAGTGCTCTATGCAAGGTCCTTTGCTGGCTTGTGCCATTTTGAAAGTCAGGCCTAGGTAACACTCCTGTCTAGATGCTCCCTTTGCTAACTTCCGAAGCTTTTGCGACGAGTAGCTTGAATTTGCATTCAGTTGCACACTGTGATTAACAGGCCTTAAACATGATCGCTGCACTTCTCACGCGATCAGCCGACTTGCCCACTGAATATGACCTTCGTTACAAAGGACTAGGATAATCCAACAAAAAGCATCCGCTTTATCTGAAGTCCGAAATATCCGAAACGCCTCGCTTCCGAAACTTTGGTCGCAATGTGTAACAACGTGACTGCAAATAGTGAGTGAACGTCCAAAGTAAAAAACAAACAAATGAAAGTCCCAGTTTCACACGAAAGGCAAAGCATCGATTGCGATAGCGAATTAATAGACAGCTATGTGAAGTAAGGATAGTAGCTTTATCGGCCTCATAAAATTGTAAACATGCATTAGCTTACTAACTAAATTAACAAGCACCGTGTCACGTGCACACAGGTAAACATAAACACATCTCGCTCGATGACCGCGGAGAGTCACTGTCAAAATGTCGCGAAGTGAGGATGCAATCCTCACTTCGCGACAATCCCTACCTCGCACGCACAATATTGAGCCGCAATCGTTGGTTGATCCTCGCAAGTCAGTTGCCAGCCCGTGTCGACACGGCAAAAGTGCATTTTACACACCTGATTTTGACAAAAATTGCCACAAAGTTTGTCTGCTGTAGCCGATAGTTCGCTGTAGCGTGGTCCGTTAAAAGTGAACTTCGTTGAATTAATAAAATAGGTAGAGCAAACTAAGGTTGAAATATGGTTCGTTATATCCGAAAGTCTGTTGTACGTGGGTCTATTCCGAGCATAGACTGTAGTATGCCATATCAACGCAGTCTAGAATGCCACTGGTCGCGCCAGCTGACGATCCGATGACCTCAACCTGCAGCTAGGCCCAGCAGAATCAACAGCGTGGGTAGAATGCCGCTTCAGACGCAACAGGCAGTTCATGCCATCTGTATGGGCAGTGCGCCATTGTCCGTGGTCTTCAGCCTCTCATTCCATTGATGCTTTCGTATTTTTTTTTTTTTTCAGTAAGCTTGACACGTCTGCCTTATGCGAGTGTCTCCTGACAAGCCACAAGACAAAAAGACAGTTCGTCAGCTGCGTGAACGCAAGCAAAAGCGGACGAAGACGACCCAGCAAACCGGCAGCAATGGTGGACACGGCAGTGCACGCAAAACAAAAATAAAGAAAAAGATCACTTGCACGGGTAGGGGCGCTTGTTCGGAATTTTACGGTAGACAGAGAGTGATCTGCACTCACAAGAAGCATCCTTTCTCATCCCTGATTTGATCAGTGTCCTTGGCATCACATTCACACTCTCGGCCGTAACGGTTGTTGTAGCAGTTGCAGATGCCACACTCAAAGGTGCCCTTTCCATCCGAGCACTTGGGACTGTACGGTTCCTGCGTGAGATAAACTTTATATTGTTAGTGAGCATTTCCAAAATCCTAATCGGGCCAAACTGCACTAAAGATGAAGCAGAACCTTGGCTAAAAAAAAGTTACAGAAAGTGTGCACAGAGGTGTCGATTTGATAGACATGGTCATTCGACCATTAAAATCTGTTTACCAAGTTACAGGGTTCACACAGAGAATTTAAAGTTGGCCCCAAATGTTAAAAGGAACCTCCCCTGCAAAATTGATGCATTGGTGTGCAACCGTTATATCACTTCAGGGTTGTTTCAAAAAGCTACCAATTAGAAGGCACTTGTCGTCTGAAAATTATATAAACTGTTTAGCTGCAGCTCAATGAAACTGTTGCAGCTTTAATGCAAGCGCATTTTAGTCATGATAAATTAGGCTCTGCACAGCGATGCTAGGCTACTATGCTGCTTTCTCTGTTGCTAACGTCTTCCTGCTTTTGGTTCTACTGGAGACAAAAGTGAGAGAAAGAAAAAAAAGGAAAAGCTGAAGATGTAGGTCGTGCTATATGTAGGGCTTACTACTTCAGGTGGGTCGTTTGAAGTGACATAAAGAGAACAAGTAAATAAAAAAAAACTTGCAGTTTCGCCCGAATGGCGGAGCATCGATTGCAATAGCAAATTAGTAGACAGCTATACGAAGTAAGAATAGTAGTTTCATCGGCCATATAACCTCACAAAAGTTCGCTTACTAACTAAATTAACAAGCATGCACATGTGAACAAGCAAACATGAACACATCTCACTCTATATGCATGTAAACTCGCTGTCAAAACGCTGGAGTATGGAAGCGCGGCAGCAGCAGCGAACGAACTGACCTTCATGCTGCCTTTCGCTTCAATGTGAACTAAGCGGCCAGAACATAGCACCCACGAAGTTATGAGCCCGCGGTGCACCTAGACTCAGTACTCATTGCAGATCATTTTCAAGATGCGGCCCGTGCGGCCATGCCAACACAGCAGCAGCCAACAGTGGCATAAGCTGCGCGTTACATCAGCCTCGTGAATGCAATTGTTGCGACAAGAACCGGGGCGCGATAGCATAACTCTATTCCAAATGAAAAGTATTCCAAACTCTGGCACCCGGAAATGAAAAAGGCGCCCCCGGGACTTCTGCAGCACTACTGTGCATGTGCACGGAGAATATATAACGCCAACGAGGTATCTGCCATGCAGGTGTTTGCCGAGAAGAGGGGGCTGGCTGAAAAGCTGGCACGCAGCTTCAGTAAGTTTGAGGCCGCTGTCGTCGTCGTGCTAGGCCGCCGCGCATCAAACGAAAATAACATTTTTGTTGCGCAAAGTGAATAAATACTGCACGTTTTTTTCCCCTTTCATCGCACTCTCTCCGAGTTCCGTTTTCGACAGGTAAGTGGGCGATCTCATGCTATTTCGGTTAAACAGTACTACCGTTTAGTATGCACTTTTTCCAAGCTTCAGCCAACTACGGTTTAACGAGGTTTCCCTGTATCATCAGGTGCCTTTGCCCTCAGTGCACACCGCAAGCTTCACAGGCCTCACCTCGTTCCAAGGCTTCTCACAGTCACACTCGCAGATCATCTCCAAGTGCACGACCAGCAACTCGCTAATGCCAACAGGGTAGATCTGTATCGTTTGGTTCCATTGACTGCGGTCCTTTGGGCACGACTTGACTTCAATCGTTGCCTCAAAAGTCACCTAGCACGACAACACAATGAGCAGGTCAACAAAAAGCAAATGTCATGATTTCACTAATTGTTTGCATAGCTGTTACAAGCTATGCAATAGCTCAGACACACCTATTCTCCAATTCAGTTTTTAATACGTTCAGTTCTTTACAAGTACCTTGAACTGTTCAGCTTTCAGCTGCTAAGCTACATGTTGAGCGCACACAAAGATGTATTGCAAAAGAAATCCCTAAATATGAGCTCTATTATGGTGAATTATCAAATAAATTAACTAGTTTGGAGGCCTTTACATATCTGCTTCATTACAGTGATTTTTTATTGATCCAACACATTCATGGTAAGGTTGACAACTGATTGATTGATTTACTGATTGATGTGGTAAGATGCCCCAAAGCAATTGCTGTAGTGGACAGCGCCAGATTAATCTTGAGCACCTGGGCTTCTTTGACGTGCACACCTATCTACTGAAATATGCAAACAACTTTTCCTTCATTAACGCCTATATCAGGATGTAGCAGTGATAGCCAGGAAATTAACTTGAAATCTTGCGCTCAGAAGCAAGATGCCACAGTCACTGGGTCACTGCAACGGCTGATTGCTGTATGTAAAAGTAATGACTGCTTAGTTTAGTCAACGGCATTTTCTGTCATTTCCATACAATTAATTATGCAATTTATCTCTCTTAAATGCGAAAATGTGCAATTACAGAACACATGTTTATTACACGCACTATAAGCACATAACCTAGTAATGCATTGCATCATTTCATAATCCTATTTCAACACACAAATCAATAAATGCATAGCGATCTTGTACTCACATTGTCGCCCACTTTGAGACCTTTGCATACGTTGGTCTTTTCCTTCTTGTCTCTAAAGGAGCACAAATAGACATTGTGTAAGCCCTTAAACACGCTGTAAGCTGCGATTAAAAAAAATGATTATGGGGTTTAACGTGCCAAAACCATTTTCTGATTATGAGGCACACCATAGTGGAGGACTCCGGAAATTTCAACCACCTGGGGTTCTTTATCATCATCATCATCAGCCTGGTTACGCCCACGGCAGGGCAAAGGCTTCTCCCATAGTTCAACTATCCCGGCCATGTACTAATTGTGGCCATGTTGTCCCTGCAAACTTCGTAATGTCATCCGCCCACCTAACTTTCTGCCGCCCCCTGCTACGTTTCCCTTCCCTTGGAATCCAGTCCGTAACCCTTAATGACCATCGGTTATCTTCCCTCCTCATTACATGTCCTGCCCATGCCCCCCCCCCCCATTTCTTTTTCTTTATTTCAACTAAGATGTCATTAACCCGCGTTTGTTCCCTCACCCAATCTGCTCTTTTCTTATCGCTTAACTTTACACCCATCATTTTTTTTTCCATAGTTCGTTGCGTCGTCCTCAATTTAAGCAGAACCCTTTTCGTAAGCCTCCAGGTTTCTGCCCCATACGTGAGTACTGGTAAGACACAGCTGTTATACACTTTTCTCTTGAGGGATAGTAACATGCATCTAAATATAAGTACACGGGTGTTTTCGAATTTCGCCCTCATCGAAATGCGGCCGCCGCAATTTGATCCCACGATCTCGTGCTCAGTAGCCTAACACCATAGCCACTGAGCAACCACGGCAGGTAAGATGTGATGCAAGTGCTGCTTTCATTTTAACCCTTTCACACGCACATTTGCTGAACGTGAATGTTGAGCATTCTGCCATCTATAGGCCTTGAAGGAGGAAAATCTCTACATGCATTATCTGCATGCTCCCACGACACCACCCCTAATTTTATAGAACCGTGTGTGCGATTATCTGCATCCCCACTTGACACCTGCACAACAGACAAACACACGTGCATAGTGAACAATCACGAAATTTCAAACCGATATTATTTTAATGGAGAACATAGAGTGAGATTCTATGAAGAAATTTTCAGCACTGTAAAAAAAAAAAGATACATTTATTTTACTGTTGATATTCTTTCTTTAGAGTGCCTGATTATTTGGTCATCTTCGCATCCCCATTCACATCTGAAAAATCAGTCAGTGACTATAAATACATGCTACAATAAAAACAGTCTGCTCTGGTTTAACACAAATCAAGCCAGGGCCAGAATAACGTAAGGATTCCTTTCGCTTGATCGCATTAATTTCTTATCATTCAATGTTCACAACCGTCCAATCATAGCAATAATTTAGGTGGAGTGCTGCTCGGACCACAGCAAAGTACAAGAAGGATTAGCACTAAACTGAATCATTACTTTATGCAGCACCAGCAGTCATCACCACTTACTAGGACAATTGGAGAGTCTGACAGCCGTTCAAAAAAATCAAGAGCAAAAAGATAAAGGACTACTGGATACCTTGCGGATGGATAATGCATTGCTGGCAGCATGGAAAGTGTGACTATAATATATCTGGAATTACACGTGATCGCAGCAGTATAAAAATGACTGTGCATTTATGCTTTCTCACTCAAAAAAATTCCCCTCAAGGCTTTAACCAATTGCTTTGTTCATGAGGTAGGTGATGACAAGCACCTATACAAGACAAGGGAAACATAGATACATTTACCTGCATCCTTGCTGCCATTTTCATACTTCCGTGCCCACATCCAAGGTGACATAAAAAGGTAATGTGCAGAAGAAAACTACACCTTTTTCTGTTTGTTGACTGCCACACAATAGAGTCAAATAAAAAGAATTACCCGAGACAGCTGGACATGTAGCTGATCTGGATATGGCTGCTAGTGACATTGTCTTTGATTTCCACCTTGGAGGAGATTTTCTGCAGAAGAGAGAGTGGTACAAAGTACTTCAGCAATTTCCTTTGTATAAAATGTACAATATCATTACTTAATGTCATCATCATTGTTACAGCAAAATTTCATTCATTCTAAATACAGATAATGCCTACTCATAGAATAGCTCTGTAAAAAAGCTCAGCTGCATGATGAGACGGCAAGAAAGTTGTGACTCACGTCGTACTGCTCGCGCACCAGTTGGACCACGTTGGAGGAGTCGTTCTCCAGGCGGCCGCTGCTGCATCCCTCCAGCTGGTTGCCCAGTTTCTCATAGACACTGATCTGGTCAGCCGTGACAGCGAAAATGATGTTCACCTTGTGCTCCTGTATCTTGGCATTGATCTGGCTGAGCGATGGGTAATCCTGGTGCACACTTTGGGTGTACTCGCCATTCTCCAGGTGGCACCGACCATCGTTGGGCTTCACGATGCCCCCGAGCTAAAAAAAGAAAGATATGACTGAAATGGTGGACGTGAAGAACCTAGATAGTCAGGAGAATATTAAAAAGTTCAGGCAGATCTGCAAAATCTTCAGCAGCTACACATCTTGGGCACCGAATGGCTGCCGGTGTCACTCAACTTCATCTCCATTGCTGGTTTGCGGCTGCCTCGTGGGAAACCAAATTTGCATTTGGCTTCTTATGTAAATGGATAGGGCAATGTGTACAGCCTTCAAAAACCTGACTGATTAATATTGTTGAGGTGGAGTGTAATTAAAATAAATGAAACAAAGACCTAACATGTTCCAAATGAGTCAATTCGTAAGACGACAAATTATATGGATGTGCAAACCTGTTTTCAAAAGCAAGTTTCTGATGTATGAAAACAATGAAATATAAAAGTTTGCATGTTCCAATTAGTATGAATTCTTTGCATTTCAACCCAGCATGGCAGTATAGTACACTGTTCAGCCACCTAAACGAGCTAAAAAAGAGCACTTCTGGCTTAGTAGGATCACATGATCTGGCATGAATAGAGATCCAGATAAGTAAACCAAGAAAATTATTCCCACATAACTATTCACACGAGAACACTGTTCTGTATATATTTTGTTATATTAATAAAGAGTCACATGCAAACGATCTCCAAGGAACTGATAAATTATGTGCAATGCAAAGCTCCAGCTTTTCTCATCGATAAATCAACAATAAGTAAAAGATGGTACATACTGTTCTTATGGTGTTACAAGGAGTGAACAAGAACAAAGTAGCAGCAGACAGCAAATTTTGGCACAGAATAACTTGGCATACATGGAACTGACATACTCGCCCAGCTTCCAGCTTTTCTATGAACTTTATGCAGAAATGGTACCAAAGAAGTCAAATACTTACCGCTGGACCATTTAAGAAAGGAAAGAAATATAAATAAGGCAGTACAACGTGTTATAGCTGTACTAAGTCAACACCTAGCAATCAACATGGAAAAAACACTTCTCGCTTGACGGTACCTTTCACACATAAACAAGTACAGGCAAGAAGTACCATGACTCACCTTGCCGTCACCCGCGTAATGGAAGCCGCTGTCTGTGGAGAAGAGAAGAAGTCTGCGAGCTTTTTCCCTCCAGCCAATTTCCCTCTGCAAAGCAAACAAAAACAAGAAGCATATGTGACTTTGGACAACAAAAATCATAAACAACTAAAACACTAAACCACACTCAACATTCTCCCTCCACCCTCGAGTAACCTTTCCGGAAAAATTTGTGAAAAATCAGTTCTTAAGAAAGGCCAGAGAGGAGACTACATCTGCAGAATTATCCAAGTATGAATTGTTGTGAGTTAATAGCATTTGCGCCCACTTTTTCAGGCACATTGTCGCAGGTGCATACCATCATAGAGTTTTCTATCAAAGTTATTAGAGAGAGCTCTGGCGCTGCTATCATTCAGCCAGCATGGGAAATGGTAGTTAGTACCACGGATTTGTCTAATCTTCAGTATAATCTTCCTGTGGCATCAAACATTCTTGTGCCATTATTTATTACCCTCTATATAAATTTCCAAGCACTCATAGTATATTTCAAACAAAGTGAGGCAATTAGCCTCAGCACACATGTATAAGTGCTGCAAATGGTTGCATTTATAATGCAGTATTTTGTTGAAAATGACAGTCTTGCAAAGTCACAAAGCCAACCGAGTCCAAAACAACGCAGTTTGGCCAAATCTATCCATTAACTGTCATTCCCTTGCTTGCTGAACTGACTGCCATACAAACACCCTTAGAGAAAGAGCCAAGAGTTCCCTCCAGTAATTCTTTTGCAGAAAGCTCTATGCGCACCCTGACAAAAGCACACGTGACAAAACCATGTCAGAAAGCTCACATGGCAGACGACGGCTTGCATTATGGCATCGAACCCGCCTTCAGGAGCGTCGAGATTCCCAGAGACCTTGGCTTCGGCCACCTGTGTCTTGAAGAGGCCAGTCTGGATGTCCAGTGGCATGTGGTTTTTGAAGCCATAGGGAGCAACACATCCATCACAAGGCATCTGCAGTCTGTGAGAATTGGGCACAGTAAATATGTGATAATACAAAATCCTCAAGTATGTGTGGCTTCTTGTTTGAATTATCAGAACTGCAAACTATGTGAAAATGAATAAACAAGTGCACAAAGTGTGTTTTCCCATTTTCTACCACACAATCCCATAAAATCTTTGCAAATGAGGCTTGTCCTTTAGACTTCGTCACATCTTATGAAGAGTTGTCTACAGTTCACCGTCGTGTCAGCACATAATATTTCTCAAGACAAAATGTTCAGCGAGAGCCATGTTTTCCTTATTTGGTGCATGATAACTGCTCTTCATCACACTTCCAACTGCAGAAGACGTTATTTTGGTGGCAGTGTGGTGGTGGTTTGATGGCCAAATGTGTCCCTGCAGTCTGCGCATCAACCGCTGCGTAGTGATCCCTCAGTCTTCAGACACGAAAGTGCATTAACGAAAGATTGCAAGAATACTGCGCAGCAGTTGATGCAGACTGCAGGTGGACATTTGGCTGATCATTGTTGCCAGTGCCAATGGTGTCCAGCATTCAGCAAGACATGCGTTTTGCACACTTTTGCTGACCAAGACAAAAGGGAAATCTTTTGAGACCTTCGCAATGAAGAATGAAACAAACATGAGTGATGGCACCTTCAGTAGCCTTGTCTAAGGAAAAATTAGTTTCTCACAATCGAGGCTTAGCATGTGTACGTGTGACTGCGCATGTCGACATAAATTGCCCCCTTCTCTCCCCCATTTCTTGTTTATCTCTCCCCCACCCCTTTCTTGACCCTCTCCCTCGCCAGTGTGTTGTGTTACAATAAATAATAAGTTGACGTCAAGTGATCGTCCTGCTTATGTGTGTTCCTTGTCCAATCTATCATGTTGCCAGTATGCATGAAAGTTTGTTCAATAAATGGGTGAAATGAAACAATCCAAGCTGACTCACTTTTCAGGAACTGTGTTCACATAGGGCATGACCACTTTGTCGACAAAGGAACCAAAGCCAAGACGGAAGTTTGTAGTTATCCTGCCCATCTCTTCAGCCAGCAGGTCACCCAGTAGGGCTAGTTTTTCCTTGTCATCCTTCATAGAGTTGGACAGGTCCATGAGGTAGTAAAGGTCAACGGGATAATCCTCTGCTTGCTTGAATTCCACATGTAGTGGGAACGGAGACTCTGCAAATTAAATTTTAAGTATACTAAATGGGGACATTAACTACTGAAAGTACAACAAATGCACTCAAATATCTGGGGATCCACTGCAAATTCTTTTGCAGTGGAGCCAGCCTTGACACATTCTGAGCTCTGAAACAAATGTATACATGGATAAAAATGTTCCTAAGATGTCTTATGATTGCCATAGCAAAGTCATTTCAATATCTGTGCCAAATACCATCAACACTTGACAGGAACTGAAGTCTGAATTGAAATCTGTATTGCTTAGCAAACTATGATGATGAGGCTTTTGCACAAAAACTAGGGAACAGAGACAGGGGACAAGACAACCACAAGCACAAACTTTCAACTGAACCTCATTAGCGAAAAGGGCTAAATTTTATACACAGATGATGTATGACATGCATCCGGTTGGTATAAAAAAAGGAAACACAAAGACAACAAAAACCAGGACTATGTAAAAATGGTGTATAAGGGAGCATCATTCAGGAAGAACATAAGACATGTGAACAATCACAAATCCAGTGCTTAATTTCACAACACTCAAGTCCTCCTTCTAGTAGAATAACATTTTAAATTTGAATGAACCAGCACTTACTTGGTTTTAACCTGAGCCTAATTTCCTGTGGTTTGATTTGAATGGCTTCACCTTCTCTTGCCCCCTTGTTGCTCAGCTCATTGTCCTATTCGCAGCAAAAATGGAAGGAAAAGGTGTTACTAAAATGAGTGTCACATAACCTCCGTTTAGGGCAGTTTAGTAAAGATATACTTGCCACAAGTTTCGTCATAGTGTTCTTGGGATGAAAGTAGTCATTGGGGCAATACTGAGCCAAGTTGATGAGGGTGTCACACCTGGGCTTCCCATCACTTGTATAACCCTGAAAAACGTCAGTGAGAGGTTAGCAAAGTAAAGCAGGCTATGCCGCAGCTCAAGCAGATTAAGTTGCAAGTACAAAGTTGTGTAGGACATGTCATGATGTGACCACACGTGTGCAATGGCAATTTTCGGACTCAAGGATTGCATTCTTAACATTCTGCTGCTGAACCAACGTACCAGGCCTACTTTAAACAAAGCACCTGAAAGAAATCTGCATATTTGAAAAACACTCACCTCTTTTGTGCACCAACCACAGTCAGAGTCAAATGTGATACAATCAGAGCATGTTTCCCTTCCACTGCATGGATTACTGAGCAGTTTCTCAGGGCCTACAAAGAGAATGGTACATAATAGATAATATTCTTCTTTTTCCCTGACATGTTTTATTAACCTTTTGATGGACATTTAGACAAACAGTCCCACTTTTCAGGACAAGTTCACTGTGCCATAGTGGTGAAATATTGCAACTATGATTCAACTTTTCTGTGCAGCTGTTTTCTAAAACTTGTTAGAATATTGTTTTGTTTTTCTTTCTTCTTTAATTTACATAGTCATCACTTGTTCTGAGACACGTCTCAAATTTTTGCAACCTCCCTCAACTTCACCTGTATGATATTCACTGTTATACATATTCCTGTATCTTTGTCTTCTGATAAAATAAGCAGCATTCTTTTCCACCTTGTGGTATCGACCTTCCTATGGTGAACAGTGCAAGGCGGATGTGACCAAACCACATCTTCAAATATAAGCCGATCCCAAACATTCCTACATTATTTCTTTTTTAAAAAAGTATCGGCCTATATTCAAGAAAACATATTACTTTTTTTAGGCCCCCACGTCAAGAAATTAACTCTTTTGAGAAAATTACTTTCTTTCACTAAAGTAAAGACAAAATAAAAGCAAAGTGCATCTTCCCCCATATTCATTTCTTGAAAACATGCACATCTGGCACAATGCTGGAATCTAGACGGCACAAAGCTTGCTTGAGTTAGCAAGGTAGCAGCGATACACGCATGGCCTCATCGCTTGTAGCTGTTAGCTCTCTCTATGGCAATGTGTGATGCTTGTTGAGGGAAGAGGCAGATGAGAGGTGTGTGCACACAGAATTATGATGCCATATCCAAATACTCCTTGTGTCATAGGGGCACATACCCAGTGGCCCAAGAGTAGGGTTGCCCAAATATGAGAAATGTAAGAAAATCAAGGAAACTGTTTGAATACCACATGCTGTTTTATTAAGAGCTCTGTGTATTTTAGAGACACCTTCGAGCCAACATTATATGTGCAGGGTTCATGTTATGATGAACTGTTCGATTATGTGGAACACAGGTGCGCTCACTGGCTAAAGTGACCAAACGTCAAGATTTAGGCGGGACAGTCCCGCTTTTGCAGCCATGGTCCCGGTGTCCCATCGAGGTGATTGCGGGACGGCGTTTTGTCCCGCTTTGGCTTTCCCGAACAAAGCATTGGTTGATAAATAGCTCTCAGGATCATCTCCTTTGAAACATGGTTGATGCGAGCAACACGAGCAAGTTTATTTTTTTCCTTTTTCCGCTTTCAAAATCATAAGTGTTCGAAACATCCCAAAAAGAAATCATGTGTCCATCACTAAAGCCAGCAGCTTTATTCATCATAGCGCGGCAGCGCTACCTGTCCGTGGCCTCCCCAAACTCGCGCCTGCTTGCACAGTTGGCTGGATAGGCATGGATAGGCCGGACAAGGCTTGCTTCCGTGCTGCTTACAGCTTGAAGGCTTGCGTTGTCCAGCGAGCTGCAGCCATAATCAGAGTCAAACATCTCGACCACCTTCGTCGATGGTGCTTCATGGTGGGTTTGTTTTTGGGTTTTAGGCTTGAAGTTTCGTCGTGTTGCCGGCCCCAATGCCGAAATGCAAGTGCAAATTTACTGAGCAGCTGGGAAGAGAGTAGACGTTCATCAAGAAGAGTAAGTCAGAGTGGGATGTGCGCTGTGATGCATGTGGGACAGACTTTTCTGTCGCTCACGGCAGACGTTCGGACATAGCAAAACACATTGGCTCTGTCAAGCACAAGCAGAGCATGTCAGCTGCTGCTAGTTCCAGCGCAGTGACCCGGTTCTTCAGACAGGGACATGCTGGGGAAAAGGAGCTCCAATTCGCTGCATCAGAGAGTGTATTCGCCTTCCACACGATAGCTCACAACCAGAGCTTCCGATCAATGGACTGTACTTCAAAGCTTTTGCAGAAATTGTTCAACGAAAAATCTTGCTGTGCTCGCACAAAGGCAGAAGCAACTGCTTTGAATGTGTTTGCCCCATCTGCAGAAGAATAATTGAAGACTGACCTGCAGGAGGCAAAATTTATTTGTTTTCTGTGATGTGCCCAACCACAAGGATTTGAAGGTGCTGTCTATAATGGAGCGCTACTTCATCATTGCTGCAGGAATGCAGACAAAGCTCCTTGAGACTGACACCTTGCCAGGTGAGACTTCAGCCACGGTGAGCCAGTATATCATGGATGCACTCGAAGCCAACCAAGTCGCATCAAAACTGATTGCTTTCAGTGCCGACAACACTAACTGCAACTTTGGTGGTGCGCAAAAGGGGAAGAACAAGCTCGAATTCTTGAGTTTTCTCAAGCAACCTCAAGTTTTCTCGAGGCTGCAATATTCTGTGGATCACAAGATCCTTAGAATTGGCTGCGCTGTGCACATAGTACACAACACCATTCAGACTGCTGCCGATTCCCTGCCATTGGATATTGAGGCTATGATTGTGAAAATCTACTCGTATTTTTACATTTACACGGTCAGGGTGGAGTCTTTCAAAGAGTTTTGTGATTTTGCCTCAGTGGAGTACCAGCAGCTTCTGGGCTATAGCAAGACCTGGTGGTTGGCATTGATGCCAGCTGTTGAGAGAGTCCTAAAGCTCTTTCCTGCTTTAAAGGCATATTTTTTGCCGATAGACAAGTGTCCCTCTCTCATCAAGTCGTTTTTTGACGACCCATGTGCAGAGCTCTGGCTCTATTTTCTGCATAGTCAAGCTGCTATGTTTTAAGCTACTGTGCTCCAAATTGAAGGAGACGCAAAGACAGCTGTCAAAGTCTACAACACCCTAAGCCAGCTGCAGACCAAAGTGCAAGAACTGCCAACTGCCAGCAATAGTTTCTGCCATCAAGTGTGCGCTCAAGGGCAACAGTGTTCGAAGAACAGGGACAAGTTCAAAAAGAAAAGGTAGTGAATACAGTGGTGAAGTTTTATGAAATGTGCGCGTTGTACCTCCATCGATGGTGCCAACATTTTGATGAGGTCAGAGGCTTTCTATGGGTCTAGCTTGGGTCATCACCACGCTGGGATGATGTGCAGAAAACTGTAGAACTCATAACTGCAGAGTTAAGTCATGTCACTGTTTATGAGAATGCCATGTTTGATGAAATCACCAATGTTTCACATTATGTGAACGCTGAAAAAAATTAAGGAATGGAAGACTCAGAAAATATCTGTCAGGGAACGCTGGGTGGAGATGCTCAGACATCTTGAAAAAAATGATGTGCATTGCGAGAACCTAAAGACAGTGCTGGAGTATTGCATATGCCTGCCAGGTACAAATGCACCAGTAGAGAGGGTGTTTTCTCTCATGAACAAGATATGGACTGCAGAGAAGGCACAGCTTAAAGTGGCCACACTAAAAGCCATGCTTATTCTGAAGGTGAATGTGCGCATGACGTGCGAGCAATACTTTGGGCATCTTTGCAAAAAGGAAGATTTGCTAAAGAAAATACATTCTAGTATGAAGTATTAAAGACGAATGTTCTGCACGGGTTGATTGAAGAAAATTAAAATAGCTTTTGCGTGCTTGAAATAAAATGTATGACATCTAACTGGTCTTGTTCTTGCCTACCAGTGATAAATGTGATAAATGAAATGCACAGCCTTTGTTGCATTTTATCAGACATTCGCTCTCTGAGAACTATATTGATACTCGGCAGCACTGAAAGACGGAGCTAGAACAAAGGGGGCTCATTGAACACGACGAAAACATGCGAGACACGTACGTGATGCTTGTTTAGTGTCGTTTTATCGTTTTACAGGCATCCATGAGAAGGCAAAAGTGGGAAATAACAAAACCATTAATGTCCTCTTTGATGAAAATGACATAGGTGAATGGTGGAACATACAGGTCCCACTTCTTTTTTTCGTAGGAAATGCTTGTCAGATTTTAGATTTAACACATTCGTAATGATTTAGATAAAGCGATCTTGTGTCCATCAAAGGGTTAACTGAGCAATCATTGTCGGCGAGTGTACATAGGTCAAATATGGCCCATAGGGATTACCTTTGTTGAAGGTTTCTTTAGTCTTTACTTGGCAATGTGCAACAGAAGCGAAGAAAAACAGTACGTAGCATAGGTGCTTGACGGCGGGGTAGGAGATCATGTTCACAAATGTTGTTTAACAAAAAAAGGGAACCTGGAATTGTCAAGAAAATACAAGTACATAAACACTGTGATAACGCAGGCATGATCCAAATAGATCCCCCCCCTCCCAGAAAAAAAGAGAGAAAAAGCACCAGTACGACGCAAAAAGGGTTTCCTGCTGCATGCTTGCATGCCCCCGCCCTTCACCGGTTTCACACAACGAACTGTGGAAGGGTAGATAGGGTAGATAGCAGTTTCCGTGCCGATCGAGCACGCAAGATGAGGCTGCATGGTCGCTCTCAAGGCCCACGAACCAAACGCTCATCAATCTCTATTACGAGTCCGAGCAAACTGCTGCTTAAGTCCAGATGGCCTGCAGATGTGCCCTGCCCATTGTTTGTGTACGCTATCGTGCGTTACTAAACAAAGTTACGAGCTACGTGAACTTGCCGTAAACCGAAGTGATAGAAAACACGACAGCTTTAAATCTTAAGTATACGCTGTCAACGTGGTTAAAGAATCTTACAATATAGTTTGAGTGTACTATACAAGCGATGTTCTCGAAACACACGCCAAAGAATGCCGAGAAACCGAACTTTCAGGACCGCCGGAGAACGGAGAAAAGAAAACGTACTTACAACTTAACGAAGAGTAAATTAACGATTTGTAATCCTTCTTCTGTATATCACGTCATTGAGGAGAGCCGCACTACACCACTAGAATCACAGAGGAGACACACCAAAACGACCAAACCTCCTAACTCTCGAACAGCAGCCCCGGTTGCCTATGTAAGGAAGGAGACTCATGAGGGGAGGGGGGTGACGTCACTCGGGAAGTGTTGCTCACGGCGACGGCAGCGTCGTTGGCGCTTGCCTGAATGTGTTGCATCTGCCGAAGTAATCTGACACTTGCCTCATACAAATCTGCAGTTCCAAAGTTCACTCTGGCCCAACTGCTATAATGACAAAGGGAACTCAAGTGCGTAAAAAAAGCACGAGAAAAATCGCTCACAAGATTCAGATGTCGCAGCCGCAGTGGTGCTCAGAATGGGGGACACGCGCGCGCGCCCAATGTTGAGACGCCCACGTTTCGCCCTCCTCACGGATGCGCCCCGTTTCTTTGCGCCGAGGCGGTTGTCGTCGAGGTTCTAAAAACGGGTTCGCGCCGCCTTCTTTTAATTTTGTACGAAACCTCGAAGGCGCGTTGTCGTTTCAGTGGAAGCGGAAGTCGCTAGTATGTTTTCTAGCTTATTTATTTGTAATCAACCCAACTTGCTAAAACTTCGAACTGCAGCCCGTTGTTTCGACAACTGGCAAGCTTAGCGACAACTCTACGTGGTCGCAACGTTTCGACCAGTCATGTCCTAGTTTTCATGTCATAATAAAGCGTTTCTGCGTCAGTCACTCATATTAACTCGTTACATAAGCGACAAGGAACTACACGCAGAACTGATATCGAAGAGGAAGCATAGAATTAGCACTCTTCGAAGGACTCTCGATCCCTCATAAGTGTACTCCGTGTACAAGACCACAACGCTTCCCGATAAGTTCGCTGCAACCCGTTGTTTAGACAAACGGCAAGCTTAGCGCCAACTCTGCGTGGTCGCAACGTTTCGACCAATCGTAACGTAGTTTTCATGTAATAATTAAGCGCTTCAGCGTCAGTCACTCGTAACTCGTTACATAGTCTTTGTAACAGCGACAAGGAACTACACGTACAACTGATATTAAAGAGGAAGCATAGAATTAGCAAACTCTTGGAAGGACTCTCGATCCCTCTATCCGTTGGGCACTCCGTGTACAAAACCACACGCTTCCCGAGAAGCTCCTAAATAACGAACGTTCTCCCGAGTTCTCTGTTCTCGTCATACGGCGCAGAGGCGGCGGTACGATGGCAGTGTACGCGAATTATATACAAGAGATTCGTGAATGTTGCGTGAGAAACTGTGACAGAGCGCGCACATAACGCGTTGGCCGCTAGCTTTGATCTGCCCATGCTGTCTACATAGAATTAAAACTGGTGTGCGAAAATGGTCACGTGTGGTTGGTGGTAGGCTGCTACAGGCGCTGCAGCCTACCGCGCGCGCAACTGAAGGAGAGGCATTTCTTTCTCTATGGAGAGGCTGTGTTTTTGCCCATGCTGCTAAACCAGTACAGTTTATGGTACAGTTGCCCCGTTTCGCGCATCCGTTATTGAATTACCAGCGCATCGAGAATTTGGCTGGTTTAAGGGGTACATATTTGTGATGCAGTCATCGAATATTGTGAGCGCTTGCCGACTACAAAGTGTGTTCTGCTTCGTGGGTGATGTGATCTAGATTTGTGAGCTGTTTGTGCATTTTGAATTCTCGTAAGCGACGATTGATGCTTTGTGTTGTCACCGCAGGCAGGAAAACGACACAACTACATTTCCAGAGGATTATTTCGTCTTCCGTGCTCGCGATAAATTGCTTCGATTTGAAGCAAGCACACCGTGAGATGTTTCAAAAATACCATAGTCAGAAGTGAATTTAGTGTAGAAAGTGTCCCAAGTGCTACTACTATGCAAGAAACGAACCATGCCTGCGGTCGAAGTTCGAGAAGAAAAAGAAAAATGCAACAGGCTGTTCGAGGTAACGTACCGCATGCTGGGTTTTCGCTGTTGTGACTAACCGCGTAGCGTGATGAAAAGCCCGTTGGTCATCATGACCTGGGCGCACGAGTCATAGACCTGAAATCACTGAGGAATTCCCCGCCCCCCACCTCTTTGCTTGTTTATTCAGGTCTTCGACGATGTGCACGCTTTCCTATCCGATCAAGTCGTTCGCTCAATCCCGGAGAGCATCGAGGTGTTTTTTCGGGACAATGGAGTCCCGGGAAAACTTAGCGAAGACGTTTCCGACGCCTGCTTGCGGTACATGATCCACGGTTCGTTCGTCGACATCCTAGCGGCACGCAAGATACTTCAGAAGCACTTGCTGCAACAAGACACCGTCGATCTGCAGGAAGTCGCCGAAGCCGATGAAGTTGTCCTCTCGGAAGCGTTTCAGGACCACTACGTTGATGTGGCGTCACACGAGGTCATTGGCACAAATGTCATTGAAGACTGCCCCGAACTGGCCGCAGAGGAAGATGCCTTCTGTTCACCCAGTGAAACAACACTTCTTGTCAATGTTGTTGCCGAAAGTGGCACGTGTAGCGAGTTTTGTTCGTCCGACCTTCAGCACACATTTGACCAAATCGAGGCCGTTGCGAGTGATGTTTGCGATGCCGCCTTGGAAAAGGAGCCACAGGTAACTTTCTGACGTGTCATAAGCAGATTCGTATGCTTATGCATACGAATGCTCGGTTATTATGAATTAAGACAGTGCAACTGACGGAAATTGCGTGTGTGCTGTAAGTGTCCCAGATGTAAGGACCATTCGTTCTGTCTGCACTTAGTGAACTGGGGTCCATGAGGTGCTGCCTTTTGTGCCTTATTTTGCCAGTTGAACATGGCAGCATCTAATGCATCATTATTCATTTCACAGTGCAGGCTTCGTGGACAACAACTTCACAGCGTTCCCTGTACTTGTGGGAGAGGTTGTTCAAGGCACATGCAGAAGGTGCCGGACTCTTGAACAAGAATTGGCACAGAGCAGTTGTGAACTAGTTCACAAAATGTTGTGCAGATCAGATGGACCTATATAACGGACCAGTCATCGCGGTTTCAAACAGGAGAATCCCAGAAGTGCACTCAATATTGGTGCATTAGAGATACTCCAGACGAAGACTTATCAAGTTCACATTTGCAGACTATTGAATCATTCAGAGCGAGCACTCACTATGACAATTAAACTCTTGCTTAGCAACATTACAGGGGTAATAAAGACAAGTTGACGTAACTTGCGCGGCGATATAATTGCCAGTTGTAGCTTTTTTCTCATATTCAATATTGTCAAATATGTTACTCTTGGCTGATGTTTTTGCCACAGTTCTTGGCTGCAGAATGGACTCTGTGCCATGTCTGTCCATCACCGACTGTAAAAAAACCATGTAAATAAGATCTTAACGAAAGTTGCCATCATAGACTACTGCGTGGTGGGTGCAAAAGATTCATATTGTAAAAAAAAAATTCTGTGGAAATTTAACAATTCACGCGAGACAAATGCGTTAGTATTACTTCGCACCTCTTTGAGGTCGCGGACCCATGATTTAAGCCGCGTTTATCACATCACAGAGTGTTGATCAGGAGCACACTTGAAACACATTCTGCCTCTTCAAGGAGCAAGCGCAACTGATGATAGTCCGGAGCAGACCACCATCAGCTGCTCCACTCTCTCTCTCTCTCTCTCCTAAGCTCTCCCATCTTTCTACCTCTAACACGTGACCAGCTTCCAACACTTCAAACGCACACTTTTCTCCACTTTGACACTCCTGCTGTTATGTCATAAAAAGAATGTTTGTAGGCATAAATTGTAACTGCTGTGCGACTGACGGTGCATGGGCACACCAGCTATAGCTATGTTTTGTGTTCATTTTTGTTAAACATAGCAAACAGCACAGACTACACGAGGTACAAATGGGATACAACCCAGACCTTGCTATTTTGCCATTGTACATTTTATTTTTCTCTCTTCCTGTTGTTTCCTCTGTTCTTAGAACACAAGACTGTGCGATTTGGGCCAGAGCACTGCCCAGTCCCGCTCAAAAGCATCGTTGCTTTGGCGGGCTGAGAAAATATTTGACTGTATGTTTTATGTTCTAATAAAGAAAGAAAGAAAGAAAAAAAGAAAGAAAGAACCTCTTGTCTGCAGTGTTTGCTATGTTGAGTGAAAACCAATAAGCCCAGCTTCATACCCTCATTCATTTTCGGGTTGGTTTTATATTTTACATAATTCGAGGCATGAGCTCATAGTTGAGCACAAATCAAATGTTATTCAGAAGCTGTTTCACAATTCAAATTTGCTTGCTTTTTCTTCTTCTTCTGGGGTTGCTGTGCTTTTAGCGAGCAACAGTAGAGCTTTGTCTGCTAGTATATTGAATTGTGCAGCCTTGCACATAAAAATTTAGGCATGTCTTAGTGGTACCCCTAAAATAAGTGCACTCTGCAATCACCTAAATGTATGTCAGGTCTCGTGGAGTCAGTAAGAATTATATTCATTCAACAAGTTCTTGACCTGACCATGGTGACTTGGTTCCAGCTGCTGGTATGCAAATTGTAAGCTTACTTTCCTGGTTACAGCAGGCATTGCATGTTTCTGTAGTTTCCCATTGAGAGCCATGTGTTTGAACAAAACAGAGATCTTATAAAGACATTCACTATACTGTAGTGTTCACTTTGTTGTTGTGTAGCCTATCTTTAATTCCTTTTTTGGCAGTTTGATCACGCTAGCATGTGCATCATTCCAGTGTGTGCACATTCTTTACTGTACTCTTGATTTGCCTATTCAAGCACTTTATTTGTTCAATTCACCCATTTGATGACTGTTTCCTGGAAGGCAGTTTCACAGTGAGAAATTGTGAATTAGACCTAAATGCTTTAAAACCTACTCGGCTGACAGAAAGCTGGCAGAAATTGGTTTTACCCAAAAATGAAATGGCCTACTTATATAATGTCCCCAAAGCTGTTGCTTTGCAACTGATTCTGTATATTTAATAATATTTTATTTCTTAAAAATCAGCAAGTCACAGTTTCTAGGTCCGTGTTAATAGGAACAAGCTTGTATCACTGATTTGAATTTTCTAATTAAACATCTTTTTTATGTCTACTTATTGAAAATGCTTGGATAGAACTAATGAATCTTGCGTAGTGGTGAAGTTCATATTAGGCGGCCTTGACTTGCTCCGACTGAGTTGGCCATAACGTACATGCACTATATCTGTGAACTCTCACACACACACACACACACACACACACACACACACACACACACACACACACACACACACACACACACACACACACACACACACACACACACACACACACACACACACACACACACACACACACACACCAGCTAAGGATAGTAAACTCGAACTCCTCTCTTAGTTATTGATAATGATGTAGCCAATTGAAAAGTATTTCTGGTGCACTGAGCTTAACATAAAAGGACAATCAAATTTTACTTTCCTTTGCCACTGCATGGAACATCTTTTATTGCTTTTATTATACCAAGCAGTGCTCACCTTGGTGTTCATGCAAATAAACTAAAACTTTTATTGTAACTTAGCATGGCAAGACCTTACCATGGTTGAGTTATTGTTTTGTAAACGCTCTCTATGCATGGATAGACTTTATGAGATGTGCTGTTCACCTGCCCTGGTAACTTGGCAATGGCACAGGAGTGCTAAGCTCAAAGCTGTAGGTTCGATCCTGGCTGTGGTGGCCGCATTTCGATAAGGATGAAATGCAAGAAAGCTTGTGAATTTAGATTTAGGCGCATGTTAAAGAATTCCAGGTGGTCAAAACTAACCCAGAGTCTCCCACAATGATGTACCTCATAATCATATTGTGGGTTTGGCATGCAAAATGTCAGAATTTAATTTCACTTTTTAAACGTTCTGCTCCTGAGCATAAAATTGTGGGCCTGATATCTGGCTCTGGACATTTAGGCAACAATGAAGTAAAAAAAATGGTATAGTACTCACGTTTGACTACACTAAAAAGGATCATACTTGGCCAAAAATATTCTCAACCTCTCTACTGTAACCTTTGTTATAGGTCATGCATAACTTGCAGACACGTGGTCATCAGGACATGCTTTCTTGCATCGATGTTTTTCTCTGAATGGACTGGTCATCTCAAAGAGTAGAGCAGTTCACTTCAACAACCTCATTGTTTTTCTGCACCTTCTGACCCCTTTTACACGGCAGGCTAGCTGTGACCCAAATGCAGTGCCGAATCCAGTTGTCATTGAGATCCACTGCTCAAAACTGGAGGATGCCATGCTGAATCTGCCTTTGGATCTTCCCCCGTCCCAAGAAAATGTGGTGGAGCAGTTCATGGAAGACCCGGCAGGAGTGACCGACACTTGTGTGACAGGGCAGACTGCAGAGGATAATGGAGACAATGTGCCCCCTGAGCAAGTGGCAGAAGTTCAGAAACAAAAGCGAAACTATGAAGAAATCACGCCGTTCAAGTACTTCTGTGAGCTGTGCTCTTTCAAGACAAAGCGCAACAGCCACTACCTGAAACATATCAAGATACACGAAAAGGTGTCGTACGGAATGTGACTTTATTCTTTGTATTGTAAGCTAGTTCAGCGAATCATTGCTGCAATTGACTGGGGGTGTTCAAATAGCAAAATTCTAATTGAACTGAATATACATATTCTAGAAAAATGGCCCTTTAAATATAAGATTAAATACCAAATATTTTGTCGTTTCCAACTGTATACAGAGGTTGTGAGGAGTCCAATTCGGTAAAAAAGGCATTATTTACAATATTTGATAAATCTGATGGCATTAACAACTGGATGTTCAGTTGACTGACCTGCCTGTAAATGAAGAATAACTGAAAGGTTGTCTTATCTGCTTCTCTGTAACGATGACAGTGGTGAAATGAAACAAAAAAGAAAGCACTATATCACCAGATGCATATAGTGTTGTGTTTCTTGAAGCTGCTAAGCATAATACTCAGCACTGCACATTGGTTTAAAGGGATGCAAAAGAGGCGAGATCAGCCAAATAAAAATATGTTTGCCTAAATCCAGATAACTGCCTAAAGGTGAGGAGTTGTTATTGAATTATTGGAAATCATGCAAAATCTAGTTGATCCATACATTTACTCAGTATATTTGCTTTTTAGCTACCATAGCGCTCATGCAGTGTTACTACGTGCTTCAGTCTTTTTCTTTATAGACTCCAATAAGTGTTGTTATTCTTTGTATTAAAAACGAAACCAATAAATAGATTCTTCAATTGAATTGAAAATACTATTAGATTCATATAAGAAATTTCTAATATTGGCATGCCTCCGCAGTCGACTTATATCATAGTCCTCTAATACATTCTTTTTACGTACTCTGCTTATGTCTTCCTAAGGACATAATGGTCTACCTAATAATGTTGGGACTATTAATTTGATTAAGAAAGCTTTAGAACAGCTGAATTCGCTGGCCCAGACATTCAAAGTTTGTACTTGGCTTATTTTTGCAGGATTAGTGTCAATTGACCTTTGCTGAGCTGCTCTTTTTTTGTGTTTAGAGGCTGTACTAAGCGGCATTCTTGATGCGTGGTCCTATCTTGATGGCAGGTGACCACATTGCATAGCTGTGACAAGTGTTCCTTCACTACAATGCGCCTGGGCCACTTGAGGAGGCACGCATCCACGCACAGCAACCACCTTCATCGCTGCACCCATTGCAGCTATGCAACTGATGACCAAAAGTTGCTTCTACGGCATAACCGCATGCGCCATTACCGGACAAAGCGCTCCCGAGGGGTGCCAGCCAAGGTATGAGACAACAGTTGCATTCTCTCTGCTTTCTGCTTAATTTCAGCCTCAGAATCATGTGTGGTCTAGGTCTTGTCATAGTTAAAGAGAACATTTGAGACAGCAATGTAGTGCTGTAGTACTATTCCGGACAATATATAGAGTGTTTCCTACTCAAAAGATAACTCTGTTAAAGGGGCCCTGAACCACCCCTCGGACTTGGTGAAATAACATAGTCCGCGGGTGGCATACGCTGTTGTGAACATCTCAGCCAAGTTCCGCTGTCGTACGCGGTCGGTGGAGCTCGCAAGCGGAGCGTGAAGTCACCTTTTTCTCAAATGCTCTCGTTTCAAAAACTCCATGACCCTCGCTCTTTTCTGTGTGCTCTATTTTGTCATAAAGCACACTCCGATGCGAGGCTGGTATTGGTCGCTGCGCTCGGCTGCACCGTGGCTGCCGTGAGGTGCAGGCACGAGTCCAGTGGCTAAGCGCACTGTGGCTCTCTGAGGACAGCCACGTTTGGCCTACGTTTAGCGCGGCATAGGCACCAAATCGGAAATTTAAATTGCACGCCACGGTGACGTCTCCGCCGTAGCCTTCGCATTACAAGCCATTGGAGGAGGAAGGGGAGCACAGCTGAGGCCATGTTTCATTGCCAATAACTCCGCTTCCGCTGAACGCATTGAAGTACTTTTTGTGGCAAAGTGGTTCTGAAATAGCCTATCTTCACTTCAAATGTCTTTCTCCACTTTGATAAAAAGTGGTTCAGGGCCCCTTTAAGTCATGGACAAGAAGGCAGGCCGGTATGAAGTTATTTATCAAAACACAGTTGAGCCCTATGCTCCATTTTTCAGGTGTCATCAACCTTACAAATACACACCACTATCTGGACCTTGTGTGTCAGGTTTCGTATGGCAAATTGTCCAGTGCAGATACTCCTGAACCCGTTGTTTTCACAGAAGGTGTGCTCCTCCATGAAATGCTCATGCATGTCAGAAGGTTTTACTTGCTAAGTCAGTTGTACCAGATGGCTGTTTATTCATATGGTAGCATATCGCAGCTGGTGTCTTCTCCACTTTTCACATCTGCAGTGTTGCTTTCTCCCTCCCTCTGTGTGCACATGTGCACACACTGTAATTAGAGCACAGCTCTTCGGCGCCTGTTCCTGCATTTTGCATTGCCGTCAGCTTTGCCGTAACCAAGATCATCATCCACGCGCTGCTCTAGCTGCACACCCTCCTGCTGCCATCTCTCATGTGCGACGCAAGTCTTGTTCTCTCCTTGTCCTCCAAAGCCAAATTACGTGCTCTCGCCTATTCTCTCACCTCCTTCGTCCGTGCAGCGCCGTTGCGGTGACTCTCACCGCTACTGTCCACTCCGCCCTCGTCGACCATTCTCCCGCTGTTGTGGCACTGCCGCGGTGCCGGCGGCAGGCGCTCCTTGCTGCCTCGCACATGATCCACGGCTCTCCGCTCCTCTGCCTCCGTGTCGCGTGGCTGTACGGCTCTGAGCCATGTCTCTCACTCCCCCTGTTTGTGGGCCGCAGTGGCATTTGTCACCTCTGGCTGTGCTTGCGCCTGGCTGTCCTTTTCCCACCTCCACCCTTGCCCTATACTTCCGCTTACCTGGCGCAGTGTCGTTGCTTTGACTCGAAAGACAGTTATAGCGTTTCGTCCCCTTACTTCTACTTTCCACCCCAACCTTGTGCAGCCACATTGAGGCCTGTCTGTGAGTGAATGAGTGTGTGACCTCTACTCAATACCCCTGTTCTCCACCCGTTTCCTCATCCCACCTCAGAAGAAACATTAAATAATAATTGCTAATCTCCCCCCCCTCTCCGCAGCAGTGACCCACTTTAAAATGACGCGTCACCAGAGCGCTGGCTCGATAGCGGCGAATCGTGGTGTGTGCTGCCCAATCTGAAATCCAGTACCGCCTCTGTTCGGCACTGCGTGTTCTGTATGCGGTTGCCTGTTGTTGAAATAAGGCAGCAGCTGCACTCAAAAATCGCGTTACCAAGAAGCGCAATCGTCGGCCAAATTTTTTTGCCAAAATTAGATGGAAATGATTGAGGCCACCTTCAAGTGAGACATGCAGCACCAAAAGAGAAAACTGCAATATTTATGGGAATGTCCTGCAGATTAGGTGTACAATAGCGTTAGCATTTGACTGACTATTTATAAACACCTCAGCCATGGTGCCAGCTTTGTCTTGTATTTAGTTAGCCACGTGTGTTGTTATCTCTTGTTTTGTGGGTGGTAGAACACTGAACTTTTGTTAACGGGGTTTAACTGGGTTTATTAAGCACTGGCGTACTATAATAGTTGTGCCTACATAGCGGTAGGAATGTAGAGTGTATAGGCAAAAGAGTGTCAAGGAGCCGGAGGGCCAGGCTCAATTTGATATTTCATTTACTCAAAGTTCACACATAGGAGAAGGAGGGTTGCCCAGGTGCAGGATTCAGAGGAAGCACTCACCAGCACACGAGATGGTGGCATCATGTCACGATACCTCTTGTAACGCATGGTGCAGTCAAAAGTTTTCAATTAGAGAGGCAGGTAAGTGGCTAGCAAGCATGTACCGAGCATTGCATGTACTGAGCACCGCTTTTTAATTTCCAATTATCGCCCCATCTGTGTATTACCTTTCTTTAGTAAGGTAATTGAAAAGTTAATAGAAAAATGTTAAACTAATTACCTTACAAAATTTAACATTCTCTCACCATTCCAATACGGCTTTCGCTCGGGTTACTCGACCGAACTGGCTCTCGTTGCTCTAACCGATCAACTAAATCTCGCTATCAATGAAGGGAATTATGCAGCTTCAGTATTTGTAGATTTAAGCAAAGCGTTTGAGAAAATAAATCACCGCATCTTATTTCGTAAGCTTGAATCATTGGGAATTACCGGCCCAGCGCTCTTGTTGCTACAACATTACTTAACAGACAGAATGCAGGTAGTAACCATTTCAGGCGTTCATTCTAAAACCATGTTCACTAATATTGGCATGCCCCAGGGTTTTATATTGAGTCTGCTTTTATTTTTATTATACGTCAATGATCTGCCTAACTGCCTGTCCTCTTCGAAATGTATACTTTATGCAGGTAATACTACTATTATTAATTCCAATAAATGTATTACAACCTTAGTATCTAACCTTAATGGCGATTTACACAGCCTGCTGGAGTGGTGCCATACTAACCAGCTACAGATAAACCCATCGAAAACAAAATTTGTTGTATTCGCTTCCCACCAACGAACACTTCACTCCATTCCTCCTATCTTTTTGGGCGGAAGTCCTATCCCTGCAAGTTTTTCCTGTAATTATCTTGGCATAGAAGTAGACAAACATCTTAAATTTATTGAACACTTAACATAACTAAAACGGACGATTACCTACGGGATTAGGGTACTTCTAAAAGCACGAAACATATTTGACCATCAAATATTACTATCATTATACTTTTCATTTATTCATTCCCATATTAACTACTGTGTTACTTGCTGGGGAAACACTTACGTAACCCTTTTGAACTTATTGCAAATCCTACAGAATCAGGCTATTAGGATAATTACATTTAGCCCATATAACAACGCCTCATATCTTTTACAAACTAATCACATTCTTACAGTCACACAACTCGTTAAATATAATCTAGGTACCTTTTTGTTGCATCAAATCAATTACACGTGATGCGACAGCTTGATACCACAATCTTCTCTATTAAATACTAATATTACCAGGTTTGCAATAAATAGGAACTTCATTTTACCTAAAATACATACTAATTATGGCAAACAGAGTGTCCATTTTTCATCTATCGCATTCTAGAACACACTAGCGTTATACATAAAAACACTTAAAATTCACAAATTCAAGAAACAAATAAAAGATTACATTCTGTCTAATACTGATGCCTAGTCCATACAACCATTCTTTCAGGGTGCCTTCATTTCATTTTCATTGCCATACCGTTAGGCTTCTATTTCTGCCTCACATATACATTCGAGTTAGCAAATTATACTGTGTTCGTCACGTCATCTACGCTGTTACTTTATCAGTTGTCAACGAGATTGTGTTACAGTGCGTTTTTTCACGACATTTATGCATATGTAATTCTTCAATCATGCTATTCATATTAAAACCTGTAATTTTTCTATGCTAACAATTTGTTGAAACTGCTGTACTTTTGTTTTATTATGTTTACTTTGTAAAGGAGGTCCCATTGCAGTCTTTGACTTCGGTACCCCCTTCTGAATATTAACAACTTGTAATCTTTCTAATGATCTCAATAAAAACCGATTCTGATTCTGATTCTGATTGCATAAATAGTAGAGCCAAGTGTACATGACTCTTCTATCTCTGGCCAGTTTCCAATCAAATTTTGCACAGGAATAGCATTTTGTTGTGGGTTTAGTTTAATACCATGTTTGTGAGCATTACTTGCCTGTTTTGTCGACAACAAAGCTCATCGTCTGCTAACCTAGCTAGCCACTAAAAGAAATGCCAGTCTAAGTGCAAGGGAATGGCGGCGCTGCTATAGTGAAACACACATTTTATTGTAATTACAGATGGCACCACTGTGCTGTTTCAGTAAAATCAGTATTTCTTGAGTGGTGTCTCAGCCGACGACATGCACTTTGGCTTCATGCTGAATGAAACAGGCAAGTAATGCTTGCATTCAAGCTATTAAACTGAACCCTCTGCAAAATGCTACCTCTGTGCAATATATGGGCAGAAACCAGCCAGCGGTTTAGCTAGAAGAGTCATTTACACTTGGGTCTACTCAGTACGTGCTTGCTTGCCACTTACATCATCCTGCTAGCTCACCCTTCCTGTGCTGCTGCACTAAATTTCAAAGTGAGTGGTCCTAGGCATTTAGGAGAAAAACATGCATTTTGATGTTGCACTGTGCCCCCTGTGTCACATTGCAGCCCATGGAATGCCCCCATTGCAACTACCGTACCACGCGGCCACTGCTACTTGCCAGGCACCGTCAACGCCATGCAGGCGACAGTGGGGCACTCCAGAGCAGTGCACCCTTGCACCAGTGCACCCAGTGTGGCTATCAGACACACCGCAAGGAGCACCTGGTGCGACATCGAGCCAATGTTCATGGAGGAGCGCGCCCGTTCCTGTGCCACCGCTGTGGCAAAGCCTTCAAGAGGGCTGATGCCTTACGTCAGCACCACCTGACACACGCTGGCCCCAACGAGGGTGCCCCTCCAGCCTCTTTTCCGTGCCCACAATGCCACAAGGTGGGTGCTGTCCACATCCGGTGATGGATGCCAAATGAAACTGTGTTGCTGAAAGTGGAGTTTATTAAATCAGAACTCTTCAGCTATGTAAGTCATTGATATAATTATTACAGCAGCAAGAAAAATGGGGCACGGGTCTAGTATCTCTTGCACAATTGCACTTCACCGCAATACATTTTTGTTGCGCAATAAAACATACAAGGCCTGCAGCACATTATCAAGCTATTAATGCGGAAGTGTACATACTTGGATGGTTGGTTCATGTCTTCAAGCAGAAAAGCATTGCAAAGAACAGGGCATGAGGAAGTTGTCTGCTGCTTTCTCATGTCCTGTCCATCGCATTGTTTTTCTTGCCAGAATTTTATGTGGCATTATAAAGCTGTAGTGACCTTATTATTAATTAGCCTGTACAAATCTTATGGTAACACTGTACCTGTACACCAACCAGGCCATTGTCTCAGTTCCGTTTGTGCCTACTATGTAGACTTCCATTAATTTGACCCTGACGGGACAGACGAAATTGGTAAAATTAATCAAAATGCAGAAAGAAGTGCCAATACATTCTGCTGATTCATTCACAGTGTTTGCCTGATCCTAAAACCCCTGAATAACATGCTTACCCGCTTTTTGTGTCGAAAATTGTCAACTAACATAGAGATAACATTACAGCAGCAAGAAAAATGGGGCACGGGTCTACTATCTCTTGCACAATGGCGCTTCACCGCAATACACTTGTATTGTGCAGTAAAACATACAAACGCTGTGAAGGCACTTTTGATTTCATATCTAATTGCACCATGCAAGCAATCTTGAGCCTAATTTTATTGGAAAAAGAGGTGCACATTAGAATAGGGTAAACACTGTAATCAGACATTGTGAGTTACGGTCATTGCTTGAAAACTTTTCTAGGGCAGCCAAAAATAGGCATATTCAACGGGAGATAACGAGTGTTAAACGCATTCACTGTCCTCTAAGCACTGGCGAGACAGATACTGCCACTAAAGGGTTCGATATTGAGGTCACCACATGAAACCAGGCCCGTGCTGAGCAGTCAGATTTGAATTATCCGTCGAAGGCCAACTTTAGGATTAAAATAAAGAAAGATTTGGCCCATATATAGAAATGCATAGGCACTGGCTGAGACCATCAGCCGGAATTTAAATACCCAAAAAATCGAATTAACCAGAGTCATATTTACGGAAGTCAACTCTATACTGTTTTAAGCTTGGCAAGAGCCCATAATAGTCATCATTGTAAAAAGATCTGCGGGATCTGGCTACTGAATGTGACTGCTGTGGATAAGGGAAAAGGCTGGGCTTTTTATGGTCATCATGGGGTTGGGAACAATAAAGGAAAAAAAGAAAGGAAATCGGCAGGTGGTACGTGAAAAAAAGCAACACAGTTAAACCGATATAATGCAATCTGTAAAATCAATAACTGCTTCATTATATTGAAATTTTATATTGAAATTTCACCTTTCATGCAAGAAAATACAGTCGCCAATTGATTTTCTCGCGTAGAAGGGGCCGCAATATTTTCCTGATGATCGGGCAATCGAAAATGCAAATCTAAATGAGTGAAAAATTAATTTTGTTTAATCCAAGAGCTGGCAACAAAAGATACGATTTCATGCCGTGTTGACAAAACCTCCACAGTGGCATTGCGAATTAAGTGAAGCCAGCCACGCTGTCACATCCACTCCACCTCCGCGGCTGAAGTGCCGCCCACAGTGGGACCACACTATCGTGAAAAGTGCCAGCAATGAATGCTTTTCACTTCAGCGCTTCTCCAAAGCTCGGAGGTTATGCAACCTCCAAGTACTAACTGCAAGGGAAGACAGTGCACATGATGCCATGCCACCTTGGCACGCCCACTCCCTCAAACACAGCATGCGGACTGCATACACACTCTGCCATGCTGACAGCCTTGCGCAGTCATGGGCACACTAAAAAGGAGACGCGTTCCAACCTGGTACGCCCAAGTGCAGTAGGATCTTACTGCACTTGGGCTCTGTATGGAACGTGACACTGCTCTTCTTCAGTGGTCACTCTTGGTCACGCGCTGCGCGATTTGAGAGATGCGTTTGCAAGCAGCCACTTGCAGTTCAATCATTTGACTATGTGCGTCCACGGAAGTTTGAGTTTGTCGTCTCGATATTCCTTCGCGGTGGCAGTGACATTTCATTATATTGAAATAGTGTGTAAACATACTTCATTATATTGAGGTTCTAAATACTTGATGTCCTATGGACAAGAAGTTAGACTTCAACGTGTTGTTATCACTGGCTTTACTCAACAATAAAATATTTTTTAAAAATAGACGTTTCGCCACCTATGTGAGTGGCATCGTCAGTACGCAAATGGCAAGTTGAGTAAAGCCAGTGATGACAACGCATTGAAGTATGAGTTCCCCTGACTTTTGGAACATTTTTTCAAAAAGTTAGAAGTTAAGTACTTCATTATTTAGAGAATTTTGTTGTATTAAAGTTCATTGTATCGAGGTTTAACTGTATATCCCAGGCTGCTTTGCCATGTGGCAGAGGTGGATGTTGTGGGAGCAGAAAGATTACTGAAAGAATGAGGTCATAAGAGGAAGGGCATTAATGAGAATTACTCTCAGTCTTTATTTCTTGTTCAGTGGAGGGGGTTTGGGTATTTTATGTTGTGCTATCGCATCCTACAACTCGGACAAAGCTTTTTCTGCATAGCAAGAGTGGCAACAGTAGCATCATATCATCCTTGATTGTTTTATTTTGCCACATTGGGGCCACATGGGCATCAACCTTTACAAAATTCTTGTGATTCTTTCCCTTGGAAGGACTTCGTCTTTTCTTTCCAATGCCACTGCCTTCACAGCCTAACATCAATTTATGCAGAATTTTATTGTTTTTACTGTTGAATCTTATAGCTGTGTAATTTGTCTGCTGTCCCTGACATCCTCCTTCTGTTGTCTCACTGCTGCGTGACTACAGTACATGGAACAAGATAAACAGGAGTGATGACTGTCTACAGTGTATATTCTTCTTGTGTTACAATTTGGGTAAAAACATTGGACTCTGAATATATTGGACTGGCAGTCCAATACTCTACTGTCATCACCTCTTTATGTATTAGCTCAGAAGCGCCCCTTTCCTAATCACCGTCATCTACATGCCCAGAAATGAAATTGGCATATCCAACATTTCATAGCTTTCGTGGTTGCACTGGTTGATTGTGTGATGGAACTACCATTTCCCAGGTGTTCCGGACTCACTCGCACCTCTCGGAGCACCAGGCGATCCACTCGACAGCACGGCCATTTTTGTGCGAGATATGTGGCTCGGCTTTCAAGACACGGTCGGTGCAACGCAAGCACGTTCAGTCGGTTCACAACAATCCACGGGCATTCTGCTGCAGCTGCTGCACCAAGAAGTTCAACACTCAGTATGCACTGAAACGGCACCAGAAGCTTCACCAGCCGTCCCAGCAGCAACAGCGGCACCAACAGCCAGCGCAGCCACATCTGCTCGCACCCCCACCACTGCCGCCACCGGAGGAGCAGATTCACGCTCCAACAACACTTCAGGGTAAATGCGTAGTTACATCGCCTGACTTATAACTTAAAATAAGTTATCAACAAAGCCTTGGAGAAGCAGTTTATAAACTCCCACTTTAATTATGATCTCGAGAAACTGTCCCAAGATGTGCAGAGGTTTCAGATAAACTTCAGATAGATGTAGTTCATATTTTGAATTATCAATGTATTGAACCATTTTGCAACCTCCTTCAATTTCGATTAATCCGGAATTGACTGTAGTACATTTCATAGCTTTCTTTCTTAACTTTTCATGTGCAGTCTCACTGATTTGAGACCTTCTACTTTATTCTTTCTGTATTGAATAATAATAATAGTAATAATAATAATAATAATAATAATAATAATAATAATAATAATAATAATTTTATTGCAATGTATGTAAAACAGAGCGTAGGATCACCAAAGCCACTGGGAGGCTTGTATGGTGAAGCTCAGCAGTGGCAGCATTCTTAGAGTAGTTTATAGGTTACAAATAAACAAGTTAAAGAAATGTAACACCGTGTTTAATAAAACAGGCCATTATTGCCATTGATTCCCATCTTTTTTATTATTATTTCTCTTTCACATGCCAGACGTTCTTGGAAGCACGGCTCCTGCCATGTCTGGACCAGTGGCCGAGGTGCCTGGCCTGGAGCATGTCATAACGGCTGTGCCCATTCAAGACACGTGCGACGTGATTGGCCAGATCTCAACAGCCATGCTGCAGCCTGCAGAGACAGCAACCTTGCTGTACCTGACTAACCCTCTGCCACCATTCTGAGCACAAAGAAAAGAGAGGTCCCCAAATGGAATGATTGTTACAAAACAAAATTCGGTGTGCTTCATGAATCTTAAAGCAGCTATGTATAATAGCGAACTGTTGCTACCCCACAGGCTGTAGTGATGATTCATTGGTCATTGAACTTTGCATACATGTTGTGATTTATGTATGGGTTTGGAGTGACAGTGTATTTGGTGGACATAAAAAAAACTCAGTGGGTAAGGCAGAGGAATTCTGCCTTGCAGTGTTCATGTGGATACCTTCCTCATTGAAAGGGAGGTCTTCTTTATCGCCATCTCTTGTATAACTGTCTTGTGTACTCTAGCATGAACCACGATGGGCGCTCTTTGAGCCATTGCTGCTTCTAGCATTTGATCTTCGTTGATGTTGTCATGGTCAGTTATCATAGGAGAAGGTCTCAGGTTTGATATCTGTTGCAGTGCCTTCTTTTCTTTGAGCTCTTGTATTTTACTCTCATTGCAATATGATGATGGTGATTTCTTGTTGCAAAAAGGACACAGCTGGATAGCTTTGGCATGTAGTGTGGCATTAAACAGTTGTTTGTTGTAAAAAAAAAATAAGTGTGGGTGCAGTGGCGTAGCCATAAATTTATTTCAGTGGGCGGGGGGTTCTCTGCCAACAACTACCATTCCTCCACCTTCTTCTTCGTCATATATATATATATATATATATATATATATATATATATATATATATATATATATATATATATATATATATATATATATATATGTATGTATATGTATGTATATATATTCAGTCGAATCTTGATGATTCTAACTCTAAGGTGCCCGAAAATTTGTTTGAATTAAAAAAAAGACACTTTTTTTAAGTATTTGTGCACCATAGCACCATGCACGAACGGTGCGAGTCGTAAAATATCGCGGTGCGAAAGCACACAGTGAGCGTGGACCACTAAACTGCCCATGCTGGCCAACACTCACTTCCCGATATCGGCAGAAAATGAAACTTCAACGAGCGGGCTCAGCTGGTACCGGGCCGGCAGGTCTGGTAGCGCCGGTGCGGAGGCGCGCGTGCGTGGAGACCGTCGAAAATGAGGGAGTTGAGCGGGAGAGTGAGGGGAGCATAGTTGCGAGGAAGGGTGGGAGGGACGCGGATTTGCTTTCCCGCCAGCTTGCTGGATGGCGCTAATTACCTCTGTCAGCTAGTGCCACCAAAGCAGCGGAGTTGCCGAGGCCAGGACTGGTCTTCCACTGCTGCTTGCCTCTGTGGGCTCGCATGTTTTTTACCTTTGTCTGCAGACAGATCGGCGCTGTGTTTACCTTCTTCGTCCTACATTCGTAACGTGACTCACGTCTTATCAAGATCACGAAGCTGTTGCCGCTGATTATAATAATGTTGGTGTGCTCCCTTTTGTTGCGGTGTCGTCGTATTAAAAAAAAAAAACTAGGCGAATGAGGTACTGGGTATCGCCTTCACGTCCCTGTATTCAGGGTCTTGTCTTGTTGTACAGAATCATATATGGCACACTGTCTCCAACAACCTTTCTATCGGGACGTCTCGGTTTAGACACATCATTGTAAAAAAAGCATGAATGAGACCAACCAAGCCAACCAAAACAAGTGCGAGCAAACGCTGACGCGAGAGGAAGATAGTGCGAAACAAGCGGTCCGGATGAACCAGACGCAAGCACGAATAGAGAGGTCGGGCAGGTCAGCGTGATACCAGCCTCCCGTGCGTACGTCACTTGTAGGAACCACTCTTATTGGTCTCCTCTGCTCGTGGCTTGCTTGCTGCCCCGGCAAGTAACGAAAAATCAGCCCAGGACGATCTTGTGGCGTGCAAAACGTGTCGCTGAGGCACTATGGCACGATGCAGAAACGGCGCGACCTTGCCATTTGAGAGAAGGTAAAATTTCTGCCAGTTTATTATTTTTTTTCTCCGCGCACGTTGTTGAGGTGTTTCTCCTAAGCCTTTCCTCTATGGCGGAGTCCGAGCAATGCTGTTCGGAGGCGCCACCACGCGATTTGGCACACTGCTGCTATGTTCAAATTACTGGATGTTTTTGCCCATTGGAATGCACATAACATTGACGTCAGTTCGAACAAAGCAGAAGTTCGAATTAAGTATGTTCGAATTAACGAGATTCGACTGTGAGAGTGTGTGTGTGTGTGTGTGTGTGTGTGTGTGTGTGTGTGTGTGTGTGTGTGTGTGTGTGTGTGTGTGTGTGTGTGTGGAAGTTGTACACTACTCAAAGACACTCCTAGCTCTCCCCATACGAGAATGCTAACAACGAGGATGCACGTTTTTGTGTTGCCGATTTCTGTGTTGACATTTTGCTTAACTTCTGATAAAAGATTTTCATTGCTAAGGTGTGCAGCCACTTTGCATCAAATTATGCTATCATATCTATGCTATGTTTAAAAATGATGATATTTTCTTTATGAACTGATGCATTTATGTAATACAGAGTTTTAGAATTGGGGGCCCAAGCGGCTTGGGGACCCAAGAAGATTGTGCGCCACAAGTGCGCATGCGTAGAACCCAAGCCAGTCTTGGGTTCTTGCGTTCGCGTTAACCCAAGACCCAAAAATCGAAAACTAGCGTGGGCCCCCAAGCCGTCTTGGGCCGCCCTCGTGGGTGACAGTGATGGCGTACAGGAGATGGTCACAGAGCAAACTTTCTTTTACTTCAACCGATTTTCGCCATTTCACGCGGGTGAACTCAAAGTTTTTTCGCAGCGCGACACAAGAAAACACCGACTAAGAGCACTTCGCTTCGATTGGCTTTGCTTGGCTTAGAATCGCACACTTAATTCGTAATACTAACCGGTATTAACACAGTGATTACGTTTCTAATATTGTTCGCTCTTTTTGCTCAAGAATGCATTCTATTCGTTTTCACTTGTAAGAAAAGAGGTTCCTTCTATTTTTTTTTTTTCTTTCAAGCACCTTTCTATTTTTCAAACTGCAGCGTCCCGAGTGCTCAACCCAACGCTGTCTGCATTCGACCCAATCCTCAAACTCTGCTGCTCATCTAAACCCAAGAGCAACCGACGCAACGCGGCTTGGAGGCCCAGTGCCTTGCGCCCCCAATTCTAAAACTCTCTAATGTATGTTGATGACTTAGCTGGTACATGACTTGAAAAAACGAACAGCGCTAAAAATGAGGCCAACAAAAGCAAGACAGCGCACTATCATGTGTCTTCTTGTTTGCAGGCCAGGCTTGTTGCAGCCCAGGTAACAGCGGAGATAACCATTGTTTTCCAGCGAGAGCTAATGTATGGTATGGCCACGGCTACATAAAGAAAAGGGCAGGCACTATTTTGCAAGTCTCGTACCACTCAATCCCACTATCGGTGTTGCGTGCATGCTATATTATTCTAGATTTAAATATACAAGAACAAAGCTACAACTTGGATAGTATTGTCACGTGGTAGTGGCAGACAGGAACACAGAAGCAAAACTGTATATGGCAAAACCAAATCTTTATTGGGTGAACGTGTGCCCAGAAAAACAAGCTACACTCAAAGTACAATGATAGCAGCGAACACAGTCGGCGATTGTCGAAAATTTCATCTGCTGGTCAAGCACGTTGGCTTTTATACATGAGTCATCGAAGTTCCCAGAAAGTACTGCACAATTCGCATCACGCATGCAAGCAGATTACACAAGCTTTGATGACAAGAGACAACGCATAGAATTATCAATAACATTCCAGTAAGTTCCAATCATGCAGGCGCGTCTTGCGCTGAGCAATAACTTTAAGTTGTTTGTCGGTGAAATGCAATCCCCGAGAAAAGGATAAATAAGTACATGTGTCAGTATCGTATAACGCAAGTTTCATTCACTTTTGGTGACCTGCTGTCCAGCTTCTTTTGAAGAGATGTTCGGAAGTAACTTGCGATCATGGTATTGTAGTCATCACACGACGCATATTGTTATTTGATCACACTCAGAAATTGATGAGGGAGACAGTCCGAAGCAGGGCTGCTTCCTGATTAGCTGCTTTTGTGGAAACTACAGCATCCTTAGTTCGCAGTAAAATAAAGGCCAGTAGCTCCAAGCGAGTTGGAAGTGTCGTGTCTCCTGAAGCCCGTCTATTCTGGAAATTACCAAGACGTTTAGTTAGGATGGGCTCTCCTCAGCAAGCAGCACATGTCACGATGGGGTAGGTGAGCCTCAGCTAGGTGACTGGCCACGGCCGTCTGGTGTTGAGCAATTGGGTAGTGATGAGACGTTCTCCCTATGTCCATAATTATGTGCCAGCTTTGTTCTTGATGCCTTTTATGTCCCATCTTTATCTGTGTGTGGAATTTTTAGTGCTGAGCCCCCCTCAGCAGTTACGCTTAATATGATCCAGAATGAGGTAGAGGCGCGCCGTGAGTGGGGCCACAATGTTCTGTGCATGAGAGAGGGAATCACCCCCATGATGTCCCCTCTCCCCCCCCGTCCCTGTCTTCAGACCGCCACTAGCCCCCACCTTGCTTTCACATTCAAGCTTTCCTTTCATCCATTTCGCTCTTTCGGAGCTCACCTCCTGAAACTTTCTGTCTGTTCCATGAGAATTGGGGGAGGGAGGGTATATTGTCAGAAAATTCGGGGGGGGGGGGGGGGGGGGAGCGATCCCCCGGGCTCCCGACTCCTGACTATGCGAATATGTTAGTGTCACTTTCTAACTTTCAAGGTTGCTTGAATTGCTGCCTTTTGTAGAATTTCATTTGATGTGCTTGACATGTAAAGTGTTGGCCATTTGTTCTGTTTAAGGTTTGTGTAATTGGAGTCATTGCTCAGTATAAAGTTTTACAAAGTTGATGCAAGTTTTCTGCATCAGTTGCTTGTTCATCATGCCACAGATATGTATAATTTCAGCCATTGTGTATATATATATATATATATATATATATATAATATGCTATTGCAAAGTGCACTCGT
Source organism: Dermacentor variabilis (assembly GCF_050947875.1). Taxonomy (NCBI): domain Eukaryota; kingdom Metazoa; phylum Arthropoda; class Arachnida; order Ixodida; family Ixodidae; genus Dermacentor; species Dermacentor variabilis. Next base: position 131,562,864 of record NC_134569.1, read on the forward strand.
GACTTTGTTGCCCACGAGGTGTTCAGTGCTTGTGATTTGAATAAGAAAGTTTGGCCCCATCAGTCATGATTTTCTGTGCAACTAAATTGATTTGTGGCATGATGTAGGCATTGTAAGGTTTATGGAAGGATAATTAGACTATCTACTTGGCACAGTTAAAAAGTAACAATAAATTATTCCTTGTCACCATAATATAATAGAGACTGGAAAATAAGTACTATTATGTTACTTTTTAAAATCATCATCCTCCTCCCCAACTCCATTTTTAATGGAGCAATGTGTAGTGGGATCGTGGATCAGTTAGCAGCTGTGGATGCCATGCGAGAAAAAGAAAACTTCTACCTTACTACCGTAATGGGCTGCTCCTTACAACCCATCCTCTATACAATGGAACTTCAATAGAGAACTGTTTTAAGGGGCCCGAACAAATGAAAATTACTTGGTGCCAGGTCTGATGAATACCAAACTAGAAGGGTCCTTCGTTTTCGGATAAAACCTGATAATTCCTGATTTTCATACCTTGAAGTAGTTTTTTTTTTTCAATATTGTGATAAACCTGATTTCTACCGGTTTTCTCTTTCATAAAGAATAATAATATATGCAGGTGTTACAAATCGAATGAACGCTGCCCACCTTGTGTAAGTGGTCAAGATACGTCATATTATAGTAATATTATTTACATATAAATATGTATATGGTTCTTTTTTGTGAAACACTTAAGCAAGATCATCATCAGCAGCAGCAGCCTATTTTATGTCCACTGCAGGACGAAGGCCTCTCCCTACGATCTCCAATTACCCCTAAAAAAGCTGGCATATATAATGCAGTCGACTCACGTTAATTTGACCCCAACGGTACTGGCAAAGTTGATCTGATTATTCTACGGGTCAGATTAAATAAGACGCAGAAAAAATGCCAGAACACACCGTTGATTCATTTGGCAGTACTTCCCCTATTCTAACGCACTTCTAAATCAAACATGCGCTCACTTTATATATGTCCAAAGTATAAAACTAACATAGGAATGACATTATAGCTGATAAACAAATTAAATATCTGACGCAAACCCGATTTTTTAGTAAGAAACCTTGTTTGTACAATGGCAACAGGTTTTGGTTTTGTGTCCCATTGCACTGTGCAGACAATTTTTGGCCCAATTTTCTTTAAAGAAAATAAAGGTACACCATTAGAATCAAGTAAATAACATAATCAGACATCATGAGTTACAGTTATTGCTTGAAGATCTTTCTAAGGCAGGCTGGAAACAGCAGTTTTTGACAAGAGATGATGCGTGTTCAATGCATTCACTGTCCCCTAAGCTCCACAGGGATAGTTGTTGCCACTAAAAGGACAGTTTAAGTTCAAATTATTTTAGGTTCCAAATTATGAAAGTTTTTTTTTGCAAGCCTTCTCAGACTTTCCTGACCATGGCTGCTGGGTACTGCTGTCTTGCCAAGTATGTCACACTTAGAAAGAAAATTGAATTCGTGCCCAATGGTGAGATTGAATCTTGGTCCCCCAGCACAGCAGGCCAATGCTCTAATAATGAAGCCACAACCACATATATGGTACTTCTATCATACCAACGCCAGCTAACTCTTTGAGATGATTGCCACATGTGTCACGTTGCGTAGCAGCAAGTGCACGAGAGCACATGCGTGCGTGCCAGTTTCCTTTACATTGAAGACGCAAGAATGAAACAGGCAAATTTATAGCACTTTATTAACTGCTTCACGGAAGCTTCGCTTCACTTAGATTCCAAGAAATGTGTTGCATCTACATAATATTTATTCCTTTGTTACACAAAGTGCAGAGAACAAAGTAAATAAGGGATTGCCAAAAGCGTCTCTACTTGTTTTTGTTGATGTGGTTTCTTTTAAAAGCAACATAATGGCCCGCCAACAAGGATTTCTGCAGATGGGTTCACTTACGGGAATTTCTCTTTGCCATGATATGTCACTGTGATGATGAGTCGTAGTCAAAAAGGAACATCGCTTTAAGCCATTTCGACAAGAAGACTTGTCTTGATCCCCTTGTTGAAACTTTGGTTTAAAGCAGCGCCCCTTATTGGACTACTCATTTCATGTTTCCATCTTACTTTGAACTTGGTCTCTTTTTGGACGTTTGTGTCCAGAAAGAGACCATTGCCTCTGGTAATCGTTTCTGAAAGCTACCAGGAAATTCCCAAGTTTTGGGCTGTCAGTCAGCAAGAACCCCGATTTCTCCCTCATTTTCAACCGATTACTACCACCAAGCTTTAAAATATATAAAGCCTGAAAACAAAGAACCTGATGAATGAAGCAGATGCGGAATGCACTCTAAACACAAGTATTTGATTTTTGTTAGCAGTCGTGAAGGCTGCGAGTGGGAAAATGTTGTGGTGCAGCAGCACACTAGAGCTGAGCAACTCGCAGTACTTTAACCTGATTGCAGGCTTCAAGTTGTTCACCAGAAGGCTACGATCCAACCAGCTGTTGGCTCTGCATTCTCTTGTCATGTAATGCATGGCTGTTGGTCTGTTATCGTGCCAGGAGACCGTGAGCATTAGCTTGTGCTCTGCTGGAACTGCCTGGAACATTTTTGGGTTTGCAGGCATGTGGCCTCGATTCTCTGCTAGCCGGCTTGGTTTCTGGTTGGGTGCGGTGGATCCAGCATAAAAGGGGTTGTGACACAAATTTTTAGAGTTGGAGAAACTCTACCACATGTTTTTTCCACGTAAAATGATGACACACAGCTAGTGCGAAGATTGGGAAACACTTGTAAGATATCTCAAGTTGATACTACAATTGGTTTCAACATGCCAGACGTGGCGTCACCAACATTTACGAAAACTTCATGACACAGAGCAAACATGTTGGCATCATGTAACAAAAAGGCTAGGTATTTTCTTATTTATTTATACTGCAGTAATTATACTGCAGTATTTATACAAATACTGCAGGCCCTATTCGGGCCCAAGCAGGAGTGTTTACATCAATGACAAGGTATGATGACATTGTTCATAAATTGAACAAAACTGTGGTGCGCATTAATTCTAGTTGCGTTTGCATGTGGCAGCACCATCAATTGTAGCAACAGAGTGAGTCGCTGTTTCATGTCACTGAAACCGTAACTGGTTCGTAAAAACACATCATAATAAATTCTATAGGCCACTCTATCGCTTGCAAGTATTTTTTCTAGTGTTTGGAGAGCTTGGACCTCCAACTAAAGGGGGGGGGGGGGAGGAAGAAAAGTAAGAACATTTATGTCAGTATTCCTTTCCATTGCAATGTGCTACAGAAAATCATCGCCTTATCCTTCATGATGCCACAGCAAAGATTCACAGGTGCCGACCCACTGCTCGTTAATGTTTGCATCAAGCTGTTCTGGTAACCACCTGGTGGACACCTTGCTGTACTGCAGAACAGGATGGATGACGGTATGTGTTGCGCCGTAACTAATCCTCCATTCCTCAGCCACCTCATCCATTGTGATGCAAACAGTTCTTGTGCACAGGGCATTCCACCTCCGTTGTTATGTTCGATGTCGTTGAAGACACCGAACAGCATGTTTTCAGACGATCCTTGGCTTGAAGCTCTTCCTCCACACCGCAATGGCACCCCTTGACTACAGACGATGCTATGCTTCCCAAGAATTACCACAGAGTGTCAATGAAGTGCAGAAACCACTTCTGTCAAGGTGTGGTGCTGCCATCCACATTCTTGAGTCAAGGTGGGGCATTAAGTGGAGGGACATACTATAATTCAAGGGTAAGACCACCAGGAGTGAAGTGCATCATGTGGGCTTGTCACTATGGAATTGGTGGTGATGCTAGTACATCTGCAAAAGGAATGTATAGGGTCCTTCATCCAACTTTAATGTTCTGCAATGGATAATGGCATGCATTTTACTCTCTGCACCAGAATGTCAGATTTTGGACTTCTGTACGTCCCTGGTGCATGTCTCCAAGGGTGCAGCTGCTTGTTATGGTCATGTGACACATCCCATCAGGCAGCTTTAGCCAGTTTTGCAGCCCTGTCTAGTTAAGGGCCAAATAATGTATGAAGCACATTCTTTGGCAGGAGTGTGGGTTTTGTTGCAATATTACGGTTACTTTTTCACGGTTTCTTATATTTTGATTGTTAGCTATGAGAAACATCTGCCCCTTGGATTGTGCATTCATGAAACAAATTGAGTGTATATATATACAAGCTCATGCATGTGGAAGCACAAACGGAATTCAAGAATTTCAATTGTGCAGTCATTGCCATCATTTCTACAGGAACTCCCTATCAAAGATACCACCTCACAGTACATTAACTGCCTGAGCACTTGAGAAACATACTTGCACAGCTAAAACAAGAAACCATAATAGAAGAACTCGCTGTTGGGCTATTTAGTAACTCGTAATGCTAAAACAAATTAGAGTGCAAGAAACACACCCATGTACATGCACACACCCACACTAACAATCAGTCCAACTGGGGAGTCTTTTTGGAGTGATTGCATTTGGGTGTATGCGGGTGTTTTTTGCACTCTTATTTGTTTTACCGTAACTAAACAACCAATTCAAGTTTTTAATTGGAAGTATGGCTTTGTTAAAATTAGATTTCACAGTAAAGTTTCCCCTTAGTAGCTAATCTTAGTACTAAACTTCTACGTGACACATCTGCCTTCATTTTACAGCAGTGTAACGACCAATAAGATTGCATTTTGTGTGTCATTGCCCAGTACCAATAATCCTTAGCAGTAGATTTTTTGTGCAAACACGAGCGACAATACGAAACTGCTTAATATGATGACTCTATTGAGTCTATGGCCAGAAAAATTATTGTGATAAATATTGTGATAAAATTAAGAGGCAGGAAGACAGCTCTGCTGATTAGAGAGCAGATGATTGCAGCTGATATAGTTGAGATAAAGAAATGGAGTTGGACAGGTCATGCCAGTAGTCTAACAGAGTAACAGAGCAAGTGCCAAAGAAAGAAATTTATGAAGAGCCAACCTGCGATTGCAATCCAAGAATACATTTAGCATGCTTTGGGATGCAGTTATTTGTGGTACTATGTTGCTCTATGTGTTATGGGTGGCACTCCCCTCACCACTGTGCTTTACCCATACGTGGAAGTCAACCGTCACTTTGCGTGCCACGTCTTCAAGGACCAGTTCGGAAGCCTGTGCAGCGTTTGCAACCAGATGGGCAGCGTTTCAAATGACAGCGTCTGCGTCTTCGACCAGAGGAGCAGCAGGTGAACAGCTGCATCTCACAACGGTAGCTGCCACGAGGGAAGAACGCAAGAATGCTCCCCTTACCACCGTGCAGTTTTTACCACTTTGTTAGACTGTACTACCTCTGGGACTGGCCCACGGAAATGGTTAGACGTTAAAGATCACAGTTAGTTCTCAAAGAAAGCTAAATGCTTTCAACGGATAAGATGTGGTGATGAGATTAGGAAATTCGCAAACATTGGGTGGAGTTAGTTTCCGCAAGACAGGGGCAGTTGGAGATGGCTAGAAGAGGCCCTTATACTACAGCAGACATAAAATAGGTTGGTGATGGCTTATGGGCAGTAGTAATACACATGGAACACGTCTCTAGCTGCAAGACTATGTGAGCGCAGCCTAAAAGCCTTGTCCCTTCTTTGGACGGTTCCAACTATAGCTGAAACTGCCTTCTCATGGTTCAGGACTCCACTGATAGCAAAGAAAAGTTACGCAACTTTACGACACAGAATGACAGTCAGGGTGATGTTTACCCATCATTGCCTCACTGCATAATACAGGTCATGAAGACAACCCCAACTAGAAGACACGTCCGGCTCCAGAGGTGATCTTGCGCATCCTCTGCGACTGCCCTGATTACGCCATAAAACATCAGACAGTTAAGGTCGTTTTGATGCACTTGCATTTCCTCAACTATGTTCAGGAGGTGCAGCACCTTGCTCTTCATTTCACAAGTGCAGCATGGCAGCGTCTGCACATCATCATTCATTTCACTGAGTGCAAGCTTCATGCCAGAATGAGTTCACAACATTGCCTGAACTTGTGGGAAAGGTAGAGTGGGGGCTCGTTGAGTTGAGTTGAGTGGTTGTAGGCTACTGGTGGGATTAGCCTTGCATTGCTGCCAGCAATTGCTGCACCATAGCGACACTTAAAATAAATAAATCACATAAATCAGACACAGACCTCACAACTACAAATGTTCACTCCTAAGGTCACCATGTTTAGGCCAAATCCATGTCCTGCAGGTAATTTAAAAGAAGGCGAGAAACCTCCTTCCTAACTGGTTCCCACACGGGAAAACAATGTCCTGAAGAGAACTGTGAGGAATTCCTGTCTTCTTGAGGGACCCGAATAACACACTCCTTTCTGCGTTATACAGAGTACAGCACATAAGGTAATGTTCTATGGCACCGCACACACCACACGTTGAACATAATGGAGACAACGCCAGGCCAATCTTGCACATCCACGCAGGGGTGAGAGCAGAGCCCGTACGAATGTGGAGCAGTAAAGTGGCTTGGTCTTTTTTCAGACCCTTGATCACACATGGCTTGTGAGGTGAGCTCCACAAAGAACTGAAGTGGCACAACACCCATTTCTCTGAAGAGTCTCTTGTCCTCTTGAGGCACTTTTCTCAATGGATTCCCAGACAGCGCTCTATAGGCGAGGCTGTCTGTCATCTCGTTGCCTATGATACCTATGTGCGAGGGCACCCATTGGAAACGTATGGAGAAGCCTCTGATATGGAGATTGTGTATGGAGCGTAGGGAGCTAAGACATAAGGCATCAGTAGGGAACCCGTGCTCTAACCTTTGAAGGGTGGATTTCGAATCTGTAAGAATGACAACAGGTTGAGGCGTACAAAACCGTAGCTTCTTTAGAGCTGCCTCAATGGCAACGCTTTCGGCCGTTGTGGAGGACACGACTGCAGTGAAGCGAACAGATCAATCATACTTCAAAGTGAGAATGTGAAAAGCAGCTGCACTAGATCCTCTGACCTTGTCCACAGAGCCATCAGTAAAAATTTGAAGATGACGTGCATATTCAGTCTCAAGATGTTCCAGTACCAGCGAACGCGTTGCCGCCAAAGGAGAACTCCGCTTAGCGTGAACGTGAGGAATTGTCAACGAACAATCGAGGCTCACGAATGACCAAGGTGGTTTCAACCCCTTCTCGTGTAGGAGGTGCCGGCATGGTTCAGTACGAACCGCAAGGAACTAGTTCACAATGTGCAGGGCAAATCACATGGACCTTTAATGTTCTATGGTCAGAAGATTCTGGGGGTGTTAAACAACATTCAAAGTGCATGTGGTGATGGAGCAACCTCACATCCTGCTCTAACACTACATAGGTAGCAAACACCTGTGCACTGCGACATGCTGTATGCAAATGATGTATATACACATCACAAGTGCATATAGTTCACTGAGCATTCTCACTGTCACCTGCACTCTCTCTTTTCTTTTCCTTCCCTTTTTCCCCCTCTCCTATGTAAAGTAGCAGGACAGATCCAAAACTCTTTTATTTCACCTCTCAAAATGTCTGAAAATCGAGGCAAACTTAAGTTGCGAGCAATTAGATAAACGTTCGTGAGCAACATGTGTGCTAAAAACCATATACAGACAAACCTCAATGTAACGAAGTAAACCTGGAATGTTGCTCATTCATATAAGCATGTAATGCATACATGCTAACAATGAAATCATATATAACAAAGGAATTATCATTTCGGATGCAAATAACACGAGGACTGGTCACATGCACAGGACAGTAAATCTGTCTCGAATTCATGATTAAAGCTCTTTGCCTCTTCGCCAGGCTCCATTCAAAAGTTTGGTCATGCAGTGGAAGATGTAAAGCATCAGCACTATCCAGGAAGCATTGCAATGTAAGGCTTATTAAAAATGGCTCTGTAATAACGGAGAGAAAAGATAGTAGTTAAATTGATTACAGTTATACACACAGCTAAAAGAAATCAATGCTCAAGAATGTCAGCCTGGAAATGTGCTGTGGTTGTAAATGGTGTGGAACGCAGTGCAGTCACAAACAACAGCCTCTATGAGCTAAAAAATCATTCAGGAGCGAATGCAACTACACCTACAAAAGCTTAGCTCGCTCAGGCAAGCAATGGCGAGCAAATCGTGATGAAAACTTTGCTTTGTGTTTGAAAGGCAGCTTTGATTCCATGTCTATACGTCTATTTGAACAGAATACTATACTTTTTGCACTGGTAAGTCAGATAAGGGCCTTTGCTTAAAACAGATAGAAATCTGGAATAAAAGAAACAGCTTGTTGCTGCTTATGCAAAAAAAAGGAAAAAAAAAAACTTTCTTCAGCAATTTGTTTATTTGAACCTTCATGTTTATTTCAACATGCTTAATACTAGGACATGACTGAATGTCACCAGTATCAAAAAAGGGGTCAGGTTTTTCACCTTTCAAGTCATATTTACACATTTTACATTATGCAACATAAAGACAACACTTATGACACAGACTAATATATACATTGTTTTTTACAGGGTGAACAAACATTTGGGAAGAATTAGTGCAATGTGTTGTACTCATCCTGCATTTCTATCAGCATTGCAAAATACAACCCTTGCATGTTCAGGCAGCATTTGTGTTGATCAGTCCGTTAGGTGTAAGAACTTGGCAAAATAAAAATTTGGAATTTTGTTTCATGTGTGTGCTCTATTTTTGAGGGCATTTTCTCTGGAAAGCTCTTGGGAGTCAAACAGGTCAAGCTACATAAATTTACCATAGTGAAAAACAGTCACTCCTAAAAGAGAATGGACAAGGTGTTACAAATACAGCTACTGATAACACATCCCAGTGAACATATAATCAAACTGCTTTGAGTTCCTTCTTCCCAACAAAAAGCACGACACAACAAAGACCGCACCATATTTACACGACACATGGTCTGTGGTTTCAGTACACAACACAAATGAGAACGGCACTATAGTACTGGTCACAAATCCAAAGCTGTTCTTCACGCAGACGTGCGAAGTCTGCTGACGAGTGATGAATGTTCAGTTGCGTCTTCGGCGTACACGGGATATTCTCCATGCGTTCGGCTCCTCATACTTGTTGTAGAGAGGCTCAAGGCGCAACTGCTTCTTGTGTTTGCTCAGCTTGGTTGGGTCGGCAAACTTGAAAAAGGAAGATGCAAACTCGACTAGCCACTTGGGATCAATGGTGGTCACTTCTCGCATGTACTCCTTGGTTGTCAGCACCAGCTCGTAGTAAACCACCCTGGCAAGCAGAAACAAAAAACAGATGCCCGAGTCAGCTTTGTCAAGAGGAAAAATAACATTTGTGGGCACATTCAAGGAACACTAAGTTGATGTAAATATCACAGATCAACTCTTTTCTAAAACAATAATTCTGTCACTTTTACGAAATACACAGCTTTAATAAGTTAGACAATGATGCAAGAGTGAATGAAACTTTCCTTCTGAAAACATGCGCCCTATGGACTATAATGACATAGAATATTAGAGGGAACACTCAAATCATATTTGAAAGATCACAGTGACTCCACTTCCTATATGTTAAACATAAAGGTTTTCTATGAGGCTGTTTACAGTGAAATCTGATTGACAGACATGTTTGCATTTCAGGTTCAAACTCACAAATGAGGAGTGATCAGTGCTGGAAAAATAATCCAGTGTTCCCTTTAATGATACTTATTGGCAAGTGCTATATTGCTCAAATGACAGTTGAACCTCAATATAATGAATTATAAGGTATAACGAAGTAAATATAAAGTTTGTTTCGCCGTGCTTTATTTCAATGGAGCATTCTACCCCAACAACAAATAAAGAATGTGATATCCAACTTGCCATCGGTTATATCACAGCAAATTTTTCTTTGCTGGTGTCTCAAATATATATTGTGGTAAGAAGAATGTCAAATGCAGACAGTGACCGAATTCTCAGATGCCCAATTTTCTAAATCGTGTTTTTATTCAGGCTTCACCACGGCACCGCCACCTACTCTAACACTAGAATAATATAACAGTCAAACCTCATACTAAAGACACATGATATAACGAAATAATGAATATAATAGTGAAGTAAGTGAAATTCCCCTTGATATCCCCCATAGAGTTCAATGTATTTAAATCCTCACTTTCAAGAAGCAAAGTTGTTCTGCCAATGAATATAACGAACTAGATTTACCTACGAAACCAAAAAATACCATATCTTTAATGCAAAGAAGGGGCAAGGTGTGCAGACGCGGACACAAAAGAAGTGGGCAACAGCGACTATCAACTGAAGGAAGCACCGAGGCGAAAAAAGAAAGAAGACACAAAACTCATCTGCGCACGCACTGGAGCATATATGTGAAGCATGAAAGTGTTCCAAGAAGCCAACTGCTGTTGGCCTGACAACAACATGATAACAACAATGACGGTGTAAGATGGATGGATCAATGGGTACAGCAAATTCGGCTTCAAGCTTTTAATTGCCATTTCTGTAAAAACCCTCAAGGATCAAAGAGAAAAGAATTTACCAACCAGCTCCACTCTGATCAAAGGTAGACAAAAATGACGCATCTCACCACTCCGGCTGGCGGTTGAAGAGAGCACTGGACGGATGGATGTAGACAACTTGGCCGTCCACAAGTGTCCGGTATCCCTCCTGGGGATCCTTCTTGGCTGCATTCCGGAAGAAGCCACTGCACACGGCCTTTTGCACGCGTGCTGTGTTCTTGCCACAGGAAACTACGTCTAGCTTGTGCCTGAAGTGCAAGCAAAGGCAGTGATGTGAACAGTAGTTCATACCTTCTTATTGCTTAAAGCTGCAACGTTTAGCATTATGCAACAGTACAACCTAGAAAAGTACTGCATTAATGCCAAAGTTTGATGCCACGCAGAAGCACCAATAATAGCAAAAATGATTAACAAGTGCTCCACCCTAACCCAATCGTGTACTGGAACACAGATTCTGTATGACATTTAGAACCACCAGAATATGCATAGTCAATCAATTGAATATATATGTGTGGTTAGAAAAGTGGTGACCGTAATCAAACAGTCAAATTAAACATTAAAATAGCACAATAGCAAAGTTATAAACAAAGGTAGTAAGACAAGGAGGTGCACAAAAGGGCGACACCTACCTGTCCATGATCCCAAGCAGCTGTTTGCGCACGTCCTGCGCCCGCTTGAGAGTCCGAATTTGAACAAAGTTCTCGTAGCACCACGCGTTGGAGAACTTGTTGTTCTTCCAGGAGTTGTAAACAGCTAGCAGTGTCAGGTGGTCACCCTCTGCTTGGTTGAACTTTGCCTTCTTCTGGTCAGCCAGTGCTTGCTTGTCCTGCACATAAACAGTGTTGCGTCAGTATATCTTAGTCACTTATTAAATATGGTACCTTATGAAGTAACTGACAGTTTTTCCCTTTCATCAATCCACTAGCTACATCAAGCAGCCCTGTAGGAGCGCTGCACAAGCTGCTCCAAATTAGCCTTTACAAAACATTGTCACAGTTATGGCAGTTACACATATGCACTGCATTTCATAACCATAGTACTTATTCAGGTAAACACACATAAAATTCAGGGATAAATTTCACACAGTACGAATGATTTATTAATAAACAATGAGGGCAGAATATATTACTATTGCAAAGTGTCAGAGGCAACTATCATTCCAATATAATAGATTTTGTAGAAGTTATACAAGCAGTGTATGCTTCGAAACATATGGCATCATCATGTCATAAAATTTCATTATATCCTAAGGAATCCCATCCTCTCTCCACGCCTGCGTGTTGAAGCTCCCCTCTACCGTCCTTCATGTTCATCCATTCACCTCCTCTTTATGGGCCATCATTTTGCATTTAGTAGTTAGCGAATAGCGCATGCGGCGTCGGCAAACTAGAACTCAACACACAAGTTTGTCCATTGTGCAGTTGCACGGTGATACCACCCTCCATGACACTACACCTCGATTAACCCTGATTAACGTAGGCATCAACCAAGCACTTTGTTTGAGCAATTTTCCTGAGAGTTCTGCAAGAGCCCTGGCACAGTGCAAGGTGCAGTACTGCATGACTGGCTGTATTGCTTCCAACAAAACCATATTTCGTGGTGCCGCACAAGTTACCACTACACTGAATGGCTACTTATGTTGATGCCTGGCTTTTTTCGAAACCTTTTGTAAATGACATGGTACAAAACTGATACAAGTCGGAGGACCAGTACTTTCGGCTTTGTATAAGAAAGGACAGAGAAATATCTGTCTGACACAAAAGCAAAAGCCTGCTGACCACATCAAAACTTTCTAGTTTGAGCATGACATGAACATCAGTTCAAGAGTGTGAGAATGTAGGAGAAGGGATGTGAAGGCCCCAGTATGGTCAAACTATGCTGGAAAATGTGTGATATCGATACCTCAAAAGTGTTTCAGAAAATTTTAAAATGTACCCTTCTGAAGTATATTTAATAGAAGATGCATTAGCTGCTGCAACATTTTTGAAACCTTACTTTCAAAGCCAGAGTGCTGGCTTGTGCTCTGGCTTTGAAAGTAGGCGTTAAAAATTTTGTCAGCATAATACCATATTTTGGCACATATAACCTATACCAAAAACGTTAAAAAACGTAACAGTAGAGAGTTTTAGTTGAGCGCGTTTACGCTCCGCTAAGCAGTTAAGCGGAGCGGAAGCGCGAATGCGCATGCGCCATCCGCTTAGCCGTAAGCGGGCTAGCGGAGCGAGGAACACGGTCCACTTAGAAGCTGCCTGAGCGGAGCGTGCCTCGCAGTGCTTTGGCTAGCGTTGGCGTCAGAACGGATTGGATTGGATGCAAAAAGCAAGCGCGCTGGCTAACACGTGGCGTTCCCCAAGACGGCGCTTTATTTTGCATTGGGTAAAATGGACCGGTAACGCATTACAAGCGCACGTCTAGACACTTCATGGATGAATAGTTATATATATACATATATACGTTTTACTGTATAAGAGTGATCATAAGGTGTTTTTCTTTTCTTTCATTACCCTGAATTTGGCCAGGGTGCGCTGCAACTAAAAGGCTCGCTCCGCTACGCTAAACGTGTAACTAAAACGTGAAAATCGCCCGCCGCTCCGCTGTGGCTTAGCGGGGCAGCTTGGAGCGGAGCGTACCGTAAAGACGCTCAACTAAAACACTCTAGTAAAGTTGGGGTGCAGGTTATATGCGAATTTCGGCTTCAGATGTGGCTTCGTAGCAGCATGGGATGTGCTGCCGTGAAGCCACACCTTGAGCCAAAGTTCTCTACCATATAAATTTCATTATATCCTAAGGAATCCTATCCTCTCTCCACCCCTGCGTGTTGAAGCTCCCTTCTACTGTCCTTCATGGTCATACATTCACCTCCTCTTTACGGGCTGTCATTTTGCAGTTAGTAGTTAGCAAATACTGCACGCGGCGTCAGCAAACTAGAACTCTGATTACGACAAGCTGCGCTCGACGGCTGCCTGTAGCAGCAGAAGCTGATGATAACGCCATATTCATATGGCAAAGCAAATTGTAATTTGAGCTTGCGGATTGCGTATCAAGTGATCATATGTTGCCCATTCCTGCAGCGCTCCCTTGGTCCGCACGAAGCATTTTGCGATATGGTGATCAGCCAAATCACCGTTGGGATTTCCAGCTTGGTTGCCTTTGCTCCATCACCATTACCCATGTGAGGGCTGCTCTGTCCACACTGTCATACACTGTCGTGTGAATGCTAGCTAAGAAGTGGTTTGATTCCCATCACATGACACATGACTGATTCGTCTGCGATCACGTCTGTTGCATGAATACAGCAATCGGCAATGCCACAGAGGAGAGGAACAGAGCTGCTGCTCGAAGATGGACAAGTCAAAAATTTACTAATAGAGCATGTTTTGCAAAGGCTTGAGCAGTTGTATGCAGCTATTTCAGCAGGCTATACATGTATGCAGATATTTTTTTTCTTCCGCAATTTTGTAATTGGGGGTGCGCGTTATATGCAATGGTAGGTTATACACGGAAAAATATGGTACTACACCCCCTACATTCGATGGGCCGTGCCCCCCCCCACCCCCCCTCATACACCTCATTGCCTGTTTCTTCATTATAAGCTGTTACTACATAAAGAACAGTGATGCAGTCAAAGCATTAGAACAAATGTTATCTTCTTCCCTTTATAACAGCTACATCACTGCAGCAATACATCTTAAACCTTGATTTTGCCCATTTACAAAAACAAACTCTAATCTCCTTTTCTGCTAGTTCTTCAGTGACTGTTTCTCCATGAAAAAAAGGAGTGAGCTATGCTATTTGAACTTCCAAAGACAATTCGTTTCACAGGCAAACATGACATTTTGGTAATGCTTAACTAAGGTCAAAAAACGAATGTCGGCATAGCCATTTCAACAAGAGGACTTGTCTACATCAGGACTAGGACAAAATTGAAACGTTGGCTCCAGATATGTTTTTTGTTCAACTAAAGTTAATCACTTCAAGCCTCCATTTTCCTGTAGGCTCTTCTCTTTGGATTTTGGTAATTCTGGATTTACGACCATTCTCTAGGAATGTGACTCTTCACTTGAAAGAAATTTGCAAGTAATTAGTTACTTTATGCAGCAATTAGTACACTGCTCAAGTACTTTTCAAAATGGAATTTTTGATTTACGACCATTCTCTAGGAATATGCAACCCTTCACTTGAAAGTAATTTGCAAGTAATTAGTTACTTTATGCAGCAATTAGTATACTGCTCAAGTACTTTTCAAAATGGGATAAATACTAATCTACTTAGTTTTTTAAGCCTGGCACTCAGCAAAGTGGTGGAATAGACATTTGATCTTTTGGTGCAGATCATGGCGCAGGCAGAAAGCTGATATGGTGCAGCGACAAACACTTCTGATTCAGTATTAAAAGTACATCCATACACCATATGGCCTCAATATTAACTAGAATAGTCAACAAATATATCAGTGCCACATTTAAATGTACCTATGTGGCACTTGACAAAGATTGGAAGGCTAGTTTCATTAATTCTTGATAGAATGTCTTTTCCTGTGCGCATTTTATGGCATAAAGCTGCTTCTACTATTAAGACTTCCAACAGGCATTCTCATGTTCACCGTGCTTCAAGGAAGAAAGAAAAGAATAAGAAAAGAAAAAGATTGTGGAGCAAGGTTGTGTAAGGAAGACCATGCTATAGGACATTCATGACCAAAAAAAAAAAAGTTACAGTGAACATTTACAAATTAAGGTTTCTTTGCGCTTAACATTCAGTCTCTCCTGCATAACTGATAACTGTGTGATGGATCATGTGAAAGCTGTTTAGATTACAACCACGGGATCTGCTTTTTTGAATGTGCAGAGTTGAAAGGAAGGTCCCCACTAATAGCAAATTACTGGTCAACAGTTGCTAACCTCCCTCTCTTTCCCTCTCTATTCTTCCTCCGATTATGCATATTACAAGGTACAATATAATTTCATTGATTCGAACTCCAAGGGGGACTGGAAAATTATTCGAACAAAACGGAGTTTGAAATAAGGAGAACCCCTTTAAATATAGTGCTTGATCAATTGTGCAGTACAGTGCACAAAACCAAAACTGTCACTGGGCTCTCAATAATAAATTTTCATCGCACCTCCATTAGTGCACAACATGTGCTGGAAGAAGCCAGCCTAGGTTCATACAAAGTCCAAGTGTGATAAGATAGTGCCTCGTCATTTGCTGTAAGTGCAATGAAAAATGTGCGAGGGTGTGCCGAGAAGGATGGTGGTTTGATGTCTGCCATACTTCTGTGTACCCAATGCTTTGGATTACGTGATCCAGCACACGCTAAGAGGCGGATGCAAGTGAGCATGCAGTAATATGATCAAGCACACGCTAGAGGGGAGGAGGCCAGGTGAACGTATGTGTTAATCTGACCAAGCATGCACTACGAGGGAGAGGGGCATAGGTGAGCATGGTAATGTGATGAAGTGGGCACTGGGGGGCTCCTTCCTGCTCTTTTTTAAGCCGGATAGGATAGGAGGGCGCATGCTGCTCTGCTTGCTCCAGTTTGGTCTCGGCACAGCGGCAGAACATTGGAACCTCCACCAGATAAAAATGCAACAAAAGAATGAAAACAAACAGAAGGCCGATGGCATCAGCTATAACCGTGGCTATGGCTGCTCGGTTCACACCTACATGATGATGACAGTGCATTTTAGGTTTTGAAGTTTTACTATCAAAGCAGCTCCGGTGCTTTTTTGATGCAGGCTTAGAACGATTTTCCACTAAAATGCCCTTTTGGAGCAGGATGACACAAAGGATAGCTCTTGATGCAATTTGGTGCACTTGTCGCAGCTGTTCTACCCTTGTCAATAACATCACTTCAAAACATTTTTCGAGCAACTTGTACGTGTCTGCACTTAATTCGCTCACTGAATCCATGGAGGCAAAACAGCGATTAATGATGTTCGTGAAGATGTTCTACAAACTAGGTTTCTTCCAACGTTGTGAAAAAAATATATTGATGACTGTCTACATTGATGGGTTTTTGTTAAGACATTGCAACTGGTATCTAGGTACCTAATATCCAAATGCTGCTATGTTTATAACTTTTGTGGAATAGGATATTGATTTAGGCCAGTTCGTCCATTACAGCACAAATAAATTATGCAAGAACTCCACTGGAGCTGTCAAAGTATGAGTAAGTATACCCCGAAATTTAACTTGCCCACCCTCAAACTTTAAGTTGGCCCACCTCCATATTTCAATTTGGCTCAACCCCAAATGTAAGCTGGCCGACCCCCTAATTACAAGTTGGCCCACCCCCGAATTTCAAGTTGACTCACCCCCAAATTTCATATTGGCCCACACCCAAATTTCAAGTTGGCCCATCCCCAAATTTCACGTTGGCCCAACCCCAAATCTCAAGTTAAAATTATGGGGTTTTACGGGCCAAAACCATGATTTGATTATGAGGTATGCCGTAGTGGGAGGCTCCAAAATAATTTGGACCACCTGAGGTTCTTTAATGTGCACCTAAATCTAAGTACATGGGTGTACGCCTGTGTGTGTCTGTTTTCTCTTCTGTGTCCTTGTGCTATCTGCACTACAGTAAAAAACGGGTGTTTCTGCATTTAGCCCTCATCGAAATGCGGCCACCGTGGCAGGGATTCAATCCTGCAACCTCATGCTTAGCACCCAACACCACAG
The DNA here is from genome assembly GCF_050947875.1 of Dermacentor variabilis. Taxonomy (NCBI): domain Eukaryota; kingdom Metazoa; phylum Arthropoda; class Arachnida; order Ixodida; family Ixodidae; genus Dermacentor; species Dermacentor variabilis. The sequence goes on from NC_134569.1 coordinate 131,580,021, forward strand.
CCACTAAGCAACCACGGCAGGTCAAATTTCAAGTTGGCCCACCCAAAATCATTCAGTCCACCTATTTCAAGTTGGCCCATGGCCGAACTTCAAGTTGGCCCACCTAAATTTCATTTGGCTCACCCTTAAATTTTAGTTGGCCCACCACTACTAGTCTTCTCCATGCATTTTCTATGGAACCCTATGTATCCCTATGGCTATGCATAAATCTGATCATATTGGTATTCTTTCTGATCAATTTCTTTTGTTTCAATTGTTCCTTATCACTTATAAGCTACCAATCATCTACAGTTACCCTATTATAATGATTAAATGTTTTAACTTCACAATTTACGCATTTCTGTACAGATACAAGGCATTACATTTTTCACGTGACGGACAGACTTTGCTTGGGTACTCGCCAAAGAATGCTTACACATTAATATGCAAACTGTGCAAAGTGAACGAGGGCACATAAGCAAGCAACATAAATCAGGAGGACTGGTGCAAACTTCCAACTTTCAGCTTAGCAGCTTCCAAGATGGATAACTTTGAACTTGACTGCAGCTCTTGACTCTCCTGCAGTGTCACTGCATAAATGTGCAAGCCATCTCCAACAATAATCCCTTCTTGCCTACCATACAGTTATAAAAAAAAAATTATATGTAAACTGCACAGTGATACAGCAGAGCAGTCAAAGCTATTTTGCAAAAAAATCCAACAATGTAATTCATGTAACAAACATGGCAGAAGTTCAATTTCTCACATACCTTTGGCCTGTAGAACACATTTTGCACTGAAAGCATGGAGACCACTGTGAGGATCTCCTCACTGCAGCCCAGGTGAACAGACATGATCAACATCTTGGCCAAGTTGGGACTCAAGGGGAATTCAGCCATCTAGGTAAACAGAAATTACACAGGGAGATTAGGGGGCAAGATGCCCACATTACTAAATTGTTGAAAAGACACGGAATCTAAGCACTGCATACCCTTCGCCCCAGACGTGTGAGGAGTCCCTCGTTGTCCAATGCACTGAGGGAATGCAGCTGCTCCAACGCCATGATGAGAGTCTAGAAAAAGCGAACATGGAACGATGTAATCATTGTATACCATTAAATAAAGAAACAGCAGGTTTCTTGAATTGGTTGAACAGAATACACAAGCATAAAATGGAAACCTGTGCAAAAAGACACATCAAATATTTATTGTCTGGGCCCATATAGCATCTACAATCATCACACAATATGTACTTAAGGTTGTTCAGCAGTTTGTATTGAATTATAGTCACTGATAGAATTCTTGGGCCCTAAAGACACGCAAAAAGTGTTTTGAAAAAATGAAACAGTGTCTCTTTACTTTACTAAGCACTTTACTAAGCACTTTACTAAGCATTTTACTCTGCTAAAAGCTGAAAAACTCATTGCCACAATTTTTAATGTGGTGAACTCCAATGGTGAACTTCAATGGTTTTTATGCTCTTTTTGGAGCAACTGTGCTCTAATGACGGAGTGATGGTGCCAGTTGCATGTTCCAATGAAACATTGAGAGCAGGTTTCTAGCAATGAGCAGATTTTATAGCAATGCCTCTTATGCTATTCCTAGTTCCCGCTTTTTGCGCTTTGTCAGTGGTCTCAGAGTGACACGCCACAGCAATATCAATGGGATCAGCTGGTCATGAACAGTGGACGATTAGAGTGGCACAGATTCGAGCAGAAGGCATTGCTATAAAACTGCGGCCTGCATCTCGATCATTGTCATGCTGATGCTACAGATGGATGAAAGTACAGCCAAATCGTGCAGCAAATCTTTGTCGGTGCTTACTAGATTGACTTAGGCTTTGTCACGTACAGTTTCAAGGAGGCATAGGCAGCATGGCCGATGACCATTCTGGCGACGTATCAAAACAAAAATATTGCTATTTTTGCAAGACTCGGTGACCAAATTAGTACACGGTCATGTAGCCAAAGTCCAAATTATCGCAAAGCGTGCTGTAAGGTATCTGAAATTCTGGCCGATCTTATACATTAAGTCTATGGGGCTAGTGGCAGTGCTGCGGTAATGCTCAAATAATCAAGCACGTCCAAATTATCAGTGTCCAAATACAGTCTGTGGGGATCGAGGTGCCTTCTTGCGCCTCGTCTCCCAGCTCGTGCGTTGTGCTTAGCTCAGTCTCCGGGAACTGCCACTGTAACGGCAACATGGTGCCCACGGCTAGCGCACTGGAGCCAATTTCCCCTACAAACCGTGCTTCTCCCTTCCGGGGTCGAATCGCCACGCAAGTGTCACCGACATGTGCCCTCTCCACCCAACCTCTCTTCCTCTGAGCGCTTTATTGCCACAGCAGATGCTCAAAGGCCTGCAACGAGTTGGTTATATGAGACCTCTGCTCCGATGACTCCTCGTTCTTGCGTTTGGTGGACCACTTCCCGGTTAGCCTTAGTGCAGCGGGCGCGCATACTCAATTGGTCATGCGGTGGGCCTTTGCCCGTAAGTGCCATGATTGTCGCAGTGTGCTGTATCCTGGGTGAATAAACCCGCGTTTGTTGGCGATTTGACTCTGGAGTCTTCTCTGCACCATGTCGGAAAGTCGGCCAACCCTGCCGTAGCGCCTTTGTGCATCACGGAGCGGAGGAGTGTCGTGCCCTTTCCTGACTGTCGCTCGTAGGGTGAGCCTTGTGAAAACCCATCTCTACAAGTGAAACTTTGATATAACGAAGTTGTACTTGCAGAGGAAAAGTTTGTTAAATCGCACATTTCATTAACTCAAGGTTTTAAGTTTTCGCGGTAGGTTTTAAGTTTTTGCGGTAAAATAATTTCACAATTTCCCAGAACATTCCTGATGGATAATATCTTGTGAGTAAGCACTTATCAACAAAGCGCAAGAAGGTCAGGCTATAATAGCATGGTTATGAGTACCAGCGCGTGGTGCAGATTGCGCTGAAAGCAATGCATCGGTGTGGCTCATCCCGTCCGCAATTTGCATGTGTGGTGTCGCGAGGCACCATATATGTTGGATGCCATGGCTGACTGTGCTTAGTGCCTGCAGCTATCACCAGATGGCGGCAACAAATTGAAAACAGAAGTGTAAAAAGATAAGCATATTCGTCCTGAGAAAAAAGAGGTTGCAGGTTCGCCAGAGATGATGCATTAATGACGATCACAAAGAGACATCTACTTGAAGCAATGTTTGTAGTTTTATCAGTGTCACACGTGCTCAGGCAAACTTAAAGGGACACTAAAGCGAAACAATAAATCAGTTTAGACTATTGAAGCGTTGTTTCAGAACCTTGCAGGCAGTCATTTCAAAAAGATAGTTTGACTATTAGATGAGAAAATGAAGGTTCAAGTATCAGTATTTGAATTTCGCGCCGAAACCCCAGCAGCCAGTACGTCAGCGTGACGTCAGGGATTCCAAAGTATGTTTTTGCATTTGGGCCGCGTTGGCTGAATAAAGGTTTCCGAAACTTGCCATATTTATTGTTTTGTTCCTTTAGAACACAATGTAGTCCATCTGTACCGCCATATATAATTAGTAGGCCCTAGAAGATGCCATAAAGATCCATGACGTCACAGCCACCAGGTGCGGGAACTTAAGTAGGCATCGCCACCCGTATTTCGTTCTTGCGCTTTTTCTGGCTTACCAAACGTCTTATCGTTGTAAGAGTGGTGTTTTTGGTGTGGTAGAAAGGTAATTTACTGATGCAGAAGAAATCATTTTTCACTTTAGTGTCCCTTTAAACAGATCTCACTCATTGACCATGAACACTCACTATCACAACGTGAGCGAACGCTTCGCACCGTGTCTTGGAAACTTGAGATTACGCGATCACCGACACTAGAGGCGCAGGAACACAATGCGCATCAAGGCACCAACCACCTTCGCTCAGCCTTTGCACATTGCAGGTCTGTGTGTGGCTCAAGTATGGACGCCCATGTGCAGGCACAGCAAGGGTAGAGGATGAAATGCATGTGCTAGGGGGAGAGGGCAAACAGGCACGAGCCTCCTGCCCCCTCCTCACCCCTCCCCACTGGTCTAGCATGTGCTTGATAAATAACCTTTGCCTTGACTGACATTTTTAGTTCTTCACTGGATTTACCAGTCATACAGACTCCAAAAGGTTTGAAATGGCCGAAAATATTGTTAAATTGAAATAGTGTCATGAAATTACTTAAAATCACAAAAAAACAAAGATAAGCATGGTTTTAAATGGAACTAACATCGGACTAAAATCGAGAGATGGAAATAGTTTGTCATATTGTCAATTTCGTTAAAATCGAGGTTCGTTACATCAAGGTTTGACTATAATTGGTTGGTGACTGTACCCGGGAAAGCATATGAATGAGGAACATATCAGCAGAGTTCTACTGAGCATGTGGCTGTGCTGTGACAAAGTCCGAATATTTAACCGTCTCAGAAACCTTACATACCAAAAAACTTGTTGCTTAGTTATTACAGCTAAACCTCATAATAAAAGTCACATCCCACATTAAAATACCTTTGCTGTAAACAATATTCTTTATAAGCACATATTTGTTACATGTTGATGTCGGCAAGAAATATTTTAGATTTATTTTGTTATACGATCAAGGTTTGACTGTACTCTAAACTGTTATAACAGAGCAGCTTTGAAGACACTGTGCCAAAGTAAGTCAGCCATACAGTGTGCACAAGAACACAAGTTATAGCAATCATGACAACTAAATGCCATGATGCCCTACAGGCAACAGCCAGCATAAGACACTTTCTAAGAGTGGTGGAGTAAGCCTGAGTCATCATCTGTGGTTTGTGTTGAGCTGAGCGGAAAAACTGCAAGAAAAGTAGAGAGGCGAGGTTGACAGGACAGATGCTCAAAGCGTCAGTGCTGTTTGCCATGTCTCTCCCCTTGTCTCGCAATTCTTCCTCTCAGCACAACATTCAAAATGTGTTACCAATTAGCTGAACAGTCGACTTTGCTATGCTACATGTCCTTGCCACATTGGGATTGTGGAAAGGGCCACTCAACACTTTTGTTTGCTTATAAGCAGCGGTCTAGCCAAAGTGCAGGCCTACCTCAGTGGGAGGAGCATCCATGAAGTCAAACGATAGGAGATCATTGATGCCCATAGCCTTTAGCTGGAGCACAGTGGAGGCCAGGTTTGTTCGCTGTATCTCTGGCACGGGTGTCGTTAGCATCTCGTCTCGGTAGGCTCGCTCTGTGTATAGACGGTACGTCTTGCCTGGCCCTGTGCGGCCAGCCCGACCAGCCCGCTGCTTGGCCTGGGCCTGTGGGGCATCGACAGAAAGAGAATGCATTGACAGAAAAGGAATGAAACAACATTTTTTGTCATATTGGCACTTATAGCAGTTGGCTGAAAACATTCAAACTTGTGTCTGGTTCCTAATTATTGTGAAAAGAACGATAATTGTGGCAATCCAGTTGCCTCAATTAAGCATGAATAATTAAAGAGTCCCAAAAATAGTAAATCCGGAGCTTGAGGTTTTATGCCCATACTGGCAAACTATTGCTGGGTTAACACAAGAACCGACAGGAACCGACAGAAAACCACGCCAACGATACAAACATGTATCGTTTCGAGAACACTTTGTTTCTCATTACATCAATTTGCACGAAAAAGACATGCTGCTGTTTGCAGCTTCCAGACGGTGAGGCATGTGATGTGGTCGAGCCATCTCGGCATGCTTTGTAGCTAAGGCCAGATGTGGACTCCAAGTTGAACTTGCCTCATAGCACGGCTCTTGTTTGTGCCACAGATTTTACAGCGGTCGTCGCATGTTGCGAAAAATAAAATTAAGACATCGGTTTTACTATCGGCCACTGATTTGTGTGGAGAACAAACTGCAGCCAACGTTTGTGCCGTTGCTGGTGGTGATGCGCTCGGGCTGGGCGGCCTGCATGGCAGCACTGGCCGGCTGGCTTCTCACCATTATGCTGGCTGTTAATCTTGCGGTTGTGCAGATGCAAATATGCTATAGTACAGGAAAACTGCCATTTGTCAGCAACCAGCATCCAGAAAATGGCGAACAGGAAGACGTCGTGCTCCGTGGTTGTACAATTATCACATAAACCCACCTATCAATAGTTATTTATTGTAATTTCAATTTTTTGATATCTTTTTTGTGATTGCTTATCTTTTAGACAGCGGCATATACGAAGTTTTGCCATTTCACAACATACAACAACCCTTATTTTGGATAGAACGGATTTCAGATATGACGGACCTTCCTCACTGGATTATCAGTCTGTTATTATGAGTATTGACTGCATGTATGAAAGTGGAAACAAGACTCAGTACACATATGGTGGTGATTGCACATTTGAAGTAATGCGCCTTTTTGGAAAGAAATAGTATAACCTTGCATTGACCTGAAAATGCTGCTATGTTTCATAAAGTTCAGACTTCTTTTTTTTTTTTTCCCCTGCCGCTGCCTTCTGGCTCCTGACTGCAATGATTTTATGATGGCTACTGCTGTGGTGGCCTAAAAGTATTCACATTACTCCGTGTTTACTGCTACATACCCACTCCGAAATGACCAAATACCTTCAATGGGTGCTTTGATGCCACACAATGATATATATAAGCTGAGACCTCATGCAAGCCTGAGTAAATACCTTTCTCGATAATTGACGGTCGAAACAAGGATTTACTGAAGTGTATACGAGACCTTCATACCTGTGAGATCGGTGTGACAACAAGAGAATCCATGCCAGTTTTTGGGTTGTAGACATTTTGCTTGACAAAGCCTGGGTCCACGACATAATAGATTCCATCGATAGTCAGTGATGTCTCGGCAATGTTGGTAGCAATAACGACCTGCAAATGAAAGAAATGAATGCAAACCAAGGAAGTCACAATTCTGCACCAAAGTGCAACGCAGTGGTAGGGAAGCCTAGCCAATATTATGTGCAGCAAGACTTGCAGTGTTTGGCACAGCATTGGTTGCATGAAATATTTGAAGCAATGCATTAAAAATATGCACACATCTCTTTAGATGAAGTCAGGCGCTGTATCTGCCTCAGGAAAATCATGACTTCATGTTTACCTTTAGTGCCCCTTTGACCTGTGACCAATGAGCACAGCTTGTCATGAGCAATTCGATGTTGATATATTTCACCAGTGGAAATACAGATTCAGCTAGAGCACGAAAATAGTTAAATGTGGATGCCATATTTTCACGTATACAGTAGAACCCCGCTGTTACGTTCCTCACTGCTGCGTTTTCCCGGCTGCTACGTCGTTTTCATGCGGTCCCGGCATAGCTTCCATAGGATCCAATGTATAAGGAACCCCGCTGTTACGTCGTAGCTGTGAAAACGTTCCCGCATGATACGTCGCAACTTAGCACTCCGAGCCCGCCTGGGCTGAAGTAGGCAACGCGCTCCAGCCGCCATTTTGGCTTTTGACAAGTTTTGGCTGGGCTTGGCCGGGCTTGGCTATGGAACTGGCTGCAAGAAGCCGCACGCCAGTTCGAGAGGCCGCCACTAAGTGGCCATTCGTGAAAAATGCTCTCACTATCATCACTGTGATTAGGGTCACCGCATGGTTGTTGGACGGGTCGACTCACGGAGGAAGGAAACTCGGGAGAGGCCCTCGCGTCACTCTTTGTGAAGCAAAAGTGAAACCGGAAGTTGGCGTTGCTCGTGGCGTTGCTCCGCCTATCGGGCCAGCTCTCCTCTCTTGTTTACATTTCTCCCACGGCGCGCCGCGCGCAACCGGGCTGCTCGGACGCGCGCGCTCCGCAGCAATACTAAACAATCGTTAGCAGGTTAGCATGATTACGCCAAAGAGGGCAAAATTTCCCGCGGATATTCCTTTGTCCGTTGCCATTGACGTGGCGCGGTGACGACGAGGAGCACGCGCCGCATGATGCCGGGGAGTGGCCAAATCCTAGCTTTGGAGAAGCCGTCGCGGCTCTAGACCTCCTCCGCAGGTACGTCGCACCTCACAGCGACGCTGACAGCAATGCGGCCTTCCAGGCTATTGAGAAACGTGTGGCGATTTCTAGCGAGCGAAAGAAACGGCAAGCCATCATTCTAGACTTTTTTAAGTCCTAAGCGCACTCTGTGGAAATAAATTGTCTATAGTTGAAGCTGCCCTTTTTTTCATTCATTTTCGGAGCTTTCCTCACTGTTGCGTTTTCCCGGCTGTTACGTTTTTTTTCCCCGGTCCGGTGAAAAACGTATGAACGGGGTTCCACTGTACTATAACTCCCTTGTGCACATAACCCACAACTCTAACACTGCAAAACGCCGAAAATAATTCCATTTTATATCTTCAATTCATTGCTTCGCTCATCACTGCTCGCTATAGACTGTGGCGCAGCTTAGTGGCTGCACCAAGGCGCATCACGCGGCAGAGTTTGTTGTGCTTACACATGGAAATTTATATATTTTTGTTGTGCGTTCATACAGGAAAAGTACCCTATGTTGCTACAATTCACCAATACAAATAGGTCTCATTCACGGTGCAAAAGTTGACACAATCACGATCAGACAACAAAATCAGCAACATTCTACAACATACATGGGCAAACTGTAGTAAGCGAAATCCTGCAGAAGTCACGTTACTTACCACAGCAAAGGCTTTCACAGAAGTTATCAACTCTTCCCATATTAAAATAATGTAAACAAGAAATAAGATTCACAGCGCAAAGTTTAAACTGGGCCAAACAAAACTTTCAAATGAAAGAGGATCACCTTTCTGGAGCCTGGAGTTGCAGGTTCAAATATCCTGGTTTGCATTTCACTCGGCAGCGCGGAGTACACGGGCAGAATAATAAGTTCAGGGACGTCAGGTCCAAGGGACTTCATCCGCTCATACAGAATCTCACAGGCTGTGTCGATTTCTTCTTGACCCGTGAGAAAGAGCAAAATGTCACCTGTGAAAAGAAAATGAAGAAATGAGGGATCAGGGAGTAAAATTTGGAGAAAAACATTCACATCTGAAACCACTGCTTTAGTTCTCTTACACTTGTTCTTGGGTAGTATAAACACTCACCGACGTACAGTGAAACCTCGTTAAACCGTAGTTGGCTGGAGCTCGGAAAAAGTGTGTACTAAACGGTAGTGCTGCTTAACCGAAATAGCATGAGATCGCCCACTTACCTGTCGAAAATGGAACTGAGAGAGTGCGATGAAAGAGGAAAAAACATGCAGTATTTATTTACTTCGCGCGACAAAAGTGTTATTTTCATTTGATGCTGCGGCGGCCTAGCAGCGATGACAGTAGCCTCAAACTTACTGAAGCTGTGAGCCAGCTTTTCAGCCAGCCCCCTCTTCTCAGCAAACACTCGCATGGCAGATTTCTCGTTAGCGTTGCATATTCTCCGTGCACAGGCGCGCTAGCGTTGCAGAAGTCACGGGGCACCTTTCCATTGCGGGGTGCTGTTCTCGTTGCGAGGACTGCATTCATGAGGCTGACGTAACGCGCAGCTTTTGCCACTGTCGGGCCTGAATCGGCCATGCTGTCACTTTCCGTGTCATCCTTATCACTGTCGCTAGGCAACACTTCAGCAACAACAGAGGAAACAATGGCAAAAAGTTGAACCTGGTAGCCGACATCTCTTCATGGTTGCAGCAGCGTTGCCGAGCAACTTCTTCACATTGCAAATGCCACACACAGTAGTCAACAGTAGACTCATGTCGCGTGCCAGCGCCGACTTCTTCGTGTCACGTTCGATAGCACGAACAATGTCCAATTTTTCTTCTATGTTGAGCACCCGGTGTCTTTTTTATCCGAGCTTCAGCATGACATGAGTCCTCTCTGGCACGGCGCTGAAATGACGATGTTGATGTGGCTTCACGCGCAAACGCACAGGGCGCTTGGACGCCGTTGTTCTGCCAGGCCGCCTGATGGAGAAGAGAAGATGCACTGCCGTGTTTGTACGGCGAAAAGTGGAAACACTATGTGTTAACCGATACGTATGCATAAGATGGGACGGTTTATGTGGATACAAAACACATTATGTTCACTGGCTGCTGAGTCGGGGATTTGGCTTTACTACTTTTAAAACAAAACTACTGTTTAAGCGGGTACGGTTCAACAAGGTTTAACTGTACTTCAGTAGGCTAATTAAAACACAACATATTGGAGCATCTCCAATATCACTCCCAAATTGGCCAATGTGGCAATATAATAATTAATGTATGCGTGGGTACTAATGACACTGTACTCACTAACTTCTTCCAACCTTCTGCAACACATTGGTTTCTACCTCATATGGGGAAGTGCAGGCAATACATATAGTATATGTACAACTAAGGTCTACCCTTAAATGTAACAATTGCCAGTCATATCCCTACTTCGGTTCTGCATTTCCTTGCTTTTGATAACCAACGATACAACAAGTGCACTGTCGTAGGCTGATTCATGCATCCCTATAATTTCAAATTATGGCAATGACCACAAGCTCTCATACTGGATTAGAAAGCAGCTTTTACTTTTACCAAGCTTTAAGCATACTTAGAGGTGTTAGCTGTAACCAAATAATCCTACTGACAGATTTAAGCTTTAATTCTGAATGTGACAGGTATGCTAAGCATGTAAATTTTAGACACTAACCGGGAGGTTCTGTCAGATGGATCTGCATCACTGTGATAAGCGAGGCATCCAGGTAGTCCGTCTCTGGCTCCTTTGTGTACAGGATTTCGACAGGAAAGGTCCTCCCCGGAATGGTGAAAATGGGCTGTTCCAAAAGGACATGGATCAAGTTATGATATGAAGAACTCGTTATTCTTCTGTCATATGCTGTCCTTCATAGGGCTTGTGTTCCTTTTATCTTTCTTTTTTAAATATATGATGCTTAGGAGATATTGGCACTTTTAGTTGGTGTTGGCTGCTCCTTTTCACTTAGACATGCAAAAATAGGAAAGGCCACAGACATAAAAAAGAAATTTAACTTAAAATCAACTCATAAATCACATAAAGTGAACTCGTATAAATAAGTGAATTCACTTTATACCCTTCATAGAAGAGTGCTGCTTACAGGCAACACACCAGAAACAAATTATTTTCTTGCTGAAATCCGGTACTGAGCACAGTTTCCTGCTAAGTGTCTTTGGCCAACACTGAACAACAGGCAGCATGCACCATTTGTTGATTTAGAGCAAGAACAAAGGATAAGGGAGAAGTTTAGAACACGCTTCACATTTTTCTAAAGGTGCCGTCAGAGGAGAAAGACCAACGCAACATCTCTGGCTGCAGTGGTGTCACGCACGTGATGTAAAGCAAGTAAAATGTATGCCTATAGTTCTTACAGCATAATCTCGTTAATTCGACCTTCAAGGATACTGGATATTTATTTTGACTAAACGGAGTTCGAACTAAGGAGCGCACTCTTTCATTACCGTGCCTACAGAAATCGATCAGCCTGGTAACGTGATCAAGTGCACGCTTGGGGCTCCTTCCTGCTTCTGGATGGAAAAGAAGGGCGCATTCCACTATACTTGCTTCAGTTCAGTCTCGGCTCCTCAAGCATCTTTCCTAGCGACAAATCTAACCTTTGCCTTTGGCTCAGGTTTGTCCAAACGGCGGTCCATAGGAGTGAGAAATATTGTTCAAAATAACCGTTGCATAGTTTTGGAGTTTGAATTTGCAGGAGTTTCTCTCTATGCCCGAACTAACAGAACAGTTCAAATTATCTGCGAAGTCTTAATCTAAAGAAGCTAGGCAATAGCCTTGAGCAAAGCTCTCTCTGTTCACTCAAGCATGGGGATGCACGCTTACTCAAGAGTGTGTGTATCATTGTGCTCCTCTACAATGAATGTTGATTCAAACAAGAACCAATGACAACTGATTATATAAAACTTTGAAAAAAAAGCGTTTTTCAGATGCCAGCATGAGAAAAGAAAGCATAGCATAAGTGTTCTGCTCAAATTTTCATTCTTTTTCGCAACTGCCTTGCACACCACTGCATGATCATTATGGCCAGTACACCCTATTCAGTACAGAGCATAGACAGCTTATTTCAAGACGGAAGCAAGCCTGCAGATTTCTGACAGAGATTGTTGCACCTTCAAAGCAGATCCCCGCACACATGTCTCACTTTCAGAAGCCATGTCAAGTAAAAACGACGCATGCTGGACAAAACAAGATTAAAGCTAAAACTCATGTTTCTTCCAGCCTACTGCAAACAGGCAAGCAACAACTTGGCATTCAAGAAATCATATCTATCAATGCAACTGAGAAAAATGTAGAAGTGTCACGTACCGCTTCAAAAAAATATTGTGAAAACTTCACGGCATCCAGAGTTGCTGATGTAACGATCAGCTTTAACTGCGGCCTTTTCTTGACAGCCTGCAATGAGCAAATAAAAATGAAAATGAGAAATATGAGTGTAAGGCATAGGAAATACGCAAGAAAACATTTTAAGCAGCAGCACTTACTAAATTATGATGGGTTCTGATCACCATATAGTGTCATGCGAGTTTCATTTACTCTCACTAAGTGACTTTGTTACATTGCTAGTGTTAATCAAAGACGGGCTAGCAATATCAACTAACACATGATTCTTGAACACACCAGCAGCTTCCAAAAGGACAAGCACATCTTTCTGGAGCAGAGAGGTGATGACACATCGAAGAAACAGATAATTAGCACGTACATTCTTTAGGAGGCCGAACAAGACGTCGGTGTGTATAGTCCTCTCGTGGGCCTCGTCCAACATGATGATGGAGTAGGAAAGTAAATCCAGGTCGATCAGGCATTCTCGCAGCAGCATACCGTCTGTCATGTACTTGATTTGTGTCTCCGGGCTGGTACAATCTTCAAACCGAATTGTGTAGCCCACCTGAAATAGGTAACGAGGAACCAGATAAGAACATGGTATCTTGTTGGTTAGTCAGTACATATTGAGGGCAATAAAGAAAAAAGAGAATCAACATGCAAGATGTATACAAGATACCGTATTTACACGATTATAAGTCGACCCATATTTTTTAATTTGAATATTTGAAGCGGGGGGTCGACTTACAATCGAAACCAAAACATGGCACCACCAAAAAAGCGAGACCAATGGGAGCTACAACGTAGTTACAATTTTATGCTTGCTCTACGGCCCTACGCACAGCTTTTCGCTATGCCATGTGTTTGTTTGCTTTTCGGAAGAGATTTTCAACATTTTTTAGAGTTTTACAGTACAAAAAACACTCATGGGGGGTGGGGGGGGGTGTCGATAGTTGATGGAAGCGCCGCTATTCCATTCGCGGCGGCACCCTCAGAACGGCAGCGCTTGTGGGGAGTCTCGGTAGTTCATGGAAGAGCAGACACCGCTCACGGGTTTTTCTCAATAGGTTGACCAAAGGCATTGGTTTGATGCATTCGACTTGACTGCCAGCTACGTGCTACTTCCATGCTTCTTCAGTCGTGAGTGCTCCAGGCCCATTAATCATTTGGCACTCATTCACAGCAGCGTTGAAGAGGGCTGCCATCCTTTACGCCGAAGAAACAAATTGCTGCGCAGCAGGCCACAAGTTCGATGTTTCTGAACGGGTGGTGCGAGAGTGGCAACTGCAGTGAAGCGAAATTTTCACCTGTGATGGCAAGTGAGGAATTTCCCATGTGCCAAAGTCTGGATGCTTTCCGGAGCCGTAGGCCAAACTTGCGGCGTACGCTGCTGAAATGCGTGATCGGTCCTTGCCAGTGAAGTGCGTTATGGTCATGAAACAAGCCCGGATCTTTGCCTTTTAAAGACCTGCTCCACCGTGAGTACAACGAGTGGCTGGCGGCAGAAGACTGCGAACTTACGCCAACCGGACCTGTCAAAAGAGCCTCCCTGACGGCTGCGTGTGGCTGGGTGCATTCGGCGCGGGCTGCTGTTCCACAAGATGTCGGGTGCGGTCGTTTGCCAAATGTGGAATTTCGCTGGACGATGACGCGCTGTGGGACCGTAGCAGGGATGACGGCGGCAGCACTAGTGAAGACGAGTAGTCCAGTAGTAGTTTTTTTCTGTCACGCGATATGGGGGGGTCAACTTACATTCGAGTCGACTTACAATCGTGTAAATACAGTAAGTGCCAACACGAATAGCACTGAGCTACAAATGTCCTTATGAATAATGTAAAACCATACTGATGCACTGCCTTTATTTTTTCCTGTTTGCAACCAGGTAGCGCCCTGAACCAGTAAAACAGTCACAAGTCTCTGATGTAATGCATTTGAATGAACAAGTGCCTTCCATGTAATTCACAACTTAAATGAGCAATATGTCTTTTACAAATCATGCCTGCATTGAAGTGTTCCATGCATATAGGGCTCACCCTGCAAGTTTCATCTTGGTAAAAGATCACAGCACCATGCCAAAGTGTGATTTCCAGTGTAATGACGTGCAAAGAAATTATAATACCAGGCCATTCAGCATGTGCAGTAGAATTTTGTTCATACATTAAGGGAAAAAAGAACACAGGAAAAAGCACACTAACCAGAAAAATGTACAATCCAAGGTCACAAAAAAAAAAGAAAGTGTAGTTGTCATCTATGTAATGTGAGGTGTTGCGTGAATCATTGCAGTATGAGACACCGACGTGTGCCAGTCTGGTGGGGGCATGAGCGGTTCCGAGATGCGCGTGGTTGCTTTTGCAGCCTTGGCAAAGTTTCGTTCGCGCTCCTCAAATTTGGCTTGTGTCAGCAGCTTCTTCAGGCGGAGCATTCCTGACGGGAAATTCTGACATGCGCACTCAGTGAGAATCATTGTAACGCGAGACACCAATGCACTTCAAGCTAGCGGAACCCCAATGGTCTGGGACCTGTTCTGTCATTTTAATGCTGCAATGGGAAACCGAAATGAAATTGAGCTGGCGGGCAAGGCCAGAATACGATGCCTTGATACCGTCAGAGCGAAACATGACGCTCATTTCACGCCGCCTGCAGCAGGGAACAGCCGCACATTTCTCATTATCGCCGATTGCCGAGTACGATCACTCACTGATAATTTGGGAGTTGACGGGGACTGCCAAAACATCCAAATTATAGGGAGTCTGAAATTCTAGATTCACACGAAAATAAGTGACTTTACTGCACAAGTGGCCAAAAAGGGTGTGCCACATTCTCAGGTGACCAATTTCCTTCAATTTTGCATGATTGGCGGAATATGCATCGGTGTCTGTGAGCGACGGCATTCTTGGCATAGTGCCAAGCACGCTTTTATAACTGTACGGAAATTCTGCTGCCCGTCAACATGTCTGGGGCTAGTCCCGCATCCTGAAAATGAAAGCATCTTTCGAAAGCTTGGGACGCATTCATGAGCTTGTATAAGCTTGCATTGTCTTCATTCAAGCTAGTCAACGCATGTTGCGGTGAACACACACACTTGCCCTTTGCCCAGACATCGAGAGGATCTCGTTCACAGCGGCTCTCACTGAACGAGGTCCTATCAATGAGGTTCTACTGTACTTAAGGCCTGAAGGAACACAGCGCACACCAATATACAATGCGTCTCTGGCATGATGCCTCTCTACGAACACGCAAGAATAGCAACTCTGAAACCATCGCCCCAGTCCCCATTCGTTGAAAATACTATGTGGCTGAAAACAGGGCATTGTAAGCCAGAGATCAACTCATATTATGAGCAAAACTGTTATTGCTATCTACTTGTATGTAATGCACTTGATATGACAGCAGACGGTGATTTCTAACAACAGCACTGCCATGTAAAGCTTGCGGCGAGACACTTGTCTACGTACATGCCTGGCCTACAGGATGGAAAAGACTAGAAAGTGTACAGTAATGGTACAGCTGACCTGTAATAACTCCTACATGGGTAATTAAAAATTATGTTTAGTCCAAACAAACCTCAGGTTCTTGGTTGCCCTTACCTTCTCATGCTCAAGGTAAGGGAACCACAGCTCACCTCTTGTCCCAGCCGGCAGCCAAATTCTTCAGCCACTCTCTTGGCCACCGACATGGCAGCCACACGCCTCGGCTGTGTGCAGCCAATCTTTCCCCTCGTTGTGAAGCCTGCTTCTGCCAAGTACTGGGTGATCTGTGTGGTCTTCCCTGAGCCAGTTTCACCAATGACGATCAGGATCTGGTTATCCATGACGGCCTGTGGGTGGCAACAGAGCACAAACATGAATCAGCATGCAGACATGGCACCTTATCTGCGGTACAACAAAATTTAGTTTGCCTGCTGTCCCATGAATCTTGGATTTTTTAAAAAGCATAAAACAATTCAATGTGTAACAAGCCAGGGCCTATCATAAGAAGCCAACCAACACTGACACCAAGGACAACATAGGGGAAATTACTTGTGCTTAATAATTGAAATGAATAAACAATAAATTAATGGAAATGAAAGGGAATGAAAAACAACTTGCCACAGGTGGGGAACGCTCCCACAACCTTCACAAGTGGCACGACAACAACCATGTTGTAGACGATCATATGACAGCAATGGCATGGTTTCTACGCTGGCTGTTCAGTGCAAGCCTACAACATGGCGATTATTAGGTTCTACATAGGTAGTGGATGAGCACAAGTGAGAGAAACACATATTGTGACCTCATTAGCGAATACATGTTATACAATTGTACATACATATGGCTATTTCATGTGGTGTATGTTAAAACGACGAAGGTATTTGCACTTCGGCGATGAAATGTTAAAGCTTAATTAACTTGGGTGATCATGAAGTCTGTACAGTGTGTAGTGAAAGCTGCCAGGAGGAAAGTACCGGGCAAAGTGGGCCAGTCCTGGATATAGTGCAGTCTAACAGTCAAAGCACAAGCTCAAGACAGCTTGCGCCTCAAAGCGCAAGCTGTCGCAAGGAAAGAAGACGACATAGTGGCATGAGGTGCCCGCACCAAGTGTTTCAAGAAGCTGGCTGACTCTGGAACGAGAGAAGCATGCGTGCTATCGAGGCTGAATGGTTAGAGCACCTGGCTACTGTGATCAACAGCAGAGGCTCGAATCCCACAACTTATTTTATCTTTCTTAAGGCGAGGTAACACAGGAGCTCACCTACTGCAAAGTGCCAAGAATAAGACAAGGAATGCTTCACATTAAAGAAAAAAGTTTTACCATGCATGACAGCCCACAAATTACATAGTGACCCTGTTGGAAGGCTTTTAAACAGCTGTACGAGCAGAAGACAGCCACTGGGTCAGGTGCTTCTGCGACAAGAAATTTAGCGTAGAGCCCACTACAGAACAGCACCATACTTTGTACATTATAAAGTCGACTTTTGTTAATTCGATCCTAATGGGATCGCCGAAACTGGCCGAATTATTCGGCGGGTTGAATTAAACAAACGGCAGAAAAAATGATGAAACACGTCATTGATTCACTAGACAGTATTTGCCTTAGCTGCAAAGTTGGCTGCGCCGCTATACAACTTGTTATGCGGTAGAGCGTACTATGCAGGAAAAGGTGCAACTGTTACAGGAGATAGTACATGTTCCTCAATTTACACACCTACATGCGCCGTCTATCGTAACAGTATGAACACCGAGACGCCTAATAAGCTTGCTGGCAGGCCTTCAGAGTTTTAGATAGACTCCCGCTCTTTTGTTGCATTTGAATGTCCCCTTGACTTTCAGAGTTTTTTTATCTTACCACTTTCCTTTCCGCTAGCTTTCCCAAAACACACATGGTTTTTTTCTGCTCATTGATACTAGGCCCCGTCAACGGTCTCATACACGAGACACGCCTGGCAGATGACATACGGGCTAAAATCTCCACAGTGACGTCACAAACAGCTATGAACAGCTGCCAGTATGCTTATTAGGCGTCTAGATGCTTGTACTGTGATCAGAGACGGCGCATGCTCGCCTTTATAATTAAGGAACGCCTACTATAGCCCGTGACAGTAGCCCCTTCCTATTCTCAGTATGCTTCACCGCAGAAAACGGCTGTTTTGCGGTGAAGCTAATCAGTCAAGTTCGGATTATTCGGCGAAGGCCAATTTTGAGATCGAAATAATGGAGGTTCGGGCCCATATATATGTACAGACGCCGGCCGGGACCTTCGGTCGGGATTGAATTAACCGAAAAATGAGATTAAGTCGAGTTGGAGTAACGGAAGTAAACTGCAGTAAACATGAAACCTGTGTTAATAGAGAGGTTTAGTGGTCCTGCATTCGGGTAAACCCAAGTGTACTGGGCGTTTTAAAGGATGAGCGGAGGCACAAACGTGAATGGCTTGCACAGCGCAACTATCTGGTGGCTGCAGAGCTCAACTGGACAAACACAGAGCTAATATTGCAGTAACCAAGTGTATTCCACTTAGCTACTGGTGTAAATTTTCGGCAGTGCCGTATTCGTGATGCTGCCTAAAATTTGCACCAGCAGTGAAGTAAAATACACTTGGTTACTGCAATATTAGCCGTGTTTGTCTGATTGAGCTCTGCGCCACCAGGTGGCTATGCTGTGGAGGCTGTTCACATTTGCACTTTCGCTCATCCAGTAAAATGCCCAATCCATTCGTACTTACTCGAATACCAGACACACCTAAAGCTTTCTAATGTATACATAATCCCTACATGCATTCTGCATTCAAACACTTTTTTTTTTTAAGATAGCCAGCTCCATGAAAAGCACTGACACAACGTTTTCATATCTTTCTTTTTTGCATTATCAGATAGCTGCCAACCACACCAGTGGTATAAAGCCTCAACTCCTCTACTTTGCAACAAACCATGAATTGCATTATCTTCTAACGTGAGAAATTCAAAACGGGCACCATATACTGGCTGTTTCAGCGAACACTTTCCAAATTAAAAAAAAAAACTGCCTGTGGCAGATAGACAATTCTAGTCTTTGAGCTGGTCTACTCGAAGAGGAAGACATTATTTGCACAAGAAATTGAAATGCACAATTGACTAATTAACAAAAATTCGGTAATTGAGTTTTTAACTAGTGACTCAGCTTAGGTCCTCAACATGTCACACGTATCAGGGGTTGTGGTAATGTGATGTCACTGACATGTGAGTGCTGCACTGGTTGCCATAGCACTGTGACTGTCCTGCAGAAAGGCCGGATAATAAGGTGAGAGGAGGTGTAGGGCACGGTGCGTTCCGACAGAAGCAACAGATAAATCAGCAATTTGCTTCATTATATTGAAATTGCTTTCTACTGAAATTCGACTTTTTATCAGCCACCGATCGATTTTTCTTACAAGCAAAGGGGCCGCAGAGTTTTCCGAATTATCAGGCAATAAAAAAAAAGCAAATTTTAATGGGAAAACAATTCATTTTGATAAATTGGGGAGTCGGCAACGAATGATACGGTTTCATGCCACGTACGTCGACGATATCTTCTCGACGGTACGAATTAAGTGAAGCCAGCCAGGCTTTCGAATGCACTCTGCCCCCGCGGCTCATAGCGTCGCCTGCACTGGGACAACGCTATCAGGAAGAGCGCTTGCAGCGGGGCGGCGAATGACGTCTGCCTCTAGCTCCAACGGGTCACTGAAATTCGAGATTATGCAGTCTCTGATACTAAACTCGCGGGAAGAGAGCTTACCGTATTTACACGATTGTAAGTCGACCCCTTTTTTAAAATTTGAAAGTCTGAAGTTGGGGGGTCGACTTACAATCGAAACCAAAACATGGCCCCGCCAAAAAAAAAAAGCGATACCAACGAGAGCTACAACGTAGTTACAATTTTATGTTTGCTCTATGGCCCTACCCGTATCTTTTCGCTATCCCGCATGTTTGTTCGCTTTTCAGAAGGGTTTTTCAACATTTTTGAGAGTCTTACAGTGCATGCCACACTCATGGGGGGGTGTCGATAGTTGATGGAAGCGCCGCTGTTCCCATTTGCGGCGGCACCCTCAGAACGGCGGCGCTTGCGGGGAGTATCGGTAGTTCATGGAAGAGCAGACACCGCTCGCGGGTTTCTCTTTCTCTGTTTAAAGGCATTGGTATTGGTTTGACAAACTTTTTGACGCGCTCCACTTGACTGCCGGCTACGTGCTAATTCTATGCTTCCCCAGTCGTCATAAGTGCTGCAGGCCCACTAATCTTTCGGCACTCGTTCACAGCAGCGTTCAAGAGAGCTGCCATCCTTTACGCCGAAGAAACAAATCACTGCGCAGCGGGCCGCAATTTCGATGTTTCTAAACGGGTGGTGCGAGAGTGGCGACTGCAGCGAAGCGAAATTTTCACCCTGTGGCGGCAAGTGAGAAATTTCCCACGTGAAGTCTGGACGCTTTCCGGAGCTGTAGGCTAAGCTTGCGGCGTACGTCGCTGAAATGCGTGATCGGTCCCTGCCATTGAAGTGCGACGTGGTCATGAAACAAGCCCGGACCTTCGCCTTAATTTTAAGGTTCTGCTCCGCCGTGAGTACAACGAGTGGCTGGCGGCAGAAGACTGCGAAATTACGCCAACCGGACCTGTCAAAAGAGCCTCCCTGACGGCTGCGTGTGGTTGGGTGCATTTGGCGTGGGCTGCTGTTCTGCAAGATGTCCTGGTGCGGTCGTTTGCCAAATTTGAAATTTCGTTGGACCACGACGCGCTGTGGCACCGCAGCAACGATGACGATGGCAGCACTAGTGAAGACGAGTAGTCCAGTGACCATGTCGGCTACTAATAAATTTTCGTTATCGAATACGCCCTCGGGTTTGCTTTTTTTTTTTTTCCCGGTGAAGCGATATGGGGGGGTCGACTTACATTCGAGTCGACTTACAATCGTGTAAATACGGTACATGGTGCCACACCGTCTGCTTATGCGCACTCTTTGCACACGCAGCAGATTACACCTAAAGCAGGGTACACAGTAGCATAGGCGCTCAGGTGTGCTTAGAGCCATAGGTAGCCAAGGCCGAGGCACACACCAGAAATCAAAACGCGCCAACTTAACCTTCCCACGTTGCCCCCCCCCCCTCCCTCATGTGCACATGATCGCGTTACCGCAAGCTCGTTCCACTCCCCCTCTTTCCCTTTGCTCGTGCGGGGAGGCAGCATTCGTGTGTGAAGCGACCATCTTTCTTTCTCACCCTTGCACACTTTCACTCGCATCTAAAGCACAAAGTGTGCGGGGCACGATAGGATCTCATCGCACTTGGACTTTACACAAAACATGATGCAGCTCCACTTCAGGGGTCATTCTTGTCGGGCTGCTGCATGCGATTTGAGAGGTGCATTTGCAAGCAGTCGCTTGTAATTCAATCATTTCGCCATCTGCATCCGCTGAAGTATCTATTGTCTTGGCATTCCTTTGCGGTGGCAGATTTCGTTATACTGAAATCGCATACAAACACACTTCATTATATTGGTGTTGTAAATACATGGTGTTTACGTGGTGGTGATTTACTTTGTTATATCGAAAATTTCGTTATATCGAGGTTTAACTGTGTCACTAAAACAATCAATATTTAATCTCTGTCATTTTTCTAATCTACACATGAGACACATTTGCTAGAAAAAAAAAAAGAAAGCTAGCTTAAAGTGATGTGTCCTAGAGGGAAAAAAAAAGCTGTCTTAATCCCTCAGAAATGCTTAATTTGGCCCATAAAAGTGTTGAAAATGGCCCATTTTTGCCATTCACTACTCCAATATCGTTTATCAGAGCCACGCCGTAGTGGTCTTATTCGAAAGATCATTTTTTCTGGCTTGCTTTCCTGCCAAATGTTTCGCACCAAGGAGAATAAAATTCTCACATGGTGATTAGTTTTTCCAACTTTTCTAAAATGTCCCTTTCTGGCCATTTTTACCAGTCATCCCCAAAATTTGAAATGGAAAGGATTGTACAAAATGTTTTTATTATGTAGAGAAAAACTAACTGCATATTTACAACTAGCACATTAAATTACCTAATACCTGTAAATTTCATTCATCTAGTAGCAATAGCAATAAAAATTTCGCTTGAGGCCCATGTCAACCTTAGAGGCAATCTTAAATCTTAAAGGCAATCTTAAAGGCAATCTTAGCCTTTAAGCCTATCAAGTGCACTGTGCACGTTAAAGTGGGAAGCCGCGCTGTCCAGCTCGGACCCGTGTGACCAGCAAGAACTAGCGTGGTAGGTCCAGAAGAAGGCCAAGACTGCAGGGGCCCTGGACTGAGGGCTTCTCCCCGGCGCAGGAGCACCGGTTCCCTGTATTGACTTTTTCGTTTTAAATAAAGTTATTTCTCTCTCTTTCTCCTGTGAAGGTACCTGTTGCTGCAAAATTACTGCCCCAAAAGGTCAGTCAACGGTGACTGAAGGCTGACCTTGACAAGTTCGTCCTTGAGCTTGTAGATGGGCAGCGACTGCCTCTGCTCCAGGATGGAAAGTTGCGTCTTCTTGCCATAGGAGGCCTTGGCACCACCAGTCACATGCTTCTTCCACTCTGGCAGCTCCTGGGTCACCAGACCAATGCCCCGCATATTGGCGGCCAGTGTCCGTCCATCCGCTGCGAAGAGGAATAGTAAGCCAAAACACCCTCAGTAAGTCTACACATGGCACAGCTGAGAAAGAACAAGATGCCTTTTCTTTCTGAACTTTAGGGTGTAGGTTTCTCTTGTTTTATATTAAAAGGAAAAAAAATAACAGACAGCAGAGCAATCATCCCAATGCACAAATCGCACATAATATGTGTCACTGACGTAGGGTCTGGTGGACAGATAAATCTTTGCATAGAGTTGGTCTTTAGTATTAAAGCGGGACAAGACGCATATGTCACCACTGTAACTTCAGAAACATAGCACCTTCCATGCCACGCTATCATCCGTAACTCTGACAAAAAATGGTCAAATAACTTAACATAGAATCCTTTATGAAAAACAATGTAGATAATATTTTACGTTTATTATAACCGATTGATAAATGAATTTTAACAGCAGTATACAAGAAAATAAAATGCATTGCTGACAAGAAAATAAAAAAGTGCAAAGAGAATAAAAAGCACTTTCACCAAGCCGAGCTTGTCACGGGCCATTTTTACAAGAAACGTGCAGACGAACTCGGCTCGTTCATGGCACCGAAGGGAATAATGTTGCTAGACATACAAGGTACGAAAACACACAGTTTAGTGGCGCAACTTTCTTCACTGTAAGCCCTCGCTAATTTGCAGGGTCATTAAGAGCCACTGAATTTGGCCAGGTCCCTTTGACAAGATTGACGCATACATATAGACATTGCGACTGAATCTTCTGCTGGCCCTGCCCATAGGAGAGTCAGTTTCCCCATGTGCCTTCCCTTAAACTCTGCACCTCTTTTCTGCCTGCAGTTACGTATACTGTTGGCTGCCAAAGACATTCATTCGCCATTGCAGGCGGCAATTAGTTCCCACGATTGGTGTCATGTAATGCTTGTCTGCGCAGTGAAAATTCATTCACACATTCACTACAGTTCAAGGAGAGACTAGGGCAGAAAATTTGGTGCAATGCTAGCTGCATCTAGCAATAGGCAGACACATGTGTGATTCGCTCACTCAGCCCCCTACAGCAGCTTACCACAGCTGCACTTAATTAACGTCTGTCCAATGATGTGGCAAGAATGTCAACTTCTTCTGGAGCAGTATGAATGGCTTGCACAAGAAGACAACATCAGAGAGCGGGCATGGTTTTTATTATTGTATTTGCTTTCATAATGAATGCAACCCCCCCCCCTTTTCCATTTAGAAAGCATGTTTTTTCGTTTTCCTTGCATAACGACTGCACCTCGAACTTGCTGCCACGAAGTAGGAGAAAGACTGTGTGATTTGGCATCTCATACGGTGTCTGAGGTGCTGGTACGGGAGCCGGATCCAAAGCTCTCTCTCGTGCCATAGTGCCGAATTGGATGGCAAGCATACATGCCAAAACATCCTGCATCTGGCTCTCATTCTAGCTTCAATTCCAGTGGTTTCAATGCCATATTAGACACTGAATGGTACTGTGTGGCTCCTACTTTTGTCACGCACCGGGCGTCCGATCCGATCCACCGGGCGTCCGATCCGATCCACCGGGCGTCCGATCCGGATCTGAGGCAAAATGCCTCAGATCTGGCTACCGCTACAGTGCATCGGACATCGAAACGTACAGTGTGTCTCCTATTTTTCTTGCATGCCGGGCGTCTGATGCGGTGCTATGGCACAGCAATACACCTCGGATCTGGTGCATCAAAAGCCATATCGAACGCCAAATTGTACCATGTGTCTAATACTTTTTACAAGTTGCCGCGGAACAAAAATCACTCAAAATTTTACTTTGCATAATGAACACCCCCCACAACTTCGCACAAATTTTTTGGGAAAGAAAGTGCGCTCATTATTTAAGTATGGTACTTAAGGGGGGACGTGTCCTTGCAGCACACAGCATTGCCGTGTCCAATAGACATTGTCCCAGCCATGACCTCTACTTGCTGCGCTTGTTCATTAAAAAATGTTCAGACCTGCTTGGTGAAACCAAAGGTGGAATAAGGCTCTCGCTCACATGCTCACCCAGAAACATTAAATGTTTGCCTGAATACCACATATGCTGCACAAATGCTGTGACGTTCCTTCCTCTCATCAAACTGCTTTAAGTGACAGAAAATTGGTTTCCCAGGCAAGGTGACACTAACCATCAGGCATGGGGTCAATCCAGTGTTTGTTTAGGCCTGCAGGAATAGAGTCCATTTCTGCTTCTCTCTGTTGCTGTTTTTGCTCTCGGCGCTCCTTGGCAAGTGCAGACTGCATCATGGCTGCTTGAGCCAGTGAACCATCTGGGTTCTGTGGAAAGAGAAAGAAGGCAATTATGAAGATTATCTTACTGATTTAAAATGGGCCAATAAAGTGAATAGCTGCAGAAGACACGGCACTCTAAGTTTTCCTATCTGTTTGCTTTCATTTCGTGTCCAACAGCTTGTACTACAGTCGAACCCACTTATAACAATCCCAGATATAACGATTTGTCAGTTATAATGACCACATTTCACTGCACTTACAATTTTTCAACCCTGCCTAATGAAAGTGCACCTACATATAATGAATGTTTTCGACAGTGCTGTACTATTACAACGAGCACTTCAAAACCGATTGAAGTGAAAACGGAGAACATGTGAAGTTTTGAAGCACGAAATTGTGACTGAACTGCCCCCTCGCTCCAGTCTAACAGTGACAAATATACAACCGCCGAGATGAGCGAGTGCCATGTGCACATTTCAAAAGCAGCAAGGCAGGTCACTTGCTTTCAACTTCTTAAAGCATAATTACTTTGTTTAGCGCAAAACAATGGACACAAGAAAGACGACAGGACAAGGCGCTTGTCTTTTTTCTTTCTCTTTTTCAGTGAGCACCGCCCCACCACCCCCATGTGCAGGAACCACCAACATTCGATCACAAGAGTGCACTCATGCGACAGAATTAAAAAAAGCCATATTCAGCACTGTACAAGGTTAAAGAAGGCACACTAATGCACTGCGACCACAATGACTGTATGAAGAATGCTTCCGATAACTCTCGGGCGGTGGTATCATGGCTCTCTTTCAAAATCGTAGTATCACAAAACATGGCTTTGCACTTGCATATTTTACAATGTTGAGCCAAATGGGAACTTGTGCCTGTTGGTATGGATCGCTCATGTTCTCTAAGGCGCTCGTTAACCCAGCGGCCTGACCGCCCTACATACACTTTGCCACATGCCACCGGGGGCAGCGACGGGGACATCCAAAACACGCTGCAGCAAGCCATCAACGAGGTCGTTGCATACGTAGAACCGCGCGGCCTGGCGTGCTCCCCACAGAAATCGGAGCTCCTTCTGTACAAGCCTACTTGGGGAGGTCGACGCCCAGACCCTCACCCGCCCGAGATAGAACTCCACGTGCACCAGCAACGCATACCTACTGTACCTAGCATTCGTATCCTTGGCTTACGCATCCAACATAACGGAAGAAACACGGAGATACTCAAGCAATTAGATAATCATGTACACCAAACCACTCGCCTCATTGCACGCATCGGAAATCGACATCACGGGATGAAAGAAAGCAACCTTATACGCCTGGTAACCGCCTACGCCCTGAGCAGGATCACCTATGTCGCCCCGTACCTTAGCCTCAATGCAACTGACAAGCTCAAACTCAACACCATGATCAAGAGGGCCTATAAACAAGCCCTACATCTTCCCATCACCACTTCTAACGAGAAACTGGACGCCCTCGGCATCCATAACACCATAGACGAGCTTATTGAAGCGCAGCGTATTAGCCAATACGAACGACTCGCCAATTCCACCACGGGCAGGCACATTCTAGGCACCCTAGGCATAACCTACACCACCCAATTCGGACCAAAAGTACCCATCCCTCCAAACATTCGTGCTCAACTAGTTATCCCACCCATACCTCGCAATATGCACCCTGAACACAATCCGGAGCGACGTGCAGAACGAGCTAAACGACTACAAAAGCGCTACGACCAAGCCGCTGACGTAACCTACGTCGACGCAGCAGAATACTCCAACCAAAATGCCATGGCGGTCGTCGCAGTAGCGGGTTCGCAGTACCGCCTCGCCGCGGCCGCATCAATATTCACCACGCAACCCGAAGTAGGAGAAGAAACGGCCATCGCTTTGGCTTACGCGGCTACCAATGCACACTGCATCATAAGCGATTCAAAACGGCCATTCGTAACTACACAAGAGGACTGATAGCACCCCAAGCACAGAAGATTCTCTCTGGCACTCCTCCCTCAAGGCAACGCCGCGTGCAGATCATCTGGGCCCCTGGTCACTCGGGTCTGGCTGGAAACGAAGCCGCCCACGATGCCGCCCGAGCTCTCGCACACCGGGCGCATCATCCTTCTCCTGCGTCTTCCGATCCCGACCAGCCCTCTGTTCTGCATCGCGGTCACGCGCGGGACCGAATGGTCACGTTGAGAGAAATTCTCCTTCACTACCGCAGGGAGCGGTTACGCTACCCCCCAGCACACAAAACACTGAATAAGTCTCAATCTACCACTTGGCGACTCCTTCAGACACGAACCTTTCCGAACCCCGTGCTTTACAACCGCATGTACCCCGATGCATACTCTCCACTCTGCAAAGCGTGCGAGGCCCGCGCTGACCTCGATCATATTATCTGGCAATGCCCCAAAGCCTCACCCACCAACACCTCCCACACTAACACACGCATAACTACGGCCGAGCAGTGGGAGACATTGCTGCTCAGCTTGGACCCAGAGGAGCAGCTCTGGGCCGTCCGGATGGCCGAAGACGCCGCCAGAAAGCAAGGACTGGCCGCCGTCTGAGGAAGGGGGGATTGGGGGTTAGTCTCCCGACCCCCGCCACCCCTGAACCCCATCAAGGACATAACAAAGTTTTATCTCTCTCTCTTATATACCGTACCGACATTGCAATCTACCAACTTCACGTGCTTCTTTTCACAATCTGGTTTTTTACTTGTTTTGGAAATACAGCTGCACAACACTGACAGTTTCTGAGGAGCAGGAAACACTACCGGAATTTGGTATATGGTGGCAACATTCTTTAGATTGTGAGCCACTCTATTGCAATACGGCACAACTTCAGGCCTCTTCTTTTGTGTAATACAGTTACTTTTGTGCCGCTTCCCTTTCAGTTTCTGAAGCAATACCTCCGAGACTGACATCACCACCACACTTCAGTAACCCGCAGCCTGAAGCCTATTTAACTGTGCAATGCAACTCTGGTTCGCATAGTGATAACAAGATTTCATTAACGAAGATTCTAGACACATCAAAGCAATGAGGCGTTTCACTATCTTTGAGTGCGCAGACGCATAAGGTAAAAGTTTCTTACGTGCATGTGGCGAGTACATCCAACCGGCATGACCTGTTTGTAAGGATAGCTGCAGATCTAAAAACTTGCAGCATGTCTTGTCCTATCATCTTTCTTGTGTACATTGTTTTGCGCTAAACAAAGTAATTATGGATTCGCACCAACTAGTCCGCCAACGCATTGTCCTTAAACCACGCTAGGGTAACAATGCTTTCAAGGTGTGTATACAGCATGTCTCAGGGCAAGGCAGAATGGCGGCTGTGGCCTCTGCGATAGGACTGGCGTGTGCTATTGCAGAGGCCACAACAGCAGCACTTCAGCTTTTGCGCAGTTCTCCGCGCGGCAAGGTGTGCAACATCGGGAGGTCACGATAGCAGCTCTCTCGTTTAGAGTTGGTGGATGTTACTATGCCATTATTTGATCGTGGTTCGTCGACACTTTGTTTATGTCGTTGCCAATAAACATAGCGATGGCATTCTACCTTTCAAACGTCACACTTTTTCGAGCAAGAGAGAAAACATGTAAGTTTGTGCCTCTCGGTGCATGTGTGGCTGACACTACAGCCGTAACAGCGAGACCTTTGCAAAACCACGTTCCCCGTTCTCGAATGATGCCACTTCTCGACTGGGAGCTGGAACATAGCATCTAGTGTTGTCGTCCCCACAGGAGACTGTGACAGGTGATAGTGCAGTATGCTGCTGCTCAAGGGAGGCAAAGATCCTGTACTCGAGCAACATGGTCTCTGTTAGCGCTAACAAGAAAAAAAGGTGACTGTGTCTAGCAAAACACATACTGCAGTGAGCCCAATTTGTAAAGGCATATTGACTCCACTAAAAGTTTCTTCTTTTTTTTTTCAGAGGTGATGTCCTCCAGCGTTCGTTTCTTTTTCTTCTGATATTATAAAATTAACATTAATGTTTATTTTTGTTCATGCAGAAGGGAAGAAACGACATGGTTATCGAAAAATGCACTCTTGGTATCCAAGGTTAGAGAGTGGAAAACAAACGGGTACTTCAGTGACATGGTGGGACTGAAACGCGGAAATGTACCAGTATGACAGCAGCACTGAAAGCCTATGAACCTACGCTGTGTACCACTGCAGTGTCTCGTATACTCATAGGAGTACTGACAACAGTGGGTTCAGGCTTAGCAAGCCCCAGGGCTGCGTCAGCTGTCATCTCTCATAACTTAGCACGCAGCTATGCAGATGCGTTCAGCCTGCAATGGGCACCAAGCACTGCACTGCAAGAAGCACAATATTGCCCAAAAATAACAAAGACAGGTTTCTTTGGTTCATGCAGCGCCAAACACTGCACAAATGCATGTTCCCAGGGTGGTGCGATAAGCAAAGAGGCTCCCATGTCTACGGGCAAAAAGACAGGAAGAGCGTCACTAAGCATGTCACTGCAGGGGGGGAGAGTGTAAAAGGGGTAGAGACACAAAGATGGCAGAATAAGGGAACGCCTGCACAAAGGCTACGAGGCACGCCTCCATCACACCAGACTAGAAGAGATACCTTGGAATGTGGAGATGACAGACTCTCACGCATCCCCTGATGTTTTTCCGGCATGGCTCTCACATCTCCTGTAATTCGGCTTCCCGCCGTAGCTAAGCGTTGGTGGCGGTCGGTGTGGTTGCAGCATATTACGAGATCGCGTGAGTTTTGCGCTGTTTACACCGCACAATGGTGCACTTAGTCGGGTGCTACAGGGAGTAGGCTCGTCCTCTTTGGCTTGGGGTCGGTGAGCAATGCGGACACTCCGCGCTTGCACTGATCCACGCTTTGCGGGACCATCCCGAAAAAGACTCAAGAATGGCACCGGAATGGCTGAACACGATTGTTCGAAAATACCGCCATTTGCATGACTCTATGTGCAAACGATTAGTTGTCGGTGTCCAGCATGGGAGTGAACATATTCGCTCGCTATCCGGTCATGGTGAGTCGGACTTCTTCAATTCGTCACATGCCCATCATCATGTTCTGAGGATAGTAATTCAGCTAGCAGGCATTAGTGTATGAAAGATCCAATAAATGCCCTTCTGATTGTTTGCACAACTGTGTTGTGGTTACTTTGTCCCAAGAGCATGTGTGAGACCCCACAACAGGTGACAGAGGAATTGGTGAAGACTAAGATAAATATCTAGACAGATGGAACAAGAGTGGCAATGTTTATAGCAATTCGAAGCTGTGTCCTCAAATACATTGCACAGCCAGTATTCTAGGCTATAGGCTCAAGTTGCTTAATTTTTTTCCTAATAAATTACACAAGTAAACAACAGTGCATTAACCTATTGACTACCAAATATTATATGTGGTGCATGGTCCTTGTTCCGATTATTTTTGCCCTCTATGTATGCTATGCAAACTTTCACTGTCGCCTTCATTATATAATGCTCTACAGTAATAAACGCTGAAGAAAATATGAATAAATAAGTTTTTATTTACAATACGAAGCAGCACTTGTCAGTTCAGAACCATACTGTCAGTCAAATCTTAATTGTTGAGTGGAAATTTTTAAACACTCATACATGTGGAGAGCTATACTGCAATCTTCACACTCTCAACTGCCGTCTCTTTTGTTCTTTTCTGCACTGCACACTTTGAACTGTCGTGATCAACTTTTTCTTTTTTTTTTCCTGCCAGGGTTCCGCAGAATCTGATGTGGGAAATGCCCCCGCAGCACTGCTTAAGGCACATAGGTGCGTGCAGGTGCAAAGCTTCATCTGAGGCATCTGTAACTCTTCCGTCGGAAATCCCCACTCTCTACCAAGCACTGAAATCGAGCCTCTGACGAGATACGTGCACTTTGATTCACCCTGTGTGTCTGCTTGCTCCTCTGTAACAGGTACCTGGGTGCAGAAGGTACCTCATTGGAGGCCTTGGGCTAAGGTGGCCCTTACACCATTGGTGCCCTGTGCTTGGGTATCAACAAAAGATGACCAAGCAGCCTTCCCCAAGCGCTTGGCTCCCATGACAACATCAGATGCTCGACAACTGCTTTTAATGTGTCCTGGAACACAGGCTATCAGAAAGGCTGATTTAAGAAAGGCTGAACTGTAGTCACACCTGCCTGAAGACTATGACCGCTGGGTGATGGACAACAAATTCGCAAAGACAGTTGCAGTTCTTGAATGATGCAGAGTTGGAAGCTCTTACCTAACTTTCTGTTATTCAACATGCCTTGCAGCAAATCCTCCCAAAAGAAAAAAGTGCAATGTGCACTCAGACATTCTTGAGATGCTACCAACAACAAATTTTAAAAATCCAAACAACCGTGAAGTGAATGCCCCCTAGTGCCATCTATCGACAACATTTCTAAACTTGTCCAGCATATAAAGGAATAAAGGGGAAAATGAGAAATCCACCCAATCGTAGCAATTGCTACAAAGGAAACTCATACGGGTTCCTCGAAAGAAAAGCCTCGCAGTTGAGGAAAAGAAAAGCATATGTACAGCTGTTGTGCCATCTGTGAATACTTCTTTAAACCAACAATACATCCCACCTGACAAATTGCTGGCTTTAGCAATATGGTCCACATCGTTACGCCCGGTCGTTCACCAACTTTGGCAGCCAATGGGTCAAGTGATAGCAAAACATTCTTGAAAAGAAGGAAAGACACTTTTGTTTAAGTTGGACAGTACTGACCTTTACAATTCTAACAGGGCTCAGATCTTGCAGGTTCGATCTACCATGGCCTCTCAGAAAAGGTGGTTCCTCTTCAACCAATTCAATCTCCAAGTCTTCCTCTGCACGATCAAACCATCAAAATATTGCATTAATTGAAGTCCATGCATTGACAGAAGCTCCGAGTTGCAGTAAGGAGTGGCATTCCATGACATACCATCATCATCTTCCTTGGGCAACAAGCCAGTTGTCTCGTCAAAGTCGGGGAGTTCAGATTTGTCAATACAATTCGCAGACAGCATCTGAAAAGGCAAAAGGCAAGAAGTTAAGTGGCAGCTTTAGGACAGGGATTTTCTTAGAATCCGCATTACACGTAGATAATTAAATGAGAAAAAGCTTTCCTTTATCCAGTGACAGCACACTGCCGATCAGCCGTGTTGCCTTTTCTGGGGCTCTTATGCAAGACCAAATAATTTTTTTTGAATTTATATTCAATTACCAAATGCCACTAGAATTTCCATGCTTTTCCTTTGTTCTTCACGAGTGCCGAACATTTTATTTGCCACTTATAATAGTTGGCAATGAATTGAAAAAGTGTTGCCACCCTTCTTTGATACAATGCAAGAACCTCTTCGAAGTACATAGAAATTTCTGTGCCAACAGGAAGGTGTTCGTGTTTTGGTGTGATAGACTCAGTGTGTCCTATCACCATAAAAACACTGCCATAAATTATTACAAAGAGATTTGAGTATATATAAAAGAAATTTTAAAGGGACACTAAAGAAAAATATTTATTAAGTCAGTCTTTAGCATGGATTAGGTCTCCAAAGCATCACTTTTACTGACCCCCGACTTCTTGAGTGGAAACAATACACAAATGCAGGACATGATAGGTGCACCCACCGTGGTAGCTTAGCAGCTATGGCACTTCACTGCTGAGCTCAAGGTCACGGGTTCTATTTCAGCTGTGACGGCAACATTTTGATGTGGGTGAAATGCAAAAATGCTTGTGCACTTAGATTGCAGTGCACATTAAAGAACCCTAGGTGGTTAACATTAATTCAGAGTCCTCCGCTACGGTGTGCATTATAATCAGATCGTGCTAATGGTACATGAAACCCCAGAATTTAATTATTTGGTACAGGTATTGTGAAAATACAAATACAATGGAAGCTCGTTGTGCGAAGTATCTAATTTATAATCGGTGAATCATATTCAACTGCTTATTGCTTATAATTTTTAAAAAGGTTAATTATGTTGAATTTTGACACGAAAGAAGATACAATTTGGTGAATTTTATTGCATTTTTCTAAAAAACTACAATAAAGCCTGGGGGGGCTGGAGGTGAAAAATAAAGGTGAATCCCTTTGTCACACTTGCCTTTGTACCACATGCACCCCCCCACCCCCTGCACAACACGCCTTTGTCATATTGCATTGCCGCCCTCGCCCCTCCATCTCCCACCTACTACTTCCCATCTCGCCGACGGCGAGTTGTGGAAGAGAGACCGGAGAGGGGGCGGCCAAGGCATACCATGCGTGGTACAAGCAAAGGTGGGTGGGCCCATGGTGCATGGAACAAAGGTGAGTGTGGTGAAGCGCTTCGCATTCCATTTTTCTTTCCACAAATTTTGTGTTCTTTTTCCCTTCAGCATACACAATGACCACGTTTATCACGTGGTCATTAGTTATAGTTGATAACACGCTGCAGAGGAGCATTGTAATAAGCACTTTATTTTGCCATAGAATGCACACAGAAGTTCGGTGTTATTGTTATATTATAGTACAACACATTGTAAGAACCGATACTGCTTAAGTGGATTCTACTGTAACATTGTTCTAGAATGAGAAGTTTACTAGTTCTATGCTGATTTGCCATAGAAAACAGGTCACATAGACTGTTGCTCAAGAAATTCCAATGGTTTCAAGGGGAAAAACAATTCCTGGACTTTCAAAGGCCTTGAAAGCATACTTTTTCCATTTCAACGGTTTTTCAAAGGTTTAATATCCCTGTGCGCACCCTGTCATTGTTACATATGAGTATTTGTAAGACCAGTAATGCTCTAAGAGGGTTCAACTGCACTTCTTTCTAAATAGTATGTTTGAATGTTTGTCCCCTCTGCTTTTTTCATGAAACCCAATTATAACAATTATCAGTAACAACGTCATTTTCTAGGAACTTAATTAAATATTGTTCTAAGAGTGTTCGACTGTACTCAATGATGTTCGTTCATCCCACTGCTCCGTTGGTGCTATTGGCGAACTCTGACTCGGAGCGGGCAGTAGTGCCTGGCCAAAACATGACCTCCAAAATCCCCAGTCAAGCTATGTAAGGGCCCCTTTCATCATGGGCGATTTGAGTTCTACAGCCCCTCAGCTGCAATTTTGTCCTGCTACTAAGTCATCTCTCAGTGCAAAACAGATGTTGTAGGCTTTAAGCAAGGGCAATCTAACAATTCAGGGTGATTCAATCGTTTTTGTTAGTGCTGCTCAACAACAAGCTTTAGACTGCAATACGATGTGCTTCTTCTGCTACCTGCCAACATCACAAAGTGCTACTCCAATAATCTAAAAAAAAAATGGCAATGGTTCCTCCTGCTTAGCTTAATGCATCTAAAACGAACAAGGCAACTGTAAGCGACATGACAGGGCGTGCAACAAGTAGCAGCAGCGGCATACAACCAAACAAGCTGCAGAGAATACCAAAACGTCACGATAGCCTGCTCCCTGGTGACCACCTTCTGCCATCGTGACGTCATGACACATACGCCTCCTGGGAAATGAAACAGATACTGGTTTTTAGGAAAGCTCTTATAGGAAATTATTTAGGGCCTTCTGAGGCTTGCCAGTATTTTTTCTGGGATGTTGAGGTCTAGAACCTCAAAGCTGAAAATGTTATGCCAGTACTTCACAAAAAATTCTTGCAGCAGAACGCTCCCTGGGCAGTGCTTTGCAAGTTCTGGCCCATATCCAAAATTTTTGATGGGGCCTGGTGATGCACCTTTTAATTGCAAGTGCAAAACGGACATAATCAAGCAGTCTTTGCACCAACCTGTTTAATCTCCCACTTCTCAGGTGAGGAGATCCTTTGAACACGCCGGCGGTTGTCAACGTCGTCGTCATCAGGGCGTGTAAGAAGTGGCAATGAGCAGGGCCGATCTGGGTTGCGGGCCGACTCGGTGCCATCTGTGTCACCTGCTCGCCGCACTGGATTGAGATCCTCCCCAGTGTCCTGGTCTACGTCCTGCATAGAGTGAAAGGCAGTCATCCCTATTTCCTGCCAAACATTACTCAGCAACCTGGGCACTCGACAATCCGATAGGCTATACTGCTACTTAGCCATGACGGCTTGACTTTTTCTGAGCATGCATGAAAATCTCAGTAAGATGATGCTATCAATTTTACTAGCACTAATGGGGAATTGATGTCATGGAAGTCACAGACACAGGAAAGCAGGTAAGCAGGATGGTAAGTGGCCATTAAGTTCAAATATCGAACCTCTTTGCTGGGAAAACTTGTGGCTGCAAAGCAGAAACAGCTACAGCTGACTCTCGTTTATACGGAACATGATAATCCGACAAAAAAATGTCCGTTTTATCCTAAGTCCGTAATATCCGAGACGCCCCACTTATGAAATGTTCGTCGCGATGTCTAACAACTTTATTGCAAAGAGTGAGTGACGAACGTCCAAAGTAAACAACAAATAAAAAAAGTTGCAGTTTCACACGAAAGACGAAGCATCGATTGTGATAGCAAATTAAGCAAGGTAAGTGTGGCGGCAGCAGCGAGCAAATTGACCTTCGTGCTGTTTCCCGCATCAACGCGAACTTAACGTCGAAAGCACAGCACATACAAAGATACCTGCACTGGGTGCACTTTGTTCACATTGCAGATCGGTTCAAAGATGAGGCCCGTGCGGGCGCGCACTTTGTTCACATTGCAGATCTTTTCAAGATACGGCGCCCGTGCAGCTGCATCGTTAACAGCAGCAACCGAAGTAGAACCTCCCCTCTTTCCCTCGCCTCACACCCGTGCCTGGCATGCGAAAGACGGTGCGCTTCCGACTCGCTTTCCTCCCAACCTCGCGCGCAACATATTGAGCCGCGATCGTAGGCTCACCCTCGCAAGTCAGTTGCCAGCCCATATCAACACTGCATAAGTCTGTTTTATATGCCCGGTTTTGACAAAAATTGCTGCTAATTTCGTCCCCTGTAGCCGACAGTTCGTTGCAGCGCGGTCTGTTAAAAGAGAACTTCGTTGCATTAATAAAATAGGCAGACCAAACTAAGGTTGAGATATTGTCCGTTATATCAGAAAATCTGTTGTACGCGGGTCCATAGTAACAAGTGTAGACTGTACTTGGCTACAACAGTAGCAATAATGACAGCATGGTCAGCAGTCATCAGAATGAATGAGTCGGTGAACAATCAGCCCATATAATATAGGATGCTGCTGTGTAGCCTAAAACAACCAGGGGTCACTGTGGAAACTGTACAATGCACCAAATGAATTTTGTTTGTGCAAGAATGACAGGACCACTGTGCACTACAAAAGCAGACTGACGCCACTTGTGTGTTCTGCAAAGAAATGAAAGCATGATAACACAGATAACATCCACAAGTTGACAAGAAGCAAGCAAAAGCATCGCAAAGAACATGCAGCAACATTGGTTTATGAATCAAGCTGATGCAGTGTCCATAGAAGTGGGAGATTTTAAGGGGCCCTGAAACACTTTTAATTGAAGTCGAGAAATGCATTTGAAGTTGAAATAGAGTATTTCAGAAATACTTTGCAGCAATAAGTACTACTTGAATGCATTCGGCAGCAGCGGAGTTATGAGAAATCAAAGATCGTCTTTGATCCCGCTCCTTCTTCAATACCTTGCACTGCGAAGGCTACGGCGAAGCGGGGCTGTGCCCACAAGCACACAGTTCCAATGTGATGTTCATGTACATGCCACTAGTACTTCCAATTATGGCGCCTACGACATGCCAAATTCGGAGGCTATTGTGCTCAACTTACATTTACGTTCACAGTGCCTCCACATGTGTCTCATCCCTTTGCTGCGCCACAGTGCATGAGATTGCTATGTGCGGCCGTGATTTCTAGCCCCAAGAAGCTTGAGTAGCACATTCCCCTTTTCACTTAGGGATCTCTACAACAGTCACACAGTTTCTGAGGGTCGAATGAAATGTCGTCTCGATATTTGCTTGTGTGAGTACATCGTCAGCACACACGTTGCCTTAAAAGCACAGATATAGTCCGGCCATGATCAGTGTGGAGTGTGCGTCTCCCGTTTCAGCCATGATCTGGCATAACGTGCATGCGAGTCATGTGTGCTGCACTTACGCTACACAGGCATGGCCGGCGAAAATTCTATGTTTAACGTGCAGTGCATTCAGCATGATCGGCAACGCACGGCATGCTTCAGTGCGACTGGCGCATGAATAGAACATGTCCTATCTCACACCAGAACCACTCGACAAGAGTGCATGGTGCACTAGCTTGGCTAGCTGGCATCATGCTGGCTTACAGTGTGGGTGCACTGAAGTGAGCATGCTGAGTTAGCTCCTTCACCTAATACAA
This sequence comes from Dermacentor variabilis, assembly GCF_050947875.1. NCBI lineage: Eukaryota > Metazoa > Arthropoda > Arachnida > Ixodida > Ixodidae > Dermacentor > Dermacentor variabilis. The sequence continues at coordinate 131,616,840 of NC_134569.1, forward strand.
AAGTGCCTCCAAGAATTACGCCTTGCCTCATCTTACCTGAAGCTCAGTCCACTTTCAGCACCACTCTCTCCTCCTAACTCCCCCGCCCGCCACTCCTAAATATGTGAAGCAGTATGGGAAGAGAACTGTGGTTCATGGTAAAGCACCAAGTGGTCGCCGTGGGCGATAGTTCGATGATATCTCGTAGTAGGGTCACACAAAACAAAGTCATTTTCACCTAACCGCTGGACCACGCGATAAGGTCCATGTTGCCACGGGGCCAACTTGGCTGAGACACCCTTGGCAGCATCACTCAAAGTGTGACTATCTAAGAGCATGAGGTGACCATCTTTAATGCTTATTGGCTGCCGATAACGGTCGTAACTGGACTTCTGCGCTTGCCAAGCAGCTGATTGATATTTCTGAGCATACTTTATGGCTTCTCCAAGGCACTGCTGGAGTTCTGCTGCAAAGGCACAGTGTGCCACTCACAAAGGCTCTTTATCTCCCTTGTCACCTACGCGGGTTCCCATGGGGTGTGGAGCTCACAGCTGCAGCACAACGAGGCTTGAGCATATCCAGTGGCTATGCTCTCTGCAGTATGCATGGCGAGGGCGATCTCAGGTATAACCAGCAGCAAGTATTTATGGTCACGAGGTGTAGATGGCAAGGGCCCGATAATATCAAGGGTCCGACACTGAGCTCTTCCATGGAAGCTGTGGCCCACTGACTGTTCATGAGGCCCTCAGACTTCAGGCGCCGAACTTTTGTGCACTGACAGACAGCACAGCACTGCCCATACTTTGAGATGTAAGCCCTCATGCCCAGCCAGACGAAACGTACTGAGACACGTCTCATGGTTTTGAAAAATCAGGCATGGCCTGCTGTGGGGTGGTCGTGTGCCATCTTCAGTGCCAGGTGTCGGAGGTGACCAGGTAGCCATGGCACCTTCTTGTTGCCTCTTAGCTGAACCAGCAGCCAACTTGGCTCCAGTTCTGTTGTCTCTGCCAGATCATTAAGAAGGAGGTGATCAGGGTCCAAGCTTGACAGTCTAGTCCCTTGAACCACAGTCTTCAGTCTTGAGAGACGGTTGTCAAGAGCCTGTTATTGGATGAGCTGTGCTGTGTCACCCAAGAGCATGGCATCCTCCCCCAAGGCTACTGCTAGTTGCTCAAATGTAATTTTTGCTTCAGGTTCTGGAGCAGCAATGGGGAACAGTGTCTCATGCAGACTGTCACTTGGCTGGTTTTCAAATGTTAGAGGGGTTCTGCTAAAGGCATCAATGGGTATATCTGCCAGTCCCTGTCTATGCTTGATTCAGCAATTCAAGCTCTACAGTTGTAGGACCCAACGCATGACCCTGGGCGAAGCTTGGCCGGTGCTAACATCCATAACAAGGACGAGTGGTCACAGTGGATCTCAGATTCGACAAGTTCGTGATAGGCCCTGCACTTGTCCACTGTCTATACTACTGCAAGGCACACCATCTCCTGGAAAGTATAATGGCTTTCAGTCTCTGTAAGAACACGACTAATGAGGAAACATGTTGCAGTCCATCAGGGCCAGCCTGCAGTAGCAAAGCTGTAATGCTGACACCACTAGCATCAGTTTCAACCACGAAAGGGAGGTTTAGATGTGGAAAGCCCACAACTGCATTCTGAGCTAAGGATTACTTGAGTGCAGTGAAAGCCTGCTCTCGACTCTATGCCCACTGCCATGGCTTATTCTTCTTCAAAAGGTCTGTGAGTGGACATGCTGTCAGTGAGAAGCACGAGATGAGGTTCCTATAATAGCCAGCAAGCCTCAGGAAGGCTCGCAACTGCTTAATTGTGTTGGGTCTTGGGTAATCTAGTACTGTATGCACCTTCATCTGGTCTGCACTGCCCAGGGGAAGTCATCATCATCATCATCAGCCTGGTTACTCCCACTGCAGGGCAAAGGCCTCTGCCATACTTGACCAACTACCTCGCTCATGTACTAATTGTGGCCATGTTGTCCCTGCAAACTTCTTAATCTCATCCGCCCACCTAACTTTCTGCCGCCCTCTGCTACGCTTCCCTTCCCTTAAAATCCATTCGGTAACTCTTAATGACCATCGGTTATCTTCCCTCCTCATTACGTGTCCTGCCCATGCCCATTTCTCAGGGGAAGTGATATGGCCCAAGAACTTAAGGGACTGACGGCACACCTGTTTTTCGTCCGGGTTGATTGTAAGGCCAGCATCTTCAATCCATTGCAGTACTTCCCTCACCAGCTAAATGTGACTCTCAAGCGTCTCCGAGTAGACAAGAACATCACCTAAAAATGCTGTAGTGAAGTAGTGACTGATTCCCTGTAGCACACAGTTCATCAAGGTTTGGAAAGTTGCCAAGCCACCTGCCACCCTGAAAGGCATCCTGATGAATTCTGGAGTACCCTGATGGCAAGTGAAGGCCATTTTCATAATGTCAGCATCGCAAACAGGAATGTGAAAAAAACTCTTGGGAGAGATTGAACCTTCAGAACCACTAAGCTCAGACAAGTTGTGCCAGCAACCAATCCGTTTAAGGCGCTGGGTAGGCAAGTACTATGGTTCGTGCATACAACGGTCGGAAATCTACAGCAAGCCGGTAGCCTCCAGCAAGCCGGTAGCCTCTAAGTGGGTAGCCTCCAGACTTCGTGACAAGCACTGGGGTGCTAGTCCAAGGGCTGCTGCTTCTCCTTATAAGACTCTGCTCAAGAAGGCCATGTACGCAACCTTCAATGATTTTCTGCTTCTTAGCAATCATCTGTGCCCGCACTTACAGCAAAACATCATGGTGGCCAGCACTCCCAGACGGGAGAACGCCAATCGACATGCCTGTATCAAGCAAATCCAAATCTCAGGCAAGATCCACGAGCTCTGCGCATACGAGACAGACTCCACGTGCAAGGGGGTCATACGTGGCATACCGTGACAAGACGACCCAGCGACGGTGGATGGCAAGATTGTTAACCAGAACAACCCTCTTGCACTAGCAGCCAAGAGAATCACTCAGACTGGGACTATCATCATTGCCTTTGACGGGCACCGGGTACCGAATTTTGTCAGGTACGGAACGCTCCTGATGAAATGTTCCCTATATCGAAAGCAAATGGACGTATGCCACGCCTGCGGAAGACTCGGGTATTGCGTCAATGTCTGTCCAACACCGAACGACGTTATCTGTCGGGGATGCAGCCTGCCAAATCCCGATGAGCAGCATCAATGCACGCCAAAATGCAAGATCTGCGGCAGTCCGCACCTTACAGCCGGTAAAGAGTGTGCGCATAGATTCAAGACGCCGTACATTGTTCGCCGACGACGCTTCGAGCGTGCCAGGCAGCAAGAGCAGCTCCCCACGCCATCGATCGTTCGATCCTCCGATCCGCAAGCCTCATCCAGCACCAACCTTAGGGGCAAAAGACGCTTGCGCTCGAGAAGCCGCTCTACAAGCCGACGGGGCTCCAGAAGTCGTTCTACCTTGAGATCGCGACTCACATCGCCTTCTCCAGCGCGATCCAGCTCCAGAAGCTGCTCCAAGTCCCGTACAGGGAGCGACTCATCCAAGAGCTCACAATCGAAGACCCCCAACGGCGGTAAGGCAAGTCGTCTCTAACGTGGGCCAATAGGGCCCGTGGCAACGAAACGCAGGCGTCCAACTCTCAAGACTCGCACGACCCGCGTCTCACGAATGAGCTCGAAGAGGTTAGGCATGCCAATGATAGTCTTAGGAAAGAAAACGCTCTGTTCAAGCAGGAAATCAGCCGGCTAGCCGCCGAGATGGCAGAAATACGAAGATTGGCGCTCACACAGCCAGCTTCTCAGCCTGCCGCACGCTCTTTGGCCACGGACACAGTGGAAGCCCCTCCTAAGACGGTTGCAGTGAAGCGTCGTGCCCTGGATGACTCAAGGGGAGACGAGATGGTAGAACTCCTGTCTGATCTCAAGAACGCCATCTACAACATACAGACAGGTCTCTCTCACGTACAAAAATGATCGCGCACCCTCAGCTGGGCCTGGTCGCCCTCAGCGCTAGAATACTTAGGCTGGAGCGGACCAGCCACGGATCTTTGCCAAGCACATCTACAGCACAAGTCCCAAAGTTGCACAGCGTCATTGCCTCACCGACGGAGGGTGCCATTCTGAATGCGACACTTTCGCAATCCATCCCCAAGCCCAAACATGGATAACGGAACTAACGTCATAACAATGTGGCAGTGGAATTGCGCAGGGTTCGTCAGCAAACGGGCGACCCTGCGACAATACCTAAAAAGCGTAAAGGACAAACCCCAAGTAATTGCCTTGCAAGAAACGATCACATCATCATCTATCAAGCTCCCCGGTTTCCTGACGGTGGCTTCCACTGAAGGAGGAAGGGGGCTCGCCACCCTGATCAGTAAAAAGTTCACGTGCCTTCAGCGAGACCTTGGTCCCACGGACAATGGGATCGAGTACGTCATGGCCAAACTCCTTGTCGACTCCCCTAAGCAGCACTTAAGAAGAAACAGTATCTTCTTACTCAATGTTTACTGCAGACCCAGCGTTCACAGAGCCAGGCCTGGTGGTATTCTCAAGAAGGCCGTGCATTTGGCCGGCTGTCAGCCTCTTAGTCGTCATGGGGGATTTTAATGCCCAGCATCAGGCGTGGGGCTATTGTACCGATACGAAGAAGGGTAGAGACATATGGGACACGGCAACGGAGGAAGATCTTACGCTGATAACCGATAAAGACTTTCCAACCAGGAGAGGGAACTCGGATACGACTCCGGATCTTACCTTTGTCAAGAACCTGGAAAACGTCAAGTGGACCAACACCGCCATGGACCTCGGTAGCGATCATTGCATCATCGAAGCAGTGATTAAGGCTGCCCGTAACAAAACGAGGACCTTTTGTTTCACTGACTGGGACTTGTTCCTAGCCAACCACTCCGAGAGCGTCCTTAATGATGATGTGGACCTAGGTGCGACAAGATAAAGAAGGATGCGGCTAGAGCTACCAAGGAGGTGACAACCGATCTGGAGGTGGACAGGATGGACAGTAGGCTGGCGCATCTATTGGAAGCCAAACAGGCACTGCTCGCGAGATGGAAGACTCAGTGCCATAACAGAAGACTACGCAAGAAAATTTCTGATATAAACAAGATGATAGAGGCTCATTGCAAGGTGCTATGCAAGCAACAATGGGACGAGCTGTGCGACTCAGGGGAGGGCCAGCTCAAGAACGGTAAAAGCTGGGGTCTCCTTAGGCACCTACTGCACGATGGCAACACCAAGTCCAATCAGAAGAGAGCTTTGGCGAAAGCTGTCCATTTGGCCACCGACTTGACTAAAGATGAGGCAGTCACGAAGCACCTCATAGACAAGTGCCTGGCGGCCACGGACGATCCGGTGCCCCCCCAGTTTCCCGAGTACGAAAGGCGTGACGTGCCATCTATGGACGAGGATTTTACCGTGGCTGAGGTCAAGCGGGTTCTCGCATCCCTCAACGGCAGATCTGCCCTTGGGCCCGACGGGATCGCAAACAAAATGCTCAAGCATCTCGACGATGACTCAATCGAGTTTCTTACGCACAAGATGAATGATATCTGGTGCAGAAGCCTCATTCCCAAGAGCTGGAAAGCAGCCTACACAGTACTCATACCGAAGCCAGGTAAGGCACCGAGCATCGACAATCTAAGGCCCATCTCCCTGACGTCGTGTGTTGGGAAGATGGCCGAGCACGCCATGCTTAACCACCTCACTGACCATCTCGAGTCTAACAAATGCTATACACACAACATGATTGGCTTTCGGTCGGGGCTTTCGACTCAGGACGCCATGAGACTGATCAAGCACCAGATCATTGACTCTACCTCCGCCGACACTAAGGCAATTCTCGGCATCTGGAAAAGGCTTTTGACAACATATTGCACGCCTTTATTCTCAAGAGCCTGACAGAGTGTAACGTCGGCAAACGGGCGTACAATTTCGTGCGCTCCTTCCTTTCCTCAAGGTCCACTAGACTCAAGATTGACGAGTTTTTGACCCACGAAATCCAGCTTGGGCTAAAGGGAACACCTCAGGGGGCGGTGATTTCCTCAACGCTGTTTAACATCTCCCTGATCAACCTGTCGAGGGCCTTGAACAAAATCCCGAACGTTAACCACACGATCTACGCGGATGACATCACCATCTGGTGCTCCAACGGATGTGAGGGTCAGGTCGAGGGTGCTTTGCAAGAGGCCATCGATGTGACGGAGTGGTATCTTAATCCCACCGGGCTAAGCTAAGCTAAGCTTAATCCCACCAGGCTAAATCCGAGCTCTTGCTCTACAAGAAGAGGCCCAGAGGCGGTTCACACCGGTCCTGGAAGCCAGCAACAGAGAGCCACATTACATTATTCACCGGTAAGGGCTCCCCAGTACCGCGGGTAGACACTATCAGGGTCCTAGGAATGTTTATCGAGTCGAACGGGGCCAATGGAGCCGCCCTCAAACGCATTTGTTCCAAGACCGAAAGCGCCCTCGGCCTGATCCGAAGAATCGCCAACAGGTACCGCGGAATCAGGGAAGACAATCTGATCCGGATTATCCACGCTTTCGTGCTATGCCACCCCGCTTATTCAGGGGCTATGCACAACTGGCTCGTATCGGAGCGCAACAAGATCAATGCCCTAATCAGAAGAGTCTTCAAACTTGCCCTCGGCCTTCCCATTCGAACGCACACACACAATTTGGGAATTTACAACAAGTTCGAAGAAATCACAGAAGCCCAAGAATTTTCCCAGTTTGTCAGACTCTCCGGTACCCCAGCGGGCCGAGCCATACTTGGCAAGCTGGCGACGTAACCCCACGGTCGTCAGTCTCGATGCTGTGAAGCTGCCCAGCGACGTAAGATCCAAGATTTACATACATCGGATGCCACAAAATATGCATCCTACCTACAATGAAGGACGAAGACGAGCCAGGGGTAAAGCTCTGCTTGCCAGTTCCTGCTTGAACAAGGACCGAACATGCTTTGTAAACGCTGCTTCGTACGTTCAAGAGGCCTTCTCCTCAGTGGTCATCGACTGTGATTCTAAAATCCTTAGCTGCGCTACCAACCGAACTTCTAATTCCAGCGTTGCAGAGCAGGTTGTTATTACTCTTGCATTGACGGACAGTGTACATGACACGATTTATTCGGATTCCAAGGCCACTGTCAGGGCCTTTCAGATGGGAATGGTGGCTCCCCAGGCCCTATGTATCATCCAAAGTGCCAAAGACATGAAACATCACTCTTTGGCCTGGTTCCCTGCGCACCTTGGAACCATTGAGGGTGCCTTGATCAACCCCAACGAGGAGGTGCACTCGGCTGCACGAGGTTTGACTGACCGTGCGCTGGGCAACGCGTCCTCTCCTGGGCGACCCGAGCCTCTCTGCTCGTACAACGAAATCTGCAAATATAATTATCTGTCAAGAAGACTCCTACCTTTACCGCACTCCTCGCTGTGCAGGGCCCAGGCAGCCACTCTCAGACTTCTACAAACACGCACTTACCCGAGCCCCGCGGCGCTGCACACAATGTACCCCGAACGGTTCCCATGCCCGGACTTCCCTCTGTGTGGGGATTATGAGGACTTCGAACATGTCCTGCGGGGCTGCGCCTCTGCCGGTCCCCCTTTCACCCAAGAGGAAATGGTGAAGCTAATTAGGGCCCAGGATCAGACCTCTCAAATCCTGGCAGTCCAGAGGGCTCGCGAGAGGGCCGTCAGGTTTCACCTGATGGTCCCAGAGTGGGCCTAGCCAGGTGACGTGGAGTTTGCTTACGTCTATTGTGGACCAAATAAAGTTGTTTCACTCACTCACTTCTTAGCAATCACTGGATGGAGCTTGCATCCCACAGGTGCACTATCCCCTGTGTCTATGTGGTGTTGAGCAAGGGTAGTACATCCGGGGATCGTAATGAACAAAGGGCTGAAGTCGTCAAGCACTTCCTTCATGCTTGGTCGTAGTTTTGTTGCTTCAGCGTGGGCTTGCCCTCTTCAGTTGGAATGCTACTCCTTATGTCAGGAGCTGCAAGAACCTCTTCGAAGAAGATGTGCAAGTGGTAAGTAAGACCCTAAATCTTTTTCTATTGCAAGCACTGTGACTGGACCCTCTTCGTGTTTAACTAACGGCACACTGCACTGCGGGTCGGTGCCAATAGTCCATTCACCTAGTGCTACATGTATAGGTCTGGCACACATAGGTCTGGCACACACAGGAAGTGCTGGTTGTGGCTGCTTTTAGGCCACTGAATCTTGCACTTTAAGGAACTGGTAGACTGGAACCAAGCTGTTGCCAGGCGAACTGCACGAACCTGCGTCCTGAGCTTGGCACCTGTCTCCTCTGCTACCTTTGCCCCCTGCATTCCAAGTAAGCTCATGCTTGAGCCTGTATCCAGGAGGGCTTAGAATGTAGTCTGCCCGATCCGCACCTCGAGTAAGGGCTCCTTCCTGCCGGCTGAAACCAGTACCTGCAGTGCAGTCATGCAGGTGCCCACTGGGATGGCACCTACTGCCTCCTGTTTCCCGGACACTGTGATCAGAAATGCCCAATTCCGTAGTGTTCGTAGCAGCCGGGCGGGCTAGTATGCCGGCCCATAGGTCAATCGAAAGCTAGGTGACCCACACCTCCGCAGCAACGGCAGGTAAAGCCCTCAAAATTGTGTAGTTGGTAGCCCTGTGACGGTGCAGTGAGAGGTAGCGGTCACACAAGTGGTCAGTCCATGCAGCTGGTCTCAATGGTAGGATGACTGCATCGACGCAGGATGCAAAGGCCAGTAGGATGTCGCCACCGGAGACTGAAAAGGCATGACAGCTGCAGCTGTCAACACTCTGGGCTTCATTCCGGGCAGGCCAGTGCCGTTCACAACTGACTGGAAGGCAAGGTCTCTCGCAACTTGGTCAGTTGGAGGCGGCGGTGGCTTGTACTGCAACCGCCTCCAAGCATATCCCATGAGGACGTCAGCAGCCTTAGCCAACTCTGCGAGATTGGCAAACTGTTTGCCCTCTACCAAGTCTCAGAGTTGCAGGTGCATTTGCCATAACATGCGGTCGACCTTTTCTGATTCCAAAACTTCGCTGCCAATCCAGTCACAATAGGCCACGATCACGTAAATTAAGCATTTAAAATTTTATTCTGGGTGCTGTGTGCGGAGCTCGACTTCTGTTTCAAGAGGCGCTTTGCATAAAACAAGATAATGCCGCAATGAAGGCCTCCGTAAATTCTTCCCATGGTGCAAACATGGTCAGGAAGTGCCCCTGCAACTTCGTGCCGATCTCCAGAGCAGTGGGCACAATGTGGGTAAGCCTTTTGTCGGTGGTGACACCATTGACCAAACAAAACGTCTCCAGCCAGTCCAAAAACTCCTCGAGGGACTGGATGTCATCCGCGGTATTTAGGGTGCTGACTTCCATCAAAGTGCAGAGCAGCGTCGCCTGACAGTTGAACCACCACCACTGCTGTCACAGAACCTGCCGGCACTGCCTCAGCTGCCATCAGTCCTTGTCGAACTACTGCCGCAACTTGCTCATATTGCATGACGGAGCCGCTGATCTGCCCCAGCAGATGCTGCAGCAACGCTTCAGGCATGTTCACCGCCTCTATATCTATGTTGATTCCGGACAAGCCCCCACTTGCTACGAACGACGACAGGCCGACATGTCTGTCGCAAACATTCACTTTATTACTGCACCTTGTGACTCTACCACCACGCCGCCCGTACACGCACACTACATAGCAAACCATGCTTCGCGCCAGCTGCATCTTCCTTCCTCTCTCGCTGCCGCGCTTGCGCCTTCTGGTCCTTCCCCTGGCAACTACAGTAAACTGCATGCGGGGCTTCTAAGAACTGTGCCTTGTCTCGCCTGGAGCTCTCAGTCCACTTACGCTGCCCCTCTCTCCTCACAGAGTGTTTGACAAAAAGGTGACTTCAAGTTCCACTTGCGAGCCCCACGCATAAAGCAAGAGTGCGAAATTTGGCTGATATGTTCACGGCAATGTATGCTATCCACGGAATGTGTTTTTTACCAAGCCCTAGGGGTGGTTCAGGGCCCCTTTAAGGCACGTCTTCTATGGCAACTGCAGAATGAATTTGCACCTTAAGTGAGTAAGATAGAGAATTTTAATACCACCAAGTCTTTGAATGCAAAACTAAACTTGCATGTTTAACAATGAGAAATAAAAAATGTCAACGTTATGGTAGAACAGCTGATCATATTGACCCAACATGACTGCAAAAGCCACTGGTGGCAACCTCTTCTACCAGATGGTTCCAGTTCAAAATTATTATGAATTCCATAAGCTATGAATTCGAACCGTTAAAAGGGCAGATATTTACCTTCATGGAGAGACTGGTTTTCTGCCCGGTAAAAGACAGCACCTTGACTTTGACACGCTGCCCTCTGGTGACCACATCCCCGACATTGGTGATGCGACCTTCTCTCCTCAGCTGCACAAGAACACACACAGACAAGAGATGCATTGTTAGTAGAACTGTGTAACCAGCTCTATGCGCAATCGTCCCCACAAGTTCAATGCCTCATGAGAAGGCTTGTAGAAAATCGATGCTTACATTATATCAATCAGCACAATCACTAGTACAGATTATTACTGGTATAATAATAAATAACATACCTGAGATATGTGAACAAGACCTTCCCATCGCTTAGGCAGCCCTTCTAGCTGAACAAAGCATCCAAACTGCATGATGTTGGTCACTTTCCCATTGTAGATCTGAAAAACAAGAAATAGCACTTGTACTACAAGTACTGAGTAATTCATAAAGACTTTGAAACTATATGATGGATAAGGAGTCTTGAAAAATGAAGAGTTTCTGTTGGAAGCAATGGAAACAATTAGCTAGAACAAGGAAGTCACTTTAATTAATTGTCGACATACAATAGGGACATCTCGCTGGAAAGTTCTTACCATGGGAAGAAAGCAAAAGCTGTGCCAGTAATGTACAGCATCTGCCAAGCCAACCTTGAGGTGTCCAGCTGACATTCTGTCGCTTTCACAGTGCTCACGAGCTTTGGACAGTGAGGCACGATTTCACTGTTGCACTACAAAGATGGCTTGTGCTAGTTCCATATGTCATGCATTCCTTCTGATAAATGGACTACCTGCTCTCATTGACAAACCCACAAGTGACAGTATATGACATCGTAATGATACCACTAACGAAACTAATGAAACATGCAGCAGAAGAGTGAACAATCTTGTAATCTTGTAAAGATGGCTTGTGACAATTCTATACGCACTACACGACACAGCCATGACTCAGCAACGTTCAAGTTCCTGGTGGCTGCATTCTTTCTGATAAATGGACTACCTGCTCTCCATTGACAAACTCACTAAGTCACAGTATATGACATCATAATGATACCATTAATAAAACTAATGAAACATGTAGCAGAAGAGTGAAGAATCCTGTAAAACTAAAGTTTCTAACAACTCTGTTGTGGCACAATTGCATTATTAGAGGCTGTAATGCAACAGAACAAAATGGCTGGCAAATTCCTAAGAGAGTGTGCAGACGAATGTTCTCACAAAAGCTCACTGAGAGTCAACTGCCCTTCATTTCCTCTCTGCTTTGTGAACAGTTTTTACTTATTATGTTATAAGCCTTCACTTAAGTAAGTCTTCAGTGTCCTACTTGTCTCACTGTCACTGTGGAATGCTGAAATTCTACAGGTTTACAAAAGGTACACACTGGTACGTGTTGGTGTTTCATCAGGGGAGGCCACAACTCCCAGCAGTTTCTATGGCTTTGCATGCCTTCATCCCCGAATCTTAGCAGCACACACCTTCTCGCTGTTCATACTGTGGAGTCAGAATGTGCGCTTTTAAGACTGGTGACAACAGCTGGAGAAAGCACACGCTTCCACTCTCATAGTGCTCTGAAGCAAGTGCTCAGATGGGGCCACAACTGTTTAGTGTGGATTATCGATGCACCTAAGAAGCCCTCGTTGGAAATGTCCATAAACAGCTAGCTGGAAAAGCCTGGTAAAGCTACTAGTAGACAGCACACAACTTTCTAAAGTACTTGACCAGAAATGTAGGAATTAAGTGCATGAGTGCACCATGTGGTGCCTACCCTTAAATTGATGAGCACACACAGCTTCGACAAAAAACAAAAAAAAGAACCGTTTTTCCTAATCACCATTTTTTTTTTTTGTGCTGTCCCCTGGATCAATAATGAAGCCCACCACAAATAACTCCTTCAGCCAAACCACCGGTTCACTTGTAGTAAAATTCAATGTGGAAGTGGCATTTTGTGATGTATTTTATCTAATACCAAGTGATCCAGGACCTGTTGCCTTAAGAATCTGCCTGTTGCCTTAAGGAACAGTGAAGAACCAAATGTCTTAGCAATTCTCCACAAAAAAGACGAGAGAGAGAGGGAATTTCTCAGTGAATGAATAATTGCATCATCTGCCATAGAAGGTGAAATGGCTACCACAGACATAGCGAAACACAAAGCAGTTAGGCCCTTCGATGTTGACGATTTATTGGCATCCCTTTGAAACAGGGTGGGGACAAATAGACACTTGGCCTGCTTGAATTAATCAGGTATGCTTACACGCTTTTCATTCTAGCATTTTTCTATACACCTCTTTTTTCTCTCCCTCAAAACTTCTGTATCAACAGAGAAGAGGGAACCTCCACGTGGCGCAAGTGTTTTCTCTACTGTGAAAATTTACACTTGACAGAAGAGGTGTTTGTTTATATCAAACTTCCTTACTAATGCAACATTCTGTACACAGAGACGAGGTACTACGAGGCCAATCTGTGATACTTCATCCTCCCCGCCTGCGTGTTCATGTTTAAGAACAAACTAGGGGGCAGTGACCAATAAAGCTGAGAATAGTAGCGAACGAGGTGACCTTGTATAGGTTCACATTAGAAATGGCATGTAGAATGAGCGACAAGGCAAAGACGGATGACACCGCACATGAGCCCGGTATTACTTTCTTACCGTTTCTTTTGTTCTATGTGCTCTTTGTTGCAGCATTTCAGACAAATTTCTGCCATCGTTGTTGCCTTGAGGTTTCGTATAATCTCCATGTACGATAAGACTGTAGCCACGTGCCGTGTGCTACAGGTGCGAGGGAAAGCATGCAAGGGTGAGCCAAGAAGGATGGTGGCTCGATGCATGCAATGTTCTCCCATATACAGGGGAGTGGGGGCAGGTTAGCACGTGTCTCCTCTCCTAGTATGACATGCAGTTGCAGGCACCCTGTCTTGGAGGCACGGAGCAAGAAACATTTAGGAGAGGAAACATTTAGGAGAGCGACCAGAAAAGGTCACAAGCCCGCGGAGCCATTATCGTGCTGGCGGCCTGGAAAGAAATTACCGCCGTTGAGAGCGCGCCGGTGCCCGGGCGCTGCATTTTTTTTTCGCCGCGGCTTCTACGACGCGCCACATGGCGCCGCCACTGTATATGGCCCCGTCGGCGCATACAACAATTGTGACTTTATCTGGTCGCCCGCGCTCGCTCGCGCTGACGGGAGTTTCACCTCCTAAATGTCTTACTCCGTGCTTGGAGGTAATCTGTGGTGAATACAAAGGCTAGGCGAGATGAGTGGCTGATGGGTTCGTGTGCACTGTATTCTCGTACACTTAGTTGATATTGAAGTAAGAGGCAGCAAGAAGGGGAATTTGCTCCCTGCTGCTGCAGCTAGTCATGCCAGTGTTGTCACAGAGAGTGTTTGTAGTCATCGAGTGAGATCTGTTCATGTTTGTCTATGCGCACGTGACCCCATGCTTGTTAACCTAATCAGTAAGTGAACGTATACAGCAATTTATACTGCCGATAAAACAAACCTTGCTTTGTGTAGTTGTCTAATAATTTGCTATTGTTGTGAATGCTTCACCTTTCAGGTGAAACTGCAACTTCTTTACCTAACAAGTCGGTCACACAGGCACATTCGATAGCAATCGGGCTCGATCACGATAAAATTTATCAAGCGCAATTGGCTCCTTTATGCAGGTTAAGCAAAGGAGGCAATGAAGATTGAGCAATTTGACCCGCATTGGGCTTAGTTACAATCGAAAGCGCCCTGTGTGACTGGGGTATAAAATGAAAAGTGAGCATGACAAACCTGTCCCACAACGGGATCAGGAGACACGGGCACTGTGCTCTTCTCCTTGCGACTAGACCCGTGGTGTCGATCTCTTGACCGAGACCTCCTGCGGTCCCGGCTGCGACTACGTGACCTGTGCTTTGAAAATCGCTTTGAGTAGGGGCTCTTGGAGCGGGATCGAGACCGGTGTCTTGATGATCGTGCAACTGGACTTCGAGACCGTGATCGTGACCTGTGCCTTCGCGACCTGCATGACAGTTTAACAAAGAACTATTACATAATGATTATAATGATTTAGGTATTGTATGCCACTACAGCTGTTCAAATAAAGATGCGCCAAACAACAATTGACCAAAATTAAGAAGACCAGTGTGTGGAGATTGAGACATGCTGCGGTGCCTTTGTGGGGGCATCCACCTGTTCTGTTGTTCCTATGCCTTTCCCTTTTCCCTCGTGAAGGTTGCCGGCGGTGACACTCCACTCGCGGTGGTTTGCAGTGGAGGCGCTCGCATTGCCGCCTCTTTGGTCATTCAACCCTAAGTTGTTCTTCATGCTTGTGCTGCTTATTACACTATAAGAACTGTCAAAAGGCACCCCTTCGAGGGTTCCTGAAACAGTTTGGACAAATTTTGTAGACGTGTAGGGTACAGCTACAGTAAAACATTCGCGCCACAATTTAGGTGAAGCGTCTCATATTAAGAGAGCTATGGGCGGTTACAAGTTACCTTCCTACCTAGCCATGCTTTTTCTTTTTCCCTAGCCAAGCTCCGCCTTCAATGGCTCTGCGTCCTGACGTGATGTCGTGACGGCTACTTCTGGTGCTTTGGAGCCAGCACTTGAAGCCTCTCCGACCTCTCTGCTAGCTGCTAGGCCTTCGATCCCTAGCGAGAGCTATCTAAGCAGCATGCATTGTGAGCGTTCTGTTGCAGCGCCGAGCATGTCTGGCATTCTGGTAAATGCAGGCGAACTGGGTGTTTTGATTAATGGGTAGAGGCATAAACTAAAGCCCCTCCATACTACTACCACTGTGATGAAGGGGCTTTAGCATAAACGTAAGCAGCCTGAGCAGCCTGTGCAGTGAAGCGACCTAGTGGCGCAGAGCTTAACCAGCCAAACACAGAGCTAATATTGCTGTAACCAAGTGTAAAACATTTTAATTAATTAAAGAGGCAATATGTTCACGATTACTCTACTGCCAAAAATTTACACCAGCAGCAAAATAGAATACACCTGGTTACTGCTATATCAGCTTTGTGTTTGTTTCGTTGAGCTCTGTGCCACCAGGTTACTGCACCCTGCAGGCTGCTCACGTTTGCGCCTCTGCCCATCTGGCAAAATGTCGTCCATCTGCATTTACCATAATACCGGACATGCTAAAACTTCCTATTGTGGTAGTAATGCTCCGGTGTGACGCAACGGCAGCAAATGCGTAGATACTGGCACAGACCGGATACTGACAGCCCGACGCACTACAGCCACTCTGCTTGCATATTGCCTTGCAGATGTCGACACGATGTCGCCTATCGCTATGTTTGGAGATTGTACAAGCTGAAGCTGGCTGCAATTAAGAAACAGAAATCTGTGTGCATTGTCTAAACCAGCTAAACTAGATGCATTTTGCTCTCTTTAAGAGTCTGTCCGCTCACGGTTTCGTCAACCACTTTTTGACCAGAGAAGTACTGTGCAGAGAAGGCACAAAGTGTAAAATACATCAAAATGTGATTTGTATAGAACTGATTCAAATAAACATAAAAAACATTGTACCAGTCAAAGTTTGATAATTGTTTGAATTGACAAGAAGCTCGAGATACCCAGAGTTTCCATAACCACAAGTGTTTCTTAATAAGTCTACAACAGCTGAGACTAGCTTACCTGCTTGGTTTTTCACTGGTTCGCTTAGCATCTCTGCTGCATTTTTCACTGTCAGCATCACTTTTCCTGAAATGGGTGCAACATGAGAAAAATTCAACAATCCTATTTTTTTAATAACACCATAGGCACTTGATACCTTTTTTTTTTTTTCTAGTCATGAAAGCTTAATATTAGCTAAACATACCACTAATGTAGGACACTAATTAGCGAAGTGTCCCTTAAAGGAAAGTCGCTAATAGGGTGTTGAACCGAACCCAAACCATAATTTTAGCTGGAACAAAACCTTCACCAATATTCTCCTTAGAATGTGCCTGAACCTGACCTGAGCCTGAACCAAAAATACAATGATAATGTTTAACTGCTGGATGCGAAACGGTTCAAGCTTCAAGCGGTTCAATAGTATATATGGGCATTTAATAGATAAACGATTCTTGAAGAGATTTACTTCTTCAGTCGGCGCATCTCACTGGCAGATTCATGAGTTTTGTGTGTGAGAATGGGGATATAGACCTAGGTAGAGATGATTGCACTTCTGAACTTCGCCATGCCAGTTCTGTCCCAAGGCTGAAACTTTGTTTCTGGGGCTCTACTGAATCGCTGTTTCTGTTGAAGCTCCCGATTCGGCCGTTATAGGTCAGCTTGTTACTATTAGTAGATAAACCATAAAATGCATGCCAGGATTCACGATGAGCAAAAATGATAATGTTCTCGAGAAAGCAAAATATGAGAATGAGTGAATTCATCACCAAGGCTTCTTGTAACAATAACACTGCGGTCATTAATACGAATGCCATCAACATGTCAGTGCGTGGTAACAACGGCGCTTAACGGCACGGGAAATCTGCTTTTGTTGTGTGCCATGGTTCACTGTACATTTGGTGCCTCCAAGCAGGTTACAATGCTCTTTTCAAATCTTTCTTGGGGCACAATGTGCGTGATTTAGACGTTTTCTTGGGGAGGGGTCCACACTTAGTCGGCTTAAGGCTCAGCACTATGTGCAGTTGAGTGAGAAAGAACATCACGGTATTTAGCAAAGTCTGCTTATTGTTCATAAAAATCAATCTCCTCACCTGCTTTTATCTTTAATGAAACCATAAAACTGAGCTAGATGTCAATTGCTAGCTTCTTTCTTTGTAACAGACTAGAAGCTTGGAGCTGTAATTTGTGTAATAAAGAGCGAATTTTGGCCGATAGGTACGTGCTAGTGTAATATAATGTTAAGTGCCATCAAACTCCGCAGATCTTAAACCACAGTTTGCTCACCACCAGTCATGTAGCAATTACTTGAAGCAAAACAAACATTACTGACCGGACTTTCTTGAACCTTTTCATCTCACTTTTCTTTTTGTATGTATTCGATGTTCTATTTGATATTCCATGGTCGTTTTTTTCGAATATTGGCATTAAATTCGATTAGAAAATTTGACTATTAAAACAACCCTATAAATTTCTACTGTGCCCATTCCTTCCACTTCCCGACAAAGCCTGAACATGCACAAAGTGGACAAGTCAATAGCGTTCTGCAGCATGTGGCCACCATAGGGCTAAATAAAATTTACCATGCTGAACTGGTCTGTGAATTGGTTCAGTGTTGCAAAACGGTTTGTGAACCAGTATAAAATTTTATTTCTCCTAACCGGAATGAAATCAAAGCACACTAAACCCGAGCTGTACCGATGCTTTTTTTCAATTCAATACCCTGCTTGCTATCACCCTGGGGAGGCAAACTTGTGGCCAAGTTACCACACAGCTCAGTAAGGTTCGGCCAATATGTACAGGGTTGTAGAAGACTGCACAACAAATGGCACATTTCGCCAATGAACTCGAACAGCACAATTCCTTAATATCCAAAACAGCTAAAAACACATTGACCATGGATGTTCCAAATGAGCACTATTCAGAACATCCACTGCATGATTTTCACAAAAGTGCCTATTCTTTATGCCAATTGAAAACTGCATCTATTAAAGTACTCTCCTGGAGCTGGCCAATTCTTACCTGCAGTTTATAGCTCAATGCAACATCAAGAGTTGCACATACAATTGATGACAGGCGTATCTAATAATCATATCGTGGCTTTGCCATGCAAAATCCCAGATTTATTATTTTTTCTTTTACAATTCACAACATTAGCAGACTCACACATAGAACCAACAAACATCATTCTTTTTATTCGAAAAAAGGGGACAAGTTATACAACAAAGATGGTTATCTTGCAAAATTGTGTTATAACTGGCTTGATGAATCCCCATCAATGAGCACTACCCCTCAATGAAGAGCAGTGTGATACTGAGCTTTAGCTAAAGCTCTGCGACCAGTGAAAGAAATATTGAAGGCCTCTCACAACACCCAACAAATGTGGCATGTTAAGAATTCTGCATTATATGACAAGCATACCTGGCAGTGGGAGCCAATGCCTCAAGCTGTGCAAACGCATCTGATGCCACTTTGACATCTTCATCAAGCAATTTCTGAAAGAGGCAAAATTTAATGCAACACATATCTTGGTAGGCACTTCAGAGAGCTACATTAACGAGAGAGCTGAACTTACCCGGACATTGGGGTCATTTGGGAGAGCTAAAAATGGAAATCGTTCACGTTTCATGTCCAATTCTGTCTTCGGCTTTTCCTCAAAACCGTCTTTAGATGTGGTCGTCGCCTTTTTAGGCCTCATGTGCTGGATAATTCGTAGGAGGTTCGCTATGAACGAATCCTATAAAAAAAAAACACAAATGCACTGGCAGCAGCACTGGATAATATGATGTAATGACTATGTACAGCATAATAGGCCATGCAAATAACACAGACCATCAAAATCAGCGTTGTTTCCACTGCCACCATCCCCAATAACTGAGGCAGTGACATGGCATTTAGACCTTTCTGTTGTGGTCAGGTGCCACCCCCCATGGCTTATTAAAACTATACGAGTGCTGCTTCCCAGGTGAGCTGATACTGTTAAGAACGGCCCGCTGACATTTTTAGCTGTTAGGAATGGCCTGCCGAGGTGGCAACATGCAAGTTTTGCCAGCCAGTTGCGACAGCAGCGGCAAACTTTTCTTGGAACGCCACCGCAAACCTCTAGCCACGGCGTCACTAAGTCGACTGTGTGTGGGGAACAATACGCACGTCCTCGACTCTCTGTCGCTGGAGCCGAGTTTGACGAAGCAGGCTTTATGCCGGAACCCGCCACCGCGGACCTGATCTGCTATGAGCGGGGGAGTTGCCGCAGGAAAGTCTATGGAGACCCCTTCCCACGCGCCGTTCAAGAAGCAAGACAATGGACACCACAGCGGCTGCGCTGAGGGGGTCAGCTCCGAGTTCTGCGAAGGCCCTCTGCCATCGGGGGGAGGAGGGTGTAGAGCATCGCACGCGTAATGCGAAGGTTGTGGAATCATTCCCCACCCGCGGCAAGTTGTCTTTTCATCCACTTTCATTTCCATTAATTTATCGTTTCTTTATTTCATTTATTAAGCCCAAGTAATTTCCCCGATATTGTCCTTGGTGTTAGTGTTTGTTGGCTTCTTATGGTATGAATAATAAGAATATGGCCCCTTGGTTAACCCCCTTTCTTCTCATTTATTACATAACGGGGGTCTCGAATCCGGCCACATTGATGCTTTCAGGTAGCGTGTGTGGATTTATTAACCGGTTGCCTTCACACACACAAAAAAAGATCACATTCTCGTGACGCCTGCGGCATAAAGGATGTTCCACATCCGCTGCCAAGGTTTATGAGTGATGGCGTACTAGGAAACATAAATGTGATTTTCTGCACATAAATCACATTTTTCACATAGATGTGATAAATGTGATTTTCCTGCAAATAAAAACTGACTGACTGACTGACTGAAATACCCAAGAAAGTGAATGAGGAAATGGCGCCGCAGTAGCTCAATTGGTAGAGCACAACACGTAATGCTTGTGCACGTAATAAGGTTGTGGGATCGTTCCCCACCTGCGGCAAATTGTTTTTTCATCCACTTTCATTTCCATTAATTTATCATTTCTTTATTTCATTTATTAAGCACAAATAATTTGCCCTATGTTGTCCTTGGTGCCAGCGTTTGTTGGCTTCTTATGATATGAATAATAAAAATATGGCCCCTTGGTTAACCTCCTTTCTTCTCGTTTACTACTGGAGTGAGGCACTGCAATGCACCTCAGATGACGTGCAAGTATTGCTCAGACTGATCAACCAAGAATAAAGCCCAAGTATAAGCAAGAACCCCTACAAGGGCTAAAGTGCTGTGGGGGCCATTATCACAATAGTGGCCGGCTACTTGAACAGAGTGGAATACAAGTGTACGTCTGAAGCTTGGCAAGGCCCAGGTTGAAGTCTGCTGTGGCATGTAAATGGGAGCAACACCAGATGATTTAGCTCTTTGGAGTTGCTTGCGATATCACGAGTTTTGTCTTTCGTTCTGTGTCAAGTTACATACCAATACATTGATCTACCCTGTCTTTTTGCTCTTTCATAGCTAGTCTTCAGAATTCAGCTTGACGACTTGATGCCATAGGACCTAGTAACAGCAGCAGAAGCAGCAACAACTACAACAGCGCAACATTCCGCACAGCAAGGTCATTTACAACTCTTTAAGTCAAGTCAGTTACACTACGCACTTACAAGCTATGACCAGCCATTTGACTGTTTACAAGAAAAATACAACTCCACTTATATAATTCTGCTCACTACCACAAACCAAGCACACTACATGTGACCGCCTACACACACGCAATAATGTATAACTGTGCTAAACTGGGCTGGCTGTTACATCATTAGGGCGGGAACAAATGTTGCTTAAGGCGGGACGCTGAGAGCACAACAAACAACTCTCTGTTGTTCTCTCAAAAGCACTGTTTGTTCTCGTCCTAATGCAATAATGTGTCAAACCAAATTGTTCCCTCTACTCGCATGAATAGGCACCCTGCAATGATGTTTGGCTGTACTGTCGCACCACCTAGCAGCGGCGGTGAGCACCCATAAGTAGGCCCTCACCGTCATTTCACCGTTGTCCGTACTACACTCAGGCCCGCCTGAAAGCCTCCTTTTCCAGTTTTGCAATAGACTCACTGGGGCCTCTCGGCAGCTCCTCCGTGAAAAGTGTGAACAAAAAGAACAAGCACACATACTGCTGAGTTAAGGAATGTCACAACTGCGAAGGGGATGTCAACATCAAATTGTACCGCTTCCCTTTAAAACCGTGGGTAGCAACCCGGCGGCCGAAGTGGATCGTTGCGGTTCGTGTCGCTCTTGCGAATTTCTGTTAAACAAACTAAGACGTAAGTGCAAAAAGAAGAAAAAAAAAAAACCGCAGCAGCGGCATCTATAAAAACACACAATAAAGCGAGAACTGCATAAAAACATGTGACCTGACTCCCACTGTTGTAAATTGGTTTAGATAGTTTTTTAGCTGGTCTTGCTCCAAAACAAATGCGCAGTGGATGTTACGTGTCAAATCTAGCTTCGTAAGTGCTCCGTGCTGTAGCTTTGTACACACTATGCTTTTTGTTGTGCATTAATAAGTCAACATGCAGCTTTTTTCTGTGCCAAGGTCAAGGCGCGATTGCTGGAACCAGGCTCATTCATGCTGATGTTTCCTTGCACTTAGAATAACAAAACTAAGGTTGGAGTGCACGGCAGCACACGCTGAGTATTTGGAAATGAGCATTTCTCTCGCGTACACTAGCGAATATTTGTTCAGTCTTCACGTTCTTTAGTCTCAGCTGATTGCTCTCTATTATGTTTCAGTGGTGATGACTCTCACATTCGAGCCCGAACGACAATGCCACGATATGCTCGAGGCACTTTGGCAACGGAGAAAGAAGCACTCACCAGCCAATTCGCCAAAACCTCTACAAGTGTGGGGTGCAAGGCGTGCTCCACGTAATGAAGCGACAAATGACAGTTGAAAAATGTCTACGGCCGTATTTGCTCACTTAAGTGGCATAAAATAATGACTTGTTAAATTACTTTGAGTTCGATGTCGTAAGCATATTTGCTTTGTTGTGACAAACACTTCATGACCTGCGGTGATTGCTTAGGAGCAATGGTGTTGGGTTGCTAAGCACGAGGTTGCAGGATCAAATCCTGGCCATGGCAGCCGCATTTCAGAGGGGCGAAATGCAAAAACATCCTCTATTTAGGCACATGATAAAAACCTATATTTAGGCGCATGATAAAGAACCCCAGGCAGTCCAAATTATTACGGAGTCCCCCACTATGGCGTGCCTCATAATCAGATCATGGTTCTGGCACCTCAAACCCCAAATTTAATTTAAGCACTTTGCTGCAATGTCCGTGCTGTTTATTTTTTTGACACAATATACATGGTTGCAGTCGTAAATTTGACGTCCTTTCTCAAGCGTCCGTCGTCCAAAATGGGCCTCGATGTTTTCAATTGCCTTAAAACCAACAATTCAAACAAGCGCTCCAAAGCATGCCTCCGTAGCAGTGGCCGCCTCGGTGTTTCGCGGAACTGACACAGTGGCGCTGACGGCTGAGACGATCGCTGCGCCATCTGGTTATTGAAGGTAGCCTATACGCCTCGTGCACCGCCTATAGAGGCGCCACTGATAGCCACCTAGCGGGCACTTCCAACAGTACGTGAGGGAGCAGTAGCAGACAACAACTCTTTGCAGCAAGGATGGCTGAAGTTGGCAGCTGCAATTTCTCCTTTGCTCGGGTGCCAGGCTACTGCTTCTGCGGTGACAGCTGTAGGGAAGACCCCGACCTCTGTGGGAGTGGGTGTGAACATGGTGTTGCCGGTGTTTGGGACAACATGGTCCACATACGTGCCAGGTACGTCCCGCAGCCAAACGCCATGAACCTGGAGCTCATGAGCTCACCTGGAGTGGAGCTCGTGCTAACAGCCGATAAATATTGTTGAGTAATGCGATCTCTCTATCGTTTCTTTTTTTAATTCTACCCTTGCCATAATGCTCCTTCTGCACCTCAATAATCAGCACCCGTCGTTAGTGCAGACTTAATTTTTAATTATTAATTATATCAAACAAATGCACGTGGTGCGATATCTGCATATGTGACATCGCCGAATAAGTGCAGTCGAGGTCGCCTCAAGAACAGTAACTGCGAATTTATTTATGGAAATGCATACACTAGTCAACGATGTCACCAAACGCACGGGTTAATAAAAGCGCGTGTTAGTGCTGTACCGCCGATGCAATTCTGCTGCATATGCCGATGAACTGCCGTTCCCGATGCAGTTTTTGCAATTTTAAATTCCCCAAGGGAGCTGCTTGGAAACATGCAAAGCTAAAATGTGACTAACTTTTCAGTACTTCTTTTAAATGTTACTAAGAGAGGTGCTACATGATATATTTAAAGGCAGAGCAGCGCCACCTTAAGTAGATGAGCGCTGGCGGCAAGGCCGGGTTTAGTCCTCTGCAGCGTAAACATAATAAGAAAGAATTCAGTTGAGTTCAAAATTCACATGCAAGAAGGGACTACGTTGTGAAACAAACAATTCGCTCGGCGTGTTAAGTCTGGTCAGGCAGCATCGAGGTGGGATGACTTCCCAAACGTGGCGCGAACTTTTCAGCGAAAAATGTAGCAAAAATACCATATGCAACAACTATTAGCAATTCTCGTCTGGAACTACCTATTTTCTAAATACATAAAAAAACACAATATCTAAGATGCCCTCGGGCGAAAAGAATAAAGTTGTTAAAGAAGCACTTCCTTGGTATCATTCCGATAAGACTCAGCATGTTTTATACCCTTTACAAACGAGGCAGGGTGAAAACCTCACAGTTCAAAAGAATCAACAAGAGTTATGTATTGAGCAACTAGCAACAGGTAAACATGTGCGAAGCCATGCATAAAATCGACGTAAAACACGGAGTGCGCGACATCTGGTGTGAGGATTTACCGGGCCACATAAAACCAACAATTTCAGTTCTTACAAACATCAGTAGCTTTAACATACAACACAATGCGCTCATGCAGTCGTGCTCCCTAGCTAGCGCAATGCGGTAAAGAAGCGGAAAACAATATAAGCAGCAAACGGCATTCCGAACTTTAGCGAAATGCCTTTAAACCGCATGCTGCACTGCAGACGAACTTCGTCGCTTACGCGTCTAACTATGATCGAGTGGAAAAAAACACCGACGAGACAAAGGAAAGCATGAGAACAAGAAATTTCCCACCGAAGCGACGATACATTTTTGCTTCCGTTGCTCCCGCTGATGAGGCTTTGTGGGGAATGATTAGAACCGTATCACCGGTATTTGAGCCACCCCACCCTGCAACAATTCTTCTTCGACATTCCTTGAAGATTTGATTTGGCCACCCCACACATGCGAAGGGTGTTGCCCATTTTGCTCTGAAACCGCGAATAAGACAGAGAAGCACTATCAACGACACAACCAACTGCGCGCGGCTGACTCCTCTCCCGTGTGTTTTGCGCAAGGCCGCCACCAGTGGCGCGTCCATCGGCGCGCACTACGCGTATAGAAAGCCACTGGAAATGACTGAGGCAACAGGCAGTCATAGCGGCTACATCATTTAGTCGTTCTTCAGCGTGTGGCAGACATCTACAATGTGTCGCGTCACGATAATTCAGTCTACAAAAAGTACTTCACACACCGCTTCCGAAGCAGACGGCGCACTTAGAAAACGATGTAAACAGCTGTATTCAGAAAGTGAACACTCACTGAAAACTCCGCTTCATTTTCTTGCAGAGCCTTCTTGAACGACTCGAACGTGTTGTTTTTGTCTGCCAGGTCGATGATGAACTCGGCTGCACGAAAATAACGGCCCTGAATTTCAGGATCGTTCACGGCACTGAGAAAAGCGATCGCGAGCAAAAAGAAACTCTGCTCTTATTACGATGGGCATAAGCACACAAATTTGGCAGGTGCACCACAGTCACTCACCCATGTCCTTATCGTTGATTCCTAAATGGTTGTCTAGTTCCGTACAGATTTTTGATACGAGAGACAAATACTCGAGCTTGGCAAGTTCGTTCATCTTGGCTAGAAGGCACGACGTACTGACTCGGTGACTCTGGCCCAATGATGAGATGGACTGGTTGACCCCTAGGTGCTTCTAGCAAGCGCAACGGCCCTGAGTTGATGGCGATTTGCTCGACCTCACCATTTACACAAGCGTGACACGGTTACGTTATTGACGCACAAAACAACATGAACCAGTGAGCGCGTCCATCTTGTTTAACTGAATAGGTGGCGCTGGGTGGCCGGGGCACGCGAGACTGTTTCCGGTTCCGCTTTATAACCCTGCCAGCAGCCGCCGCTTTTTTTTTTTTTTTGGCTTGTTTGATTGGTGTTTTCATGCAGTTTCGTGTATGTGTGTGCGGTGTGTGTCTGCGAACGCACGTCGGTTCTGTGGCACCGAGCGGCGACTGTGTTTGGTTTCACGACTGTCAGCGCTAGCAGTCGTGCTCGGAGCACTGCGATGAAATTAACGACAATTTTACGAAAAGTCGTGTAACATCTCAGCCTTTTCTTTTTTTCCGTAACATGCTTTTAGTTATCCTGCTCGCTGTGACATTACCGCTGTCACTGGCCATTTGGTCCTTGTCAGTAGTTTCATCTTGGTACACAGAAAGTAAGTGGTGTTGCTCGCTCCTGAAAATTACTCGATGCGTAGTGTGGGCCTTGCGCATTTATTGCCATCAATTTGAAGTTAATTCATCCAATATAGTTTGCGTTGCATTGTGGCGTGCGCTGATTCATGTGTGTTATGGTTTCAGGTGTAGCGCCGCCCACGCCTCTCCGGTTCTTTTTTTCCGCGTTCATCCCGATTTTAATATCGGCTTGGGGTTACAAGAGGAAAAGTCTCGACCTTTCAGGAGCCTTGTGTGGTTAGTATCGCGATGGTGTCATAGATTTGCTGCTCAGAATTTCGTTTTGTTCGCATTGCAGGTTGTCGCTTATTAGCGGCTTGTTTTCCTTTCGCTTTCAGGTGTGGTGGTCGGTTTCATATTGACGTTAAGCAGCTACCTGTTCCTAGCGAGCCTCTTCGCTTTCTTTATCTCATCCTCTCGAGCAACGAAGTTTAGGTCCGAGCTGAAAAAAAAGTTTGAACCGGATCACAGAGAAGGTAAGCAAAGTCTTTCAGGTTGCTTCGGCGTGTATGTATCTTTTAGGTTTTGTACACTGCCAAAAGGATTTCCCTTTTCTATTTTTCCTGCTCGATTTGCTGTTACTAATTTTGCAGAGTTTAATTTATTCGCTTCATCTTTTGATTTCAGCGGATCGCTGCTGTCCATGCATGATGAATGCTGTACAACATATGTTAATTTGGGCATTGTGGAATGTCTCTATAGGGCGCAACCAATTTCTCACAATAAATTTGGAGCTGTGAGTAAAATTGTGAACACATAAGTTATTGCATTGGTTATATTCCAGAAAAATATAACTTGGAACTTCATCATGCAGACTCAGCTTTGACCCTATAGGCAATTTGTTTCCATGCGGACAATATGTATACACCAAAATCTCGCTCCTGCCTTACTGCATATTAAACATATTGCGGCATGTCATTCCTCATTCTAAGAAGTAACACTATTTGTTCAACTGTATGGGTTACTATTGCACGTTTCTGACAGGAGGGCAGCGCAACTGGGTCCAGGTGCTTTGCAATGGTGGCATCGCGACAGAGTTTGCGCTGCTGTACGTGCTGGAGTGTGGGATGGGCGAGAGGCTGGCCGATCCAAGCAATGCCTGGCAGTGCACCATCCTCTCACTGGCCGTACTCAGCGCCTTGGCTGAGAGCTGTGGAGACACGTGGGCCTCAGAATTCGGCAGTGTACTCTCCAGGGGAGATCCTTTCCTCATCACGTCATTCCGGAGAGTGCCCAGGGGTGAGCCCAAAACAAAGCTTTGAGTGAATGTTTACATGTGCTGGGAGCTTTATCATTGGTTGGTTGAGCGGACCGCTGAACACTTTTGAGCCAAAGAGGGCGTTACCCCCTTTTCCAAACAGTTAATTATTCAGCTATCCTTCTGGTTGTATACTGTGTGTGTGTGTAGTTCTGGAAAAAATCGTGCTTTAAAGATGTATGTAGAGGAATCTCAAGCAAAACTAGCAAAAGGCTTTGAAAATTGCTCTGTGTTCCAAGTGCTACGTCTCTATGCCCCTAGTGCTACTTTGGCTAATTTATCTGCCCTTTGCAAATTGTTCTAAGGGACTGATGCTGCCTCAGTTGTTTCCTTGTATGTCTTGTACTTTTCGTCAGTTTCGTGCTTTACCCCTCCCCCTTTTCTTTTCTGAAGGTACAGCCTTCCGTATTTCTATAACAGGCTGATTGGTCAGCTAGCTCCAGGTTTATTTTGCTAAAAGCAAAGTTAAGCACAATCACGAGGACACAAAAAATGCATCAGAAACATAGACACAGTGTCCCATTGTGGCAAGCCAGTTTGTACTGCTATGTCGAGAGGTTTTCCTTGTTTTAGAGCGCAGCTCCTAGGTGCCCATTCCTGTGCCAATCGTCGGCGGTGTAATCAAGCGACTGAGAACAGCGAAAGGTGAAAGTGAATGCAGATTGCAGCAGGGGATGAAACATGCGAGAAGGAAAGCGAAGAGGAGGGTGCAGCGATGATGGCTACAAGATGGCGCCAAAGTAGTGCTCATTGTCTGATAGATTTGTCAGCTGCGGATGCTGTGAATTGTGCCCACGGGCTGGCTCTCGCAACCTCCAGGTTAGTGAGACAGTTGCGCCACACTTCGCTCCATTTGCAATGTGCCGCTTGAGACAGATTACCAGCGCATACAGCTGCATGTGCTGTATGCAGCTGTGTACTTGTTTTATGCATACACATAAAACACGTATACAGCTGAGCTCAAATTTCGCATTAGGGAGTATTGTAATCGTTGGTGAATTTTTTTCACAGAGCAAACCACCGAGTTCATGTTGCAATCCAAGGTCATATTCTGGGTTGCTAATTTTCGTGCATGTCGCATGCTGATCACTTAAACCGGTTCAAATAGATGTTTCGACAGATGTGAGCAAGCATACTTTCGGTCAGTATTATTTTCGTGTCTTACGGTTGTTTTTGAGTTCACTGGCAGCACAGGGGGATACATGTGACAAAAATTTTCACTGTAGTCATGCTTTGATTCAGGGAGTGTTTTTTGCATGGTAGTATAGCTAAAAGTGATGATTTCATAGCAAAGCTCCAGCAATTAATGTTTGCTGCATAGTGTGACATACTATCACACTAAATAATGTACTTAATTAAGGGAAAATGAGACATTAATTACTTCTCTCCACCTTGCGGGTTTCTGCATAACTATTACATCTAAATAATATACTACTAACTGTGGTCTAGTTGCTGCCCTGGTGATGATAAGTTCCCTTGTTGAAACATTGGGTGCAGCAACATTCCTTGCTTGACCACAGTTGATCACTTCAAGCCTTCATCTTCCTGTGAACCTCTTTTATTTTCAATACCATACAAGGCATGGGTCATGCATTTGAGCTTTTGAATAGTCTGGAACTAATTATTTCTAGAGAAATGTTGTCTGTTGAAAACTATCAAGTCAAAGAATGGACTGTTGGACTCTTGTAGTTGCGTGTCATATTTGTGTGCCTTGGATTTTGGTCTTGCCCTCCTTGTCTTTTAAGGTGCCCATACAAGGCAACATGCACATGGTAGCCTGAAGCTTTTTGTATGTTTTATGCTATAACAACAAACGAGTAAAATATAAAGCAGGAATTTTAAGAAGGATGCTTTTCTTTAAGTGGCAGTACATAGTTGTGACTGCATAAAGATTAGTAATGAACACAACCCTATTACAGAAATGTTCTTGTTTACACAAAAAGTGTGTGTTTCGCAGTTGGACCAGAACCCTACAAGTATGCTATCCTTATTTTCGACACGCTTTTATCTCCAGGCATTCTTGACCCCTTGCACCATTAAATTCTGTCATTCATAATGGGCATGTGTGCTGCAAAATCTGTGTAATTTTATTGCCTTGGCATTAATTACTAGGACATTTCAGTTAATTTGGCTATAGTGCAGAGATGTACACACTATCAGAAACTTTTGAACTAAGTATTGCATTGTCAGTTAAAACGTGTTTTGCAGCACAGGAGCCATTCATCTTGCTGCAAATGAAATTCTCTGGTGGGAACTTTGTGCACAGGTAAATGACTGATTTTGTAATCGGCACCTTTGTTGGCGGCAACCCGAGATAATTGTAGCCAAAGATAGCAGACCGTCAATGGAGTCCAAGTGGAGTGCAAATAGCGGATCGCTTAGATAAGAAGGCTCCTATAATGCCACTTGTACAGGCTTTTGCCTAGGTCAAGTTCATAGAACGTGCATGTTTCTAGCTGTTTGCCTGTGCTCTCAAGTGTGTCTAGAAGACTGATGCTATTCTGAGACTGTTGTTGGCGCTTTGCTGTGTCAGTCTAGGATGTTGAGGCTTTTCTTAAAAGGTTGTCTGGCTCTTTGCACTGTCCATGCAGCAATTTCATTCGGTCTTGGCAAGCTTGCGTATTGGCAAGCTACTGTTATCATTTGCAGGCATATTGACTTTTGTTTTGCTTAAGGAAAAGGTGAAAGCCTAGCCTTGGGTGTCATAAAACAAGGAAAAGTGACGCTTCCTCTGGTGCTCAAGGAAAAGTTGAATGGCCTGCTCCTTTCCTTCCTTGCTCTTTCCTTCCTTGCTCTTTCCTTCCTTGCTCTTTCCTTCATTGCTCTTTCTTTTTCTGCAGTAGCAGTAAGCATCCTTAGGTTACTCACTTTACCACTCAGATGTGTTATAAAAGGGTGCTGGGCATATTTTTGTGTTTATATACATGATTACTACACCTGGATTAACATTATCACAAGGGAGATGTTTAGACAAGCAGCATGCTTGTAAACAAACATGCACAGTGCAGGCAGAATAATTGAACAACTGCATTGACACACTACTTTTTTTGTTCAGCGCACTGAAGAACAATTTTTTACAAGGTAACTTTTGGAAACTTGTCAGGGCTATGTCTTTGTCAGCTAGGAAATTTTACACCAGCAAAATTTTCCAAATAATTTTTTTGCCTGCACGGAATGTGATGTCAGTGTGACTGCATCTATGTCATGTCATGCTCAGTAGTTTCTAAAAAAATAGTTATAAAGAAATAATGCACGTAAATCTTGCACAGATATCTTTTTTGGGGGACACTTGTGCCAGGAACGCTTGCCTAAGTACATGGGAACAGAGAAATTGTTTTGCTCTGCATCCACTGACCCAATTTTGATGAGGCTTGTTGCATTTCAAAGTAAAAAATGAAATATCGTAACTGTTGGCAGCAGGTTGTTTGTTTAGACCATTAAGTTATGTTTTTCTGAAATTGCCGAAAGAGTAAAAAAAAGAATTGTTGAGTATTATACAGCACTCTGAGTTATACCAATAATTTTGTAGTACTTCTGCAGACCTCACATAAATAATGGGTCATTTCACATCAGCTGTAAGCTAACAGCACTTCATATTCGTGTGCAGTCTTTAGTTTAATTGATTGAACAGGTATAGTTTACAAAATTGTGATATATTTTTATGCATAGTTATGGAGCTGATAACATTGTTTTTGACATGTATATTCTTTATTTGCTGATTTCTGGCATTAAAAAAAATTGAAACCCTAGATTGAAATTCTGCTTGGCACCCTTCCTGGAATTTACCTCTCTCTCTTCACTGAAATCTGTTCAGCAGTTGTTTGTGTACCCTACATGTATACGAATATTGAAACCAGAGTTGGTTGAAAGCTTGAGCTTTTTAAGTACATACTGTTGTCATTTTTTCCGTCATTCACATTTAGGCACATATTCTGCACACTCGGTGCATATGGAAACTTGTTAAATCAGTGAACTCCAGAGCTTAGTCATTGGCGGCTCGGGGCGGTCGTGAGGGGAAAGATCACCCACCAATATTTCATGGACGGCGCGGTCCCTTAACTACCTGGTTATTAGCAATACATGCACACATACACCCCCTTCCCCTAAAACACACATACAGGCTATGCATGTATGCATAGGAGACCCCTCTTGGTCAAAAGGAGACTTTAAGCACTGGTGAATGCTAAGGACGCACCAGTGTCTGCATATTTGGAACAAATATCATAGGTACTCAATTGTAACACCACCTCGGTATTAATGTGCATCCCGGTAATTATATGTGAGAAACTGAAAAATTGAATACTCTTGTTTGTCTCTACACTAAATTTTCATTGAATTATAGATTTATTGTCACTCGAAAGAGAAAACTTTCAAGTCTGAGGCCGCTGCAAGTGCAATTTGAACACCAACTGTAGGTGGTGTCCAGTGATGATGTTCCAGGGCTCTCAGGAGCTTCCACTACCCGCATTGCGTAAAAGAACGCCTTTTTGGATTCCTTGATGAATCCAAGATTGAGGGGTGAAATTAGGACACCACTTCTTGCACTTCTGGTTTCGCACTCGATTCTTACAAGTATGTAATATTTGGCTGAATTTTCCAGAGACAAAATACACGTTACGATTTGAGCAGATATGGACGTAACATTTCGAATAATTCAATTCACAAATCGAATATCTACTATTCGGCTTCGCGAACATCTAATCTATTTCATTGAAAGAACCGTGGTTTGTTCTGGTTGCTGCATGACCCTCAGCAGTAAATCTAGGGTATTGCAACACATCAGGTGTGAGACACAAATATTGGAAAAACACAGGAAAGCCAAATTAGCACTTGCACACTTAAAGCAACACAGCTCACAAAAAACACCTGAGATTCGAAGCAGCAATGTGCACATGGGAGCCGGGCATGCTAGGCACTGCGATATCGCACATTATTTACGTTTGGTAATCTGTGCAAGTTATTGGGAGCCATAGAGACTCCGAAAGCAATGGTTTCTGTCCGTGTGTACACACTTGCAATTTTTTAACCAGAATGCGCAAGCATAGACCTCGCAGCCTACGAGTCCCTTTGTAACAATGAGAAACAGCGACTGTAAAGGCACCCTCTAGTGCTAGCATCGTCTGTGCTGTTTGCACCAGGAGGACACAGGCCTTGCCATGGTTATCTGTGCAGTCCTTTTGTGCGAGAAGCCGGCGTGAGAATAGATGTTAAGATGTTTCATTTGCGGTGCGCTCTCCATTTTTTCTTCGTATTACTGAAAACTGTGCTTGTGCCAGGGCATCGAGAAAAAGAATAAATACAGGAAATTGATGAGCATGTGCGAAATATTGTCACAAAAAAAAACATGAAGCAGTAGCGATGATTGCAAATACTTATAGCCGCATTGCCTAGCTATTTGTGGCAGTCTGCGATGGGGCCTTGTGGATAAAAAGGCACGGCTTATGCACTTCTGAAGAGAACAGCTTAGTAGACTGTCTTCGAATTGGAGATTACTTTGCGCCCTTGTGTATACTATCACAGATCTTGCCATTATGAGGCACAAACATGCCACGTGGTTGATGGTTGCATATTCTGGTTAAAATATTGCAAGGATGTTCACTGCAATGAAATTGTTCTTCATAAAATGGCAGCATGCACTGTGACACCCTGCTGTTGCAATAAATGAGTTCAGTGCCAGAATAATTGCTGAAGTTTACAGATTATTTTTCTATAATGGGTACAAGACTGATTTCCAGCAGCTGAACTTGCTGGGGACAGTGTGCATTCTGCATAAAACATTGGGTGTTTTTAGTTTGTGGTGCTATGCAATAATCACTCTTTATCCTTCTTTACCTTCCTTTTCCGTGTCTCTTAGTTTCCACACTACCCTGGTACGGGATAGCATGCAGGTCATAAGACCCTCTGCACTTTCCATTTTCTTTTTCTTTGTCTCTCTGGTACTTAAACCTTATTTAGTATCATATTGACGATGCAGGAACTAACGGCGCCGTTTCCCTGGAAGGCCTGTTCTTCAGCGGCCTGGGCGGGGCCTTCATAGGCCTTGTTTACTACATTGCTATGGCTCTGTTTGTGGGTCCAAGCAGCCTACAGGCAGCCTCATCCCAATGCCTAGTCATTCTGGTTGGCACCCTGGCGGGCTTCCTCGGATCCCTGCTGGACTCTTTCCTTGGAGCCACTCTGCAGTTCTCAGGTGGGACTGAACACCAGCCTATTGTAGGTGTGAATTGTTGCCCTTCAAAAGAGCTGTTTTGCAGATGTTTTCAGCTGCTGCTTCAGGTATAAACCATCAATCAGACGCTTCTTTTGTTGTTGTGGTCATTGCTTTTGTTAGCTCAAGAGTCCAACAGAAACGTGCAACATCTGTAGGCTTTTGAGTGTCCTGCCAGGCCATCAAGTGCATGACTGCTTGCTACACAGAGGTAAATAGAGATGGCTAGGAGATACCGTTATCCTGCAGTAAACATAAATGGGCTGGTGCTGATAATGATGGGCCCATTCTTGGCTACTCCTGCAGGATGGGTATTTGCCACTTTGATAAAGGGGGTATAGGATGCTTATAAATATGTTTAGATATATTGGTCGTACTTCCTTTGTGTACATCACTCATGGCCAATCTGCACTCGACAAGCATCCTGTATCGGATTCATCTTTGTGACATTGCTGCGTTGGCATCTCGCACTGCGTATCTGCGTGCCTTGCTGTTTGCATTTTCGCGTAGCTTGTGAATGGTGTGCTGCATAAACACAAACACTACACCAGAATAATGTTGTGACCTGTGTGGCACAACATCATCGCATATCTTCGGACGAGGACAATGAGCTAGTCATCATGCCATTGCTGCTGTCGTCACACACATGCTTGTGTCACACAGATGCTTGCTCATCTTGAACAACATGTTTTTTTTATCCGGTAACACTTTGCAAAAACTGAAACAATGCTGGGTCGCCAGTTACAGTCTGTTTGTCGCAACAGAATGCAATTATCCAGCGAGAAAGGTCCGTTATATCTGAAGTCCGTTCCATCCAAGATTAGGGCCGCTGTATGTTGTTAAATGGTGGAACTTCACATATGCCTTGGTGTAATCCAAAGGCAATCACAAAAAGGTTGAAAACAATAAAATTAAAATAAATTTGTAGTTATATAAATGGATTTCTGTGGTTATTGTAGAACCGCACTAGCAGCACGACGTTGTGCTGTGCACCATTTTTCGAGTCCTTGTTGCTGACAAAGGGCAGTTCCCCTGCACAATGCCAGCCCAACAGTGGGGAGCTGCCATGCGAGCTGCCACGTTCAAGCGCACTCCCACCAATGACATGAGCCTTGGCTGCAGTTATGTTCTTCGCACAGAAAAATAGTTAGAATAAATGGATGTCCTAATTTGATCTTTCGTGATAAGCAGCGACCACTGTCATACCTGTAGCATGAAAGGGAGCTTGGATACGAGGCAAGCTCAACTCGGAGCCTACGTCTGGCCACCACTTCACTGCGTGCGTTTTTTGAAGCACTGTATGCTACGCCTACTAAGTGAAGCGGATTACATTTAGCGGCACCCTCGGCGCTTGCTCAGCACCCAGTCGACATTGGCGGGTGGTGGTTAGCCGCTCACGTGGTTGTCTCACGTGGTTAGCTGCCGGGACCTTGTGCAACACACCATTGCAGTTAGATTGCCACTGTTTATTTATTTTATATACCCTTATGTAACACCCTTCGCGGGTCTTTAAAGGGACACTAAAGGCAAATAGTAGGTCAAGCTAAAGTGATAGGTAGTGCTCGAGAATCTCCAAGGCGTCAATATTATCATGAACAGGGCCCTAATAATCGGGAAGTTGAGGTAAATGCAGGACATGGTTAGAGACTCCGCCGGGACATTCAAGTACTTGCCTGATGACGACAGCACTCCTTAGTTAAATGCTGTCGCTAGTACTCAACCACTCATTGCAAAAAACATCCTTGTATTGTATTATAAGGTGAAATAAAATGCTACTTGTCCAGTTCTATTTTATTTTTGGAAAAAAGGACTCATTGAAATTACCCTTGGTAAAGACGCGGGTGGTAGAAATGTTTCGTTTTCGCTCGAGTCCCCGCCGCCCACGCTTTCGCGTTTCAGCAGTTTCGTTATCGCGTAGTGCTGTGCTGGTTTTGCTTGCTCGCGAAACTCGCACAAACTGCAAGTAGCAGAGAATTCAACTTCCATGTGATGTCGGGGGATGCCCTAACAGTCTACGCCACTTCACCAAAAAGCGGCTGCAGCGGCGAATCCACCGCTTGGCTCGGTGCCGGCATCTGTCAGACGCCGTTCTACACTCTAGTTTTACTCACCGACAGCAGCAAAGGGTGCTGATGGCATATGCAATGTTGCCACTTCCCCGGTTGGGTGGCGGGTGATTTGAATTCCGAAAGACATTTGGACCCTTCAGATGCAATTTTCTTGTAAACTAAGTCTTTTCTTGGCGCGAAACAAGTGCTGCGAGATTTCTGGAATGGTATTTAGAGAGTCCTTGTCAGCTTAGTATTTGCGTTTAGTGTCCCTTTAAGGTACTAAAATGACATGAAATGAAAAAAAGCACATTTCTGCACATCCCACAAGTGGCCGGTGCACACTGCTGCATGCACACATCGCCTCTGCAAAGTATGTTGTAATGCAGCGTCTAGACAAAATTTGCCCAAAATATTGTCTATTGTAGCTGATAGTTCATTATGGCCAGGTTCGTTAAAAGCAGAATTTGTTGCTGGAATAATATAGGCAAACCAAACTAAGAATTGTCTGTTGTATCGGAAAGTACCATAAAAGCTGGAATGTGGGTAGATTTCTTTTTTCGCATACAATTTCTGGAAAAGTGCCCCCTCGTCTTTGACACAATTTCACTTGTCATCTGGCCATTATGGGGCAATGAAAAAAAAACAAAAAAACGAAGATGGCGTCATTTTAGTTGTTTTTGGCGTTGCAAACTTCACAAACGATGTGGAAATATGGCTTACTACTGTTTCAAGGTGCAAAATTTGCAGATCTGGGCTTGATATTAGTGCTGTGATACAGTATGCAGAAACGCATGGGAGCATAGGGGCACTACACTGTTCGTTACCGTGAGCAGGAAGTGAAATGATGCCACCATGGTGGGTGAAACTGTTGACTTTCACTGAAAACTTTGTTCCGTGACCGCTACGCTATTCGTACTTAACTTAAAGGAAGCTTTAGCTTGGGGGCTCCTATATAAATACATGCGAAAAGAGAAAATTTTTCCCTGCAACCGCTGCACCGAATTTGATGAGGTTTGTTGCATTTAAAAGAAAAAGTTGTGATTGATCAAGTGACTGTTGGAAGTGCATTTTTTATTTAGGCCGTTGATTCTTAACAAACATTCTCGAAAATTGCAAGTTTTCTAAAAGAAAGAAAAAAATGAGACTTTCAGGTGTACAACCCCTAACTCAACAATGCAAAATTATATCACAGTTCTATAAATTGCATCGAATAGTATATCTAAAGCAGACAAAATCGATGTATTATGTGTGGGCTGTTCAGTGCACCACTGATATGTGAGTAGGACTGTTGCAATACTTTAGTAAACAGTGTAACAAATTCACATGATATAAATTAATATATCAAACTTGTCCACTTTGGACGTTCTGAGGCATGCAATTTACAGAATTGTGATACCTGTTTAAGGAGCAGAGTTTTCGTAAACTTAGTGGTTTCATTTTTTTTCGCGCTGATTTTCGGCAATTTTCATAAAATAATTCAGGGGCTAAACCAAAATTTCAATTCCAGCAGTCACTAGAATTTAACTTTCTCTCACAAATGTGACAAATACCATTAAAATCGGCTCAGGGGTTATCTCAGAAAAGCATTTCTGCATTTTATGTGTATTCGAATAGGCAGAATAGGACAAGAGTTCAAAGTGGATGCTGACCACGAAAGTTTATAAAAAGGAAAGAGGTTTCTGCTCCCATGCGGGGGCCGAAACGTCTTTCCTTTTTATAAACTTTTGTCGTCGGTGTCCGCTTTTCACTGTTGTCATGTATACTCCCGACCAGACGGCGTGCGATCCAATTTTTCATTTCGGGTTGAATAGGAGTTGGCCCCAAGCTAAAGCATCCTCTTAAAGACACCGTGATGGAATTTATTTGTGAGCATCGTGCGTGAGAATGGCTATCCGCTGGGACAAATCAGCGGCATGAAGGAGATGTCTAGGCCACCGCACACAGTGCACAACACCTGAAACTGTTATTTACAGGAGCTAGACCATCAAAATGAGTGAATAGCAGGCAGTCACGCGAGGCACACCTACACTCGGCTGCAATGAAAACCAAGGTGCACCTCGAGTGTCCAGTGCATGTTGCTCATTGCTCGATGACAGCATTGCGGGTTCCTAGTCCTGCATTACAAATGCTTTGGACATCGCCAATGATGTGCTGTAGGATGTCATGCATAACTAGTGGCCGTCCCCAGATGAGTCCTGACAGTTTGCGTGCAGTTTTCACCTGTGACAACAAATGAATGTATTGATTGCATAAATTATGTTCTGTAGTTAACGGCATTGGAGAATTTTTTCAATAGTATTCACCTCAAAGCCAGAGGTCATCCTGTATTCCGCATCAACCTATATTCCAGCTTTTGCGGTATGTTGTGGGCACATACATTGTAATGGGTGTGGACTGTATATGCAAAATGTTTTGCATATACAGTCCATACATAATTACATTTGCATATACAGGCATATACACAATTTTTTCCCAAGAAAAATTATGCTGCACTGCTGGCTGTCCTTAGTGATGGTCCATCATTGATGGTGGAGTCCAGGTTTGTGTTATCATTGATGCCCTGGCCATATGACCGTTTGCTGGCTATTTTCTAGCTGACCTTCAATACTGACCACGTTGCTGCATGTTGCCACTGTCGCATGAAAACTGTTGTATGACTCCTCCACACAGGTTCGGTGTGCAAGTACAATCATCAGACCAGCTTTGTGGCAACAATCTCTGTGAGATAGCGCCAGAATAACACACATAGTCTGTATGGAAACAAAGTGCTGCATGAGCAGATGTCTGTCTGCAGTGGCTGCTGTGAATCGCACCACGTATCACCCATGCACTGCTTCTCGTGATCTCCCGATTAACAAGGCAGTCGCGTCACACTTTGCTCCCTTTGCAACATGCCACACGAGACAGATTGTTCGTGCCAGCAAGTACATCGTGACATGAAAGCACATATAGAGCTGCACTCAAATTTAGCATTAGGTATTACTGTAATTGTTGGTGAATTTTATTCACTAGAACCTTTACCCCAGGTGGACAAAATTATTTTGGGGCACCCACCATGGCATTTTGCATAGT
The DNA here is from genome assembly GCF_050947875.1 of Dermacentor variabilis. Lineage (NCBI taxonomy): Eukaryota > Metazoa > Arthropoda > Arachnida > Ixodida > Ixodidae > Dermacentor > Dermacentor variabilis. The sequence continues at coordinate 131,654,975 of NC_134569.1, forward strand.
CCCTGCATTACTTTCAGATCTTGAACCCAATCAAACAACCAACCACTCAGTCAATTTGTTTGATCACTTAATGGTTTACAAGAAAATATGAATATTACATGAAGGACAAAGCATGAATGACACTGATATACAGATGTGGGTGCTGTTAGAGCAGTCAAGCTAGGCCAGCTAGAAACCAGTGCTAAAGAAGAAAGAATGCCAGTAGGAGTGACTTATGATGACCACAGTGATCTTGTGTGTTATACCTGTTTCTCAAAAGGATGCTTGTCTTTGGTACTTATCTGAAAGCTATTGAGCTACTTCACAAGGTCAAGCTGAAGTTGCGACGAATTGCACAAAACAGATGTTCACTTTTAACGAAGACTCATATGATTGGGACACATGCAGACTCCCTATGTATGTTTCTTGATTCTGCACAATTTGCTGGATGTAGTGACTAGTAGCTCACGTCGCACATTCACATATTTTTGCAGGTGTGCACACCAAGACAGGCCAGATAGTCGAACGTCCTGGACACAACGTGAAGCACATCTGTGGTGCCAACATACTTGACAATCACTCGGTCAACCTTTTGTCCAACCTGGCCACGGCTTTCACAGTACCATTGATTTCAATGAAGTTGTTTTCACTCCTTCGCTGATCTGCATTTCTCAGACTCCTTTTGATGCTGCTCTGCTGAATAATGAACCAAGCAAAATTTGTTGGGTGTTGTTTTATTAATGGTGATAGAGATTGCTTGTTTTGCATGTGTAACATACTTTGTTTTCATATTTATTTCTGTTTTGTCTGCTGTTGCCACATGGTGTACTGTGGTGCCGTGCAAAAAAGGAAAGGCAGAGGCAGTAGGATGTGATTTTTAATTGTGTCAGCCCAGTCCTAAGCACACTCTCTTCTTAGCATTGTTTGAATTGTTTTGGGGAAATAAAGAATCAAGTTGACAAATTCCTGCTCTTAGACAAGCCACTGATAAACTGACAACCTGTTGTACTAGAAGATTTGGAACGGTGAATGTGAAACAAATATGTAAAGTACTGAAGTGTTATAGCAGTCATTTGTTTGTGTAATCATGAAGTGTTTTGTTTCGTTCTACTCGCCTCAATGCTTTAAAAGGCTTTTTTTTTTCTTCCCCCTAAAAAATCAAAGAAACAAGCAGACGCCACCTACTAGCAAGTTTCGTGCAATTTAACAATCTTTTGAGCTGCATGCCCGCTTTTTTGCTGCAGACCTCTTGCCATATTTTGGTTGTGTTGTTGTGCCAGGCTAATCTAAATGCAGAAGGCATGGCTGTAGTGAATTATCTGACTGAGCAAGCCGTAGCTTCGTGAATTCTAAGTACTCAAAAGGTTGAGTTGCATTGCTCCAGTAGTAAAGAAACCTAATTGCTGTTAAAGCAGTGCAGTTGCCAACTGATAATTCGGACTGGGCGGGAGCAGATGAAAAGTTGGAATAATAGGGAGTTTGAAATATCGAATTTGCCAGAAGAAAATTCTGTATTGATTTAGCAGTAAATGCGAGGACATGCATTGGGCATTATGTCGCACCTCTTTGAGGTCCCGGGTCCATGAATTAAACCGTACTCACCACATTGCAAAGTGTCGTTCAGGAGCTCACTCGACATGTGTCCTATCTCTTTGTGGAGCGATATATACAAACACACACACACACGCACACATGTGCACTCTAATAAGCTTTCCGAATCCCCTCTCTACCATGTGACTGGCTTCACACACATTTTGTCTACTTTGACACTCCTAATTCTAATGCATTGAAATTCATTTCATTTCACAAATGGCCAAGAAAGCCTGTGAACATGTTGCTACATGCATATGAACCTGACTGTGGTATAGTGAACCTGTATTTCGACCATTGTCATGCTGTTGCTGCAGATAGATGACAGTACAGTCAATGCATGCAACAAATCTCCATTCTCTGGCAATGTAACTAGTCGACTAGGCTGTGATAGCTGAATAACCACGAGTTTATTCGCAACATTCACTTTCCTCACTTAATTGCTGCCCTCATCTGCGTAGGCATTGTGGGTGGAGTTCGCGCTACTTGAAGCTTGATGATATTGACCGTCAAAAATTCCCGATAGCTATCAAAGAAGTCACCCAGGACCTTGTCGCTATTTAAAACATAGGCAAATAAAAAATTGCACCGCAGAATTTCTGAATAAAATAAAAAATTGCTGAAATTGCATGACAAGCTGCAAATGCAACCTTAGAACCTAGCAGCATGGCTTGGCTTGTTCTATGCTCTGGCCCTGGACGGTAAATACTGGTCCGACTAAGCTTTGCTAGTTTTGGTTTCGAGAAGGTGCCGGCAACAAGGCCAACACCCATGCCGGCCAACATTATATCAGCGATGTGTAGCAAAGTAGAAATGGCAGATTGGCCAGATTAGCATGTGGTTGTGCAGGCCAAGTCCGAATTATCAAATGGAATGTAAGGTGTCCGAAATTTCTGTTGTCGTTATGCATTAAGTCTAAGGGGGCATTGCTGTGAAGCTATCTGAATAATCAAGGACATCCAAATTATCAGCGTCTGAATCATCGGTCGGCAACTGTATTCTGATGTTCAATATTTCCAGTTGATTAGGAGGACTCAATTTGTCAAATGAGTTAAAGTGATTTGGCAAAACTGGCAAGCAACGATATCAGGTCAAGCAAGTTAGCTTGAGTAATTTTCTGTTTAATGCTTTTTATTTTCAGTGTTTTTTTTTTCAACTTGAAAGGTTGCTTTTTCTTGTGCTCATGCAGATGGTTGTGTGGTGACTTCAGTTACATGTTCTCGACAACCCTATTTATGCTTACAAATGCAAAAGTAAAGAACTCTTATTGATATTTTGAGCTCCTCTTATGCTCCATCCAGTAACGTTATTGTTGCTACCATTTTACAGGTGCTATCAGCCTGTACCATCGTAGACAAATGAAACGTGAATAGGACAATTTAAACACAAAAAAAAGGCTAAGATTTCATTTATGTAATGAAATGATAGCATTGTTGTAACGAAAATTGTTATTTGACAATTCGCCCATACATGGAATAGTATAGTGTATGTCAAAATTTTAATTACGCTTGCTAATATAGTCGAACCAAGTTGCGGAAAATGTGGATAATCACGAATTCATGATTACACCACTCTTGTAGAAATTGTACAAGATTCACGTGCATTTACGACTCCTTATAAAGAAATGGTGTGTGCACATTTTGAATTATACCGAACTATACAGTGCTGGAACTGGTTGAAGATGGATACATGAGGCAGGCTTAGCCACTGCATACCGATAGTTGTCAATGGCGCTACAGGCACGAATGACTCATTTTCACAAGCATCTACAAAATTTTCATGTCTAATGTACTGAGAGCGCTGCTCAGCATAACAGTATAAGTACTTGATGTCAGCGTCGTAGCATGACCTCCGAGATCTGTTGGCACGCACTGGTGGGCAGAAGATGTCAGAGGCTGTGTCCACACTTGCCCTAATTTGAGGTCATGCCTGTAAGTGTTCCTGGTTCCATGATGCAAGGCGTGCACCAGTGCACATGGGTCAGCATTCGACCCAGCAGAAAGCACTAAAATGCAGAGAGCTCCGACGTATGTGGGGAAGTCGCACTAGTCAAATTATTTTCCTGCCTAATTTTATACTATAACGAAAGAAATGCGAAGGAGGATAGGTTACCCAAGCTGGTGCCTAGTTGGCCACCCTGCACTTAAGGAAGGTGAAAGGGGAAAAGATAAAGAAAAAAAAGAAAGATAGATATAATAAAGTGGCAGTCAATATGAGCACTCTCAGAGAAACATTTGCCGACAGTCACGGGTGTTCACACTGTCCATTTGCCTTCAATAGGTGCAATAGGAATTTTGTGGCATTGTGCATGGAAGAGTGCTTATGCTTAGGCTGTGGTACCAGGATCTTTTCCTCATAGAGTGGTTTGTCATTCAGATGCCTGGGACTAGCTTTTAGAGCACATTGTTGAGCATCGAAGAATGGACATTCTCGCCAGAGATGCTCTGTTGTCTTGTTGCACACACGAAAATTTCATGCAGCACTGTCGGCCATTCAGATGAGGAATGAATAAGCATTCGCAAGTGCGATGCCCAACCACATGCGACACAATAGGCGTTTCGGAATGGGAGAGTCCGGTTGGTGGGCAAAGTCTCGAGTAAGGGTCGATCGAGTGAATACAAGGGGTTGGGGGGGTGAAACACGGTGAATTCCATTGTCAAAATGTGATGTGTGGTGGGCAGGTGATTTAAGTTGCTGCGCACAGCATTTGTTCTCGAAAGTGGTATAGGCACACACAGATCTTGTTGACGAGCTGAGCGCGCAGCTTCATCTGCGCTGTTGTTGCCGCCAATCCCACAGTGCCTCAGCAGTCATTAGAATAGAATGTCGGGTCTGTTTTCTGCTATACCGAGCTATGTTGCAATTTTTGCTCTGTTCATGCGTGTGCCCTGCCTCAGTTATATTGTTACATATTTTACTGGGCCTTTTCATTTTTCTGCAAAGTTCTTTTACAGTGTACGAGCGCTTAAGCAAAGTGACAGCGATTGCTGTTGATAGCATGTGCATTGACAGTAGTTGGCATCATTGTGGTGACAGTAGTAAATGGGAATGGGTTGACGGGGCAAAAGGTAGAGGGTTTATTGAAAGGGCTTCATTTTTTTTTATTGCTTTACAACATTGTGCGCATTACTTGTTTGGTTACCTGCGCACAAACAAGAACCACATTTGTGAAGTTCCCAATTTTGGACTTGCCACTCGACAATAGCATGACAGCCTCTACCCACTTTAATGCTGTCTTTTGCATTTTATAATACAACACCACAGTTAAAACAAGCCACTGCAGCTAATTGAATACTTGGGACAAGTGAGCTACTTAATTTTTTTTTTTTTACACTGCTGTGCCACACGTAGGCCAGGTGTAGTAACTGTGTTGTCTCACTTCTAGCCTAAATAAGAGAACAAGAACAAAGGATCAGAACTGCCTCCTTGCTCTCCACAAGTTAACTTGCAGCCATTAGGATACATGCAGCAAGATAGAGAAGTTCATATTGTTGTTTATCTGTGTCCCCAGTCAGTATACTTTCACTTGAGAATGTGTGTTTCCTTCTCTTTTTCTAAGTGGTGCCTGGAATAGTTAAGCATGAATAACTTGTGCAAGCAAATGCAGTTGCCAGTGTGCCCTACTTTCTCCTCTTCATGTGCGTGTAAAAAAGGGAAGCAGGAAATGAGGTAGCAATAGGAGTGAGGAACAGGGAAGCATGTGAATTTTTTAATTCAAGCACGAAATGCTAAGGCCAGCGGTTGGCAGCTGAGGAGAGAAATTTTAATCAAATTGAGCTAAAATTTTAAAGGAAATGGTGCTTCTTAATGTATAGCACAAAGAGCAAATGACACATTAGACCACTTGAGTGTGTTGTGTGCTTTCTGTCCCATGAAAATGAGCTCTTTACTTCTCTGTCGAAATTTACGCTTGTTGAAGGTACAAGTGCCGACAAGCTCGGTACATTGACTGTATGGTGTAGCGAGGTGAAATTATTGAGCCTGGCTTGTGCGCCTGATTGCACAGTACTTGACGTATTTATTTCTCACTTTGGCTCTGGCTTATAACTGGGTAGCTCAGCACTGCAAAATTGGCCTCTTCAATTTGCTGAAGAGCACCACTGTACAATGGGCAGCAAAATGACTATAATGCTATCAGTTGGCAAGCAAGCACAGTTGAAAATGTTCTTTCTTGTGCCAACAGGTGCCTATATTTGAGATGTCATTTCAGTCTCTAACATTGTTGCATGTTCTTAAAAAAAAAAAAGCGTAAGTCTTGTGCCATGAATATTTTTCTCAGTGGTTCCTCATGGTTCACTCGCAGTGCATGTGTCACCTAGAAACAGCTGCAGAAAAGTGCGCATTTAGGCTTGTTGGTTCATGATTACTAGCCGTAAAGCAGCGCTAAACAACAGGACGAGGAGAGGGACAGCGCTGTTGTCTGTGTCCCTCTCCTCATCCTGTTGTTTAGCGCTGTTTTACTGCTCGTACTGCTTGAAATAGCTGCCACAGAAGCTGAAAAAAAAAAACTGTTCGGACTACTATTATATAAGCTTTTCCTGAGGCTGTAGCCATACCTTGTTGTTGTTTTCTGGAGGAAAAAGTGCTGTGCCACTTCCACACCATTATTGACGTGAAGCATTCACTGTCTTTAGTTAAGCTGTCACAGTCTCAAGTGCATAGCTTATACACACGCACGAACAGAGACATCCTGCCTGCACAGTGTCCTTACTGCTGCATGTTAACTTGTGGAGAACAAAGAAGCAGTTCAGATCCTTTGTTTTATTGCGGTAGCAATTATATGGACACTCCAAGTGCATTTTCACAGTTGGCATTGTCGTCGCTACGAGGTTCCATATGAAGTCCAAGTACGCTGTATGTGCGAGTGAAGGCGTGCAAGGGGAGGTGATGATTGCGGCTCAATTTCCCCGGTGCGAAAGAGATGAAAGCGGGGAGGAGGCATGCCATCTTCTGTTGTGCACGAGGCACCCAATGTTGCGAGGCACGGGGGGAGGGGAAAGAACGGAGGCAGCATTCTACTCGAGCTGCAACTGCGCATGTGGCAGTGGCACGCCGCGGCTGTATCTTGAGAGTGATATGCGTTGGAGGAAGAGTCTAGGTGCATCGGTGGCTTGTAGCTTTGTGCGTGCTGTGTGTTCTCGGCGCTCACTTTGCATTGAAGCGATAGACAGCATGAATGTAAATTTGCTCACTGCTGTTGCCGCGGTTCCTCACGCCAATGTTTTGACAGGCAGCTTCCGCAGTCATCGAGTCAGATGTGTTCATGTTCGCTTGTACATGTGTGACACCATGCTTGTTAATTTAGTGTGGCTATGTTCACAAGCTTATACGACCGATAAAACTACTATCAATACTTCATATAGTTGTCTGCAAATTTGCTATCGCAATCGATGCTCTGCCTTGCGGTCGAAACTGCAATTTTTTTTGTTGTTCAAACGCATTCATTTTGAGGATCATATTTTGCCTGTCTTATCTAACATTGTGGGAAGACTGACACCTGTTATGCCAGTGCTTATCTTTGTTGTAGTTCCAGTGTAGCATCAAGCTTGGGTTTATCTGTCACCATTTTTCAGTTGTGATCGTGTAAATTTCAAAGAGGCAGTTGTACAGTCATAATTATTAAAAGAAAACGAATAAGAAGACACTAATGATTAGCTGAGATTACATTTTCCTTCTTTCCCCATGTGGATTTCGGATGTTTCCTTGCTTCAGTGCTGGCTTGCCCAGAAAGGTCTTCAGTGTCTACTTGTGCACTTACAAAAACAACTGCAATTATGAGAAAAGGCTACATACTCCTCATCACAGTAGTGATTAACTTGCTGTGTGATGAGCCTGTCACATACTTTTACATAGCACAATCAACTGCGAAACAGTCAAATATGAAAAACATTGATGACTCACAGTATTCACACTTGCAGCTCAATCACTCATTTCTTCATGAACGAGAAGCTGAACATGCGTTGCTTCCAGTGGCGTTGTTTGCTTTAATGACAATCACAAATGACAACGATATTATGGAAAAGGTTGTTTATCTACTGCATGTTTAGGCATAGATGTGTGACCATTTGTCATTCGTCGTCAGTCTTTACATTTCTATTAACATTGCTGGAACACTGACACCTGTTATAACACTGCTTGCCTTTGTTGGAGTTCCAGTGTAGCGGTCAGACTTCTTATGTGTAGCCGTTGTTGAGTTGTGAATCTATAACAGTATCAATTTCAAACAGAATTTAGTTACTTTAATAACAGATTTGGTGGCACTGCCATTCTGGCAATGCCAACAGTCTATTGTTAACAGATTTCGTGCTCTTGGTTACAGGCAATTTTATTATTTCGATGTTTTATCGCTGTTATGGTTTCTGGTTTGAGGCTGTATGACCTGCCATTGACGGAGAATACTGTATTCACATTGTCTTTCTGTACATTGTTTGAAGTGTTTCATGGTTACCAATGGTGGTGTCGAATGTGTATAATGTATTGCCCTTGAAATGCAGATTACTTTAATCCACATTGTTGACAAGCCACATGAAGGCTCCGTGCTCTACATTTCTTGCCTTGACTTTACAGACTTGTCCCATGTACTTGTTGCACACGTCGGTTTTGTGTCACTTGAGTGGTGCTTTTAGCAATATATATATGATAGTGCAATACTTTTCCCAGTGTAAATGCCTTCCAGCACTAGTGCATGGAAAAAAAATGAAAAGGAAGGCATTCACTGAAAAATAATCTTCGCCTTTTGCATGTACAACAGCATACTGAGACAATCGACTAGTAACTTACTTCTCTTTATTGAATAACAAGTGCAACCGGAAATTTACTGTTTCTTGGGCTGCACTTGTGCTCACATACATGAACAAAGAGTGAGACGCCAAAACTGACTGTCGCATTGGAAGCATAAAATTGATGTGGAGCCAAGGAGACCAGTTTACCAGGTGCGTCTGTTCTTTTTCAATGAAATGCTGAAACTGCACAGAACATCGACAGGCGCATGAGGTGTACTGCCACGTGCCTTTTTTAAACAGTGAATACAATCTGTCTTTGCCCAACTTGGCACCAATCCTGTCAGCTTTCTATCTCTGCCTATAAAGCCATCCCTTTGGCCCCTTTACTCTTCAATAAACCCGTTCTTTGACCTCTTTTATCCCTTACTATGTCGTACCTAAGTGCATGCACGGCAGTCATAAACTTAGTCAGGTGAAAGAATCAGGTGTGGCACCTGTTTGCTGTTTATGGTAAAGCTGCTGAAAGTTGCGCAGATTTCCTCACAATTCCCCCTCTGTGGTTGCATAATATTTAGTACATTCATTTTGGTAATACCTGTTTTGCCTGGCTAATATTTCGTTGGTACGATCATTGACTATCTGTGGCCAAATACAGGACCTTCTTTTTCCCACCTGCGCTCGAGCTTGACATTCCTGCCAGCTAAACAGGTAATCACCCTAACACAACCCTGTAGGTGAAAACCTTTCGTTTTATGTTTCTACACCTTAAAACATATGGGCATGCTTTGATGGTGCCCTGTCTGTGACACATTAATGTGACCTTGTTGACTCACGTCCAATATGTGGGCAGCTCCTTGTAAACTGGTCTCCTATTATACCACTGTTAATGCTCCCTTTCTAGCTGTGCATTATTCGTAGAAAACCTCTGTACCTCTGTGTTAGCTGAAGCCGCAAAGTACCAGTCTCTTGCGTGAATTTGTGTATAAACATTAGCTTTAATTGTTCAGCATAGAATGTTTAAATAGCTTGCAGAATAATAGTGATGATATAAGTAAGTCGCAGTAGTGTAAGTGTCCTGTTTGTCAGCTAGGCAATAAGCACAATAGATTATGAAGCACTCAAAGGTAACCTGCACAGGCTGAATGGAAAATGCATTCACCCCAAGCAAAAAGCTTTAAACCATACATTTTGGTGGCATCAGGCTGGGGTTGGGAACCTGTGTCTGTTGGTGATTATTTATTAGTCGTGCATAGTGGTGAAGACCATTATGCACATGACTACATGAGGAGCAAAAGTGTAGAGAACCGCTGCATCACAACAAAATGTAAATTCCTTCTAGCCTGGCCGTGCATTGGGAAATTGTCTTAATGTATTAAATTGGTCGAATATGTGCATGTAGGATGTACCACTTAATTTTCAGCCTGCGTACCTAGGCTGTGAATAAAAAAAAATTGTTTTGCTACATCTAGGCGGGGTTGGCCCCTCCCCCACCAATCTGCCAGCTACATGAATAAAAGTAATTTCTCTCTCTCTCTCTTGCTACATCCTGTGGTTTCTAAACATTTGCTTGTGACTGTACACTTCTTGCTGATCTGGCTCTGTTAGGGAAGCTTGTTGGGACCCCAATGAATGCATTAGGCTGGTTGACCGAGCAAGCAAAAATGTATATATCAAGGATATTCGTTGCAGGCGTATTTTCCCAGCATAGTTGTTAGGTTGTGCCATTCATGAGTGAAGCACTGATGAAAAAAAAAATTAATCAGAACTTCATTTCGGAATGTTATCCCAGGCCCTGCTGAGCTTCCTCTTGTGTGTATGTGTGTATGTCCGTCAGGCACAGAACATTCCCCGGTAGCTTGTTGCTGGCACACGCAAAGCAGTGTGTTTCACATTTCGCAGAAGCTATACACTGCTAAATCAGCTGGCATCGGTGCACTTGATGTGAACTGGTGCACCACTTTGCAGTGAGGTGTTCACCTTTTGCTCATTCATGTCGTTTACTGTTAACATGCTTGCGTGTTACTGTCAGCGTTTGCCAGTTCTAGAAGCAGTGCACGTTGGAAACGAAAATGAACCTATCGAATGTCTACAAGCCATGACAATCACTGATGTATTTGTACTCGATGCAGTGCAAATATTTTGATATGGCCATATTTGTGCGGATGCCTCTATATGCATATGTCTACACATTGTGGCTTAGTGTTGTTGACTAGAGTAGCATCAGCAAGGGCATGTCTGGCTCTAGCAGTAGTTATTGGCACTGGCACACTCGCACTTCAGAAAGCAGAGTATTATTTTTATGGTGCCCAAGGGGATTGCTGAGCTTGCAAATCACCTGTTAACATAATAAATTCTTGATTGCATATCTTTGAGGAAAAGCACCCAAGAAACCTTTTGTATTCGGTGAATGAGAAGGAGAACCAAGGGGCCCGATTTTTGTTAGTTAAAATCGCATGACACCAACAGGCAATGAAACCAGGGAAATCATAGCGTAAATTACTTGTTTTCATTGACATGTGCAAGTGATAAAGTAAAGGGAAATGAAAGTGGATGAAAAAGGAACTTGTGACAGGTGGAACTGCATTTTTCCCTCTTGCCCCAACGCAAATTGAAAGAATCGTACAATTTTAGGTTGAGACGAGTGCCTGAGAGTTGTTAGTGTCATTAGCTGATGCAGAGCCAACTTTCTCTTGCACCCTGCATGCTGGCTTGCAAGTAGCCTTGTGAAACGTTTGTTACACACAATCAGTATCGGATGTTTTCCTCTACTGGAGGACCCTTAAAACACCGAGGATATGCTTGTAAACACATGCTCACAGAGCCAGCCAATTTGTCCTGCAGTGCTAAATCTTTACTCATGTTGAAAAATAATCTTGTGATGGGAATAAATAAATGTATGTCTCTGTGTTACTTTTGTGTCTGACTTTTCAACAAAGATGGTGGTGTGGTGCAGCGAACAGTACTGTGCGGCTTGCATTATTTTCTATCATACCCGTGTGCTCTGCATTGTGCTGATTCAGTACATGCCAGGAATGTGCTTCTCGAGAACTCATTTTGATCATTCTCCAAAAACGGTTACATGAAACATAGAGGGAGCTTTCTGTTTACCATGTACCTTGGTGCATTTTTCGCAGTTGGAAGGTGAATATACAGGGGTTCTGCGAAATGCGAAAACGCCCGTATACTTAGATTTAGGTGCATGTTAAAGAATCCCAGATGGTCCAAATTTCCGGAGTCCCCCACTACGGCGTGCCTCATCATCAGAAAGTGGTTATGGCACGTAAAACCCCATAATTTAATTTCATATACAGGTGATCTCATATGACCTGAGCGAAAACAGAAATAGACATTTAGCAATGGTGCCATGGTAAGTGCTGAGAGTAGTCCCACGCTAGGGCTATCGCTGTTTCAGGTAGCTATACGGGCTAGTTCATTTTATTGCTGTAGCAATTATGACACACCAGGCGAAATTTTGTCCCAGTGATGTTCCCTGCAAAGTCGAAGTGCCAGAAGTTCAAATATCGCCCCCCGCAGGTCGTATGCAATGGGGTCAAGGGGAAACGTGGGAGTGGGAGCCAAGAAGAATGGTGACTTGATGCGCGCCCTCTTCTCCCGCGCTCAGGGAACCGGGGGGGAGGGGGGGGAGGGCTGAGCGCGCTCTAAAGTGGGGAGGAGAGAGAATTGGGGGCAGGTGAGCGGGCGTCTCCTCCTCGTGCGCCGCCGTACTTGAAGGTAATCTCCGGCGGGGCCAAAGCGGGGGGAGGGGGTGGGGGAGCCGAAATGGCTTGTAGGTGCATGTACGCTAAAGCCCCTCAAAAAATTCACTGTCACTTTAGAATACGCCAAAGAGGGTGAAGGTGAAAGCTTGCGCGCTCAAGAGACATTTATTAAATTGCTTGGCATTCTCATTCGTATGCGTTGTTACTTCTTGTTTTCTCCCACCAAAGGTCGTGGGTTCGCATGCCTTAATTGACGCTACCTTAATTAACTGTGCCTTACATAACTTCGCCCTAATTAACGCCGAAGGTCGTGGGAGTGCCTTAACTCTATATAAATAACAGTGCCTTAACTTCGCCTTAATACCAAACGTCGTGGGCTCGACTTCCACATAAGCTCGAGGGTTCGACTATACCACTGAAGGACCCGGGTTCGCACGCCTGAATTAACTCTATCTTAATTAATTTTGACTTTTTTTTTTTGGCATGACGAGCGGCAGCGGAGCCAGCTGTGGAAGAAGACGACGGCGAACGCGCGAGCAGCGGCAGGAGCACGTGTCTGCGCGAGGCGAGCTCACATTACTTTCTGTACCGCACGCCGCTTTTTCCAGACCACCGGGCGTATGAGCCACTTAAGGCCTAGCGTTGGAGGTCGCATAATCTAGAGTGTATGGCGGTGTGTGACCGCCACCAGCTCGGCATTAATTTCCTTGGACTCGTGTCCCTTAAAGAGCAACTCTGCCTTTGGCACGTATACACGTATACATAAGGTGCAACGCTGTGGAAGCTGCGCAAGTAGTGCGTAAATTCTCCAAATTTTATCACTCCGCGAGTTCCGTCTCTGCTTCGCTGGGCGTTCGGTCGCTGAGGCGGCCGCGACGGGGGGGGGGGGGGGCAAATAAAAACAATGAAAAGAAAATTGATATAGAACAATGTGTTAGCAGCCGAATGAACGCATAGTTTGGTTGCTTCTATGGGTAAATTCTTATTTTCATTTAGAACTGACCTTATATAAAGAACATTTTCACAAAAATCCCCCAAAGACACCGAACTTTTTCTAAGTGCGAACGCAGCCACTGCAAGAAGTATCTCTAGCCTCCACAGCGTTGCACCTGATGTATGAAACACCCCAAGAATTTAATTTTAATCTAACAATCAAACAAGCACAGCACGAGAGCGCGCGCGCAAGAGCCCTCAAACAAATATTCGGGGCGAGCGCCGATGCACAAACACATCGCAGAACAATCGAGAGAGAGAGCGCGAGAGATACAAGCTTTAATGATATGGCGAGCACGATAGCGCACACACGTACATGCGTGCACACACAACACCAGCGCCATGCAGTGCACAAACTCTCACAAGGTCGGTCAAGCACGCATGCACACACAGAGTCAGAGAGGTACGCGCACATGCAAGAATGGACTTACGTTTGTTCATACTTCTATTTGCGAATGCGGGCCGAATTCACGAAGCTTCCAGTTCTTAAGGGCTTTTTTGCCATAGGTGATCCGGCCTCCTTCGCTAATGTAGTTGAGCGCCTCAACAACGAACGCCATACAACGAAATTACGTATAATGAAGGAATAATTCTGTCCTAGTTCTGTTTTACGCTATGCGGTGCGCGACCTTTACAACGAAGTTACCTGCAGTATAACGAATGATTTTGGAGGCCCCGAGAACTTATAAAGGCGTTCGACTGTAATACGTTCAGCATTAGGATTGGCTGGAATTTTGCTCTTACGAACAATCCTGGCGCAAGAGCTTTATTGGGAATGCAGGCCCACACTTTGTTTTAATTGTTCAATTTATTTGATATTGAGTAACGTGACATACTGTGTAGCGCAGATACACAGGTGTGTTCACGTTCGAATATATATTAGTCTATAAAATTTACACCAACGGGTATATACGTCACGGTCGTACGTGACCCGCGGGTGCGGGAGGTTGGTGGTGTCCGTCAACACCACACGTCAGTATGTTTATGACACGCTTGGGCACGTTTTAGCCGCTGGCGTTGTATGGAATATTTTCAGTTGTGTTTGGTCACATTGGTATAGTATGTGCTTTGGGAAGCAAAATGAAAATAATAGTAAAACTAAAATGCACGTAGGTCGGGTGCTTGCCTGTCCTGCGTCCTTCCTCTGTCCTCATTAGTTTGTGCTCGTTTCTAACGTCCGTATTGGTGACGGACAGCAAGCGTACATCTACATATTTCAGGCTTCCGATCGCCGAGATTTAATGTCCTGCAGTCTCGATGCGTTGCTGAGACACTGCCGCATATATGTGTTAAATCCATCGCGTTGAATCACGGAGTATGCGTGGAGAATGTACATAATGCTTCAGTGTGTGTATGAGAGAGAGAGAGAGAGAGAGAAAGAGAGAGCGTGTGTGACTCGCTGAAGCACAGAACCTTTATCTCTTAAGACGACACGCAGCTATGTGGTTGCCTAGGTGCAATGCTGGACAACTGCGCAGTTCTGCGTCACTCGGCAGACAGACCGCATATGTGCAGAAAACCAAGCGTCACGAAATCCGTGGCCTTGAGAGAGAGTTGGAACGAGGCAGCTTCTGACAGAATCGAGACTCTTCGCTTGTTTGCTGCTCGCATGTGTGTTTCTACCTCTCTTTTTATTTTATTTTCTTGTTCGGTGCTCACCCATATCACGCTCTGCCACAATGTAACCACAAGACGTGTTCCCGCGCTCAGTGTATAAGCATACTCGGCACACAGCTCCGAGCGGGATCTTTACTTGAGGCCGCTCTCGACGTTTAATTAAAACACGCTTGTTTTTACGCTTGCTCGACTAGGCCGACTTGTCAGTCTGAAACTCGGTATCGCTCGAGTCGGTTCGCAAAAGAAATACCAGATGCGCAGAGACTGTATCTGCCACCTTGACGTCCTCATTTACTCTTTATCGTCATTATCTAAGACACTACTTTTGCTACGTTTTATCGCTTCCGTACTTCCCGCTGAGACGACGCGTTGCTACCCAACAAACTGGCTTTACTAAGATGGTACAGGCTTAGATAAAGTCAACAGCGCCAAACCACAAGCGACAAGGAAAAGAAGACGCAATAAGGGAGCTGGCTTGCAACTGAATCGTCTTTTAGAAAATCGGAACGCTTTCTCAGCTTTACTAAGCCCAGAGTTGTGCGGTTTGGAATACTATATGCTGTGTGTGTGTGTGTGGTGTTTTTTTTTTTTTTTTTTTTTGTGCGGTGACTGCGAAAAATTGTTGCAGATAGCACGATTCTGTTTCTTTAACTGTAGTACCCGAAGAGACAGACATTACTTGCACGAGAAATCGAAATGCATAACCGATTAATTAGCGAAAGCTTACTAATAAAGTTTTAAGTAATTACTTTACGGCAAATATTGCAATTTATGCATTGTAGCCCGCGAGAAAAGGCATATCCACTTGAAACTAATTCTGAGCTAGGTCGGCGACGTATTGGAGGGGATCTAAATCGATCGTTCCCGTCTTGAGTTCTTTAAGGTGCGTCTATAAGCTAGCCGGACGCGGAAGCATCCGGCTACCTCCCATATGAACGCGGGCGGGAGTCGAACGCGGAACCTCGTGATCAGCAGCAGAACGTCGTAACTACGAAGTCGCGGGCGGATGTAGTGTGAAGTTACGCCGGAAGCCTTCGTAGCTGCGCATTTGCTGCACGCCCGACGCAAGAAGCCTCTCGTAATGCAACAAAGCGATTCAGAGGCAGAACCCACCGTGCTGACCTAGCAGTTATGGTGTTGCACCGCTAAGAACGAGATCGCGGGATCAAACTTCGGCCACGGCGGCCGCTTTTCAAAAGGGGTGAAAAGGGGGTTCGATGAGGGCTCGTGTACCGTGCGTTGTGGATGCACGTTAAAGAAGCCCAGGTGACAGTGACAAGAGGTTTATTAGAGTGTCCTGAGGAACTCGATTGGGGGGAACCGAAGGCTCTCCGATCAAGTTGGTGGCTCCGCCCACGACGGGACAGGGAGGTGGTGACTCTCCGCGACGTCGCGGGCCCTCTGGACGGCCTGTAGTTGGTTTGTGAAATGCGAGCTCTTCAGCAAGGCGTCCCACTTGGACTTGCTATGAAAGTCGGAGCCCGCGTTGTACGGGCACAGCCAGAGCATGTGGTCGAAGGAGCAGCACGCGTGACCGCATTTGGAGCACGATTGCGGGAAGTTCGGGTCTATCCAATTAAGCGCTCTTGGGGTGAGGTACGATCTCGTCTGTAAAAGCCTGAAAGTAACAGCCTGAGCCCTGTTCAGTTTCGGGCTGGGGGGAGCGAATTTCCTTCTGCTGTGTCTGTAATGTGCCGTAATTTCGCGAAAGGTCGTAAGATTATCTTTGAAGGGGCAATCCTGCGGGAGAGCTGGACCGTTAGCTCGGACGCGGTTCGTGAATTCACGCGCCAGGCAGTTGGCCCGCTCGTTAGGGTTGCAACCCGCTTGTTTAGTTACATCGTTCACGTGCGCCGGGAACCACGCTATGGTATGACCTCCAGTGTCTTCTCGCGTAGTAGTACGAAAGGACCTGTTGACGATGTCGGCTGCGTGTTTACAAACTAGAGCGGACGAGAAAGCGCTAACCGCCGTGCGCGAGTCGGAGAAGATGGTCGCCGGGCCTTTTGCGGCTTGAAGAGCCAAGGCGATCGCGGTTTCCTCCGCTTCGTTCGCGTGTTTAGCGTAGATTGATGCGGCGCTGGTAAGTGTTCCGCGCGCGTCAACGACCGTGATTGCAAACCTGTCTTCGCTGCCATATTTGGCGGCGTCGACGAAGAATGCACCTGCCCCGTAAGGATCGATTCGTTGAAGGATGGTTCTAGCCCGCGCTCTTCTGCGACATTCGTTATATATTGGGTGGATGTTCCTCGGTACGGGCTCAACTTTTATACCCAGCTGTGCACAAACGTTGTAGGCACTGCCTCTGGATTAAAAAAAAAAGTATGGGGTTTTACGCGCCCAAACCACGATCTGATTATGACGCCCGCCATAGTGAGGGACTTCGGATTAATTTGAACCACCTGGGCTTCTTTCACGGGCTAAATTAGCCCGTGAAAACACAGCGCTGTGTATGTCCCTGCGCGTCTTCTTTTGTCTCGTCTTTTAATCACGCTACCGTGCACTCCTGAACTCTTTGGAGTGGGACGAAAGCATTCGGTTTTCGGGAACCTTTTCTTTTTCTTCTTGACCTGTGTCGTCGGATAGGATAGGATAGGAATAAACTTTATTTGTCCAACGGTTGTTGATGTTGGTGCCCGGGGCTAGGCTGCCAGGGTTCCATCGCCCGAGGCGATGGAACCCATTGAAAGCAAGCTTTTTCTCATTAGAACCAACGTTGTGGTGAAGTATCATGCTGCCATGAATTCTGGCACATTTTTTTTTAATGCGTAAGCATTTCTATGTCTACCCAACGAGGAAACCCGTCCGTGCGTCCATCTATCACGTAAGACGATTGTTTTTCAAGATAGGGACCGCAGCAGTGAGCGAATTGGCCCTCGTGCTACCGCTCGCTTCAACGCGTACTAAGCGGCGAGAACGCAGCGCACACGAAGCTATCAGCACTCGGCGCACTCTGTCCCCATCGCAGATCGCTTTCAAGATAGGACCCGCACGACCGCGCCATAAGCAGCCGCCGCCGGAGTATGGTTGATCGCGGTTGATATTGGTTCGACGCGGTCTGATAAGGCGCTAAAGAGCGATAACGGCTTACAATGATCAGAACGTCATCATAAGGTGACGGCGCAGCTGGCTTCGCCATCTACAGTAGTTCGGTTACGTCATCAATTCACCTAGCGCCGCCGTCAGCAGCAGTTCGTGTCACCGCAGCGCTGTCGTTGATACTAATCGAATCAAGTTTCATAACATTGGTAATGACACCGGACTGCGTGGAGATGAGCAAGTGGCACAGTGCTTACGCATACTTAAACAACTACCGGAGGAATTTCTGCAGGAATTTTTTTTCGTCGCAGCGGAAGAAAAAGGCGCCCAATGTTCGTGACAGCTGCTTTTAGTGATAATTTGGTAAGCTTAGTGCGATCGCTCTTTCAATCTTAGTTCATGGTAGTGCGCCCTAACGTACTTCGTTGTCGAGGCGCGTGTACCGGACTCGATGTTCGAAGTAGATGCCCGCGGGTCGGGCCGGATAAAGTCATTTTTGGCGGGCTCGGGCCGAACACGGGCCATTTCACTGATGAGCCTAGACCGGACACTCGAGAACACGCGGGCGCTCTGCGTAGATCCAAAGCATTCTGTGCGGAGCTCGAGTGTCAAGTTTGAAAAACTGGCTCTAAATTATCTTAACAAAGAAATTAAAAAAAATAGCTTTGATTAATTTTCGGATGTTCTTAAAAAGGACAATTAATTATGTTTGTGGCTACAAAAACAAGCTGTGTTCTCGCGAAAAAAAGATATATATATATACTGCAAACCGCTCTTGATGCAGTTTGTATGTTACCGCTTTTGTAACTGGTACTCTTTCATCGCTCTCTTAGTGCTTGAAATTGAAAACAATTTCAAGCACAAATACAATCATTGTACAACCCATTGAGGAAATTAGATAATCGTCCTCTGAGTGAACAGACATTACTAGAGCACCGTCCCGACCGATCATCGGCTCAGAAGGCAGTGACGGCACATTTTGTGCTTTCTCAGAACTTCTGGTTTGCGCGAGCGGCTTTAACTCAAGTGCTGTCCGCACACGTGTCTACACCTTCTCTCTCCCTTCTCTCGCTTCCCCTTCTCCCTTCCCCCAGCGTCGGGTAGCCAACCAGACTATTGACTGGTTAACATCCCTGCCTTCCTATATTACTCTCTCTCTCTCTCTTCATCGCTCTCGGTACGACTGTCTCACTTTACCGATTTTTTATTTATCCGATTGCTTTATGGTCAGTGCAGTACACACAGATGGCTTCCACATCGACATCATTCGCAATGATCTTTGTGGACCTTAAATTTATACATGGGAAGCGCATCATCGTATAGGCTCGGCAGGGTTTGTGTGGCCGGGAATTTCTCACCTTCGTTATTTTCGATATTGCGGGTCAGACTATCCGCATTTGAAATTTTAGCTTCTTTTGCACATTATATAAATTTAAGCTTTTCAGAGCGAAGCTGTTTAGTCTTAGTTCGCCCGGGATCGTGTCCGTGTGTAGGCACAAAATCCCGAAGATAGTGCAATGCCCGGCCGACCCGCGGCGGAGGTGAAGCAGGCGTTAAGCACTCCCCACATGTGGGCTGATCCCGAAGATGGTGCAACACCGGGCCGACCCGCGGCGGAGGTGCAGTTCGCCTTTAAGGGGCCCACATACACAGCTTCGCTGGTCATCCGTCTTCACAGAGTGGCAGAACGCTCAGTTTTCATTTTTCTTGCTGCAAGAACGAATTTGCAAGAGCCAATTTATTGCGATAGCAATTATAGGACACTGGCGGTGGCGCGAGCCGCCGCCGTTGTGCTGTCACGGTATGGAGGGTTTCAAGGGGTACACGGAGAGATGCGGAGTGCGTCTAGCTGCTGAAGGCGTCGAAGCCAAGTCGCTCCAAGTTACCCCAACGCTGGATGTGAGACCAGCAGGCTACAGCTGTTGTTCCATCCTGTTCCGCTCTCTGTGACAAGATGGATGGCCCACCCGCTCCATCTGATCGCGACCTTCACGGAACCGGGGTAGTACATGATCCTGGCTTCCACTGGCGGCAAGGGCGCCACGAACAGCTGCGCGCTTACCATACCCTGGCCTTTACACTTGCCTCAGCGGAAAGGTCTCAGTGTGAACGTGCAGATAAATTCATAGCGCTGCCAAATGCCCGCAGTTTTATGCCGACAGAAGTACGCTCGCGTGCTGCGTCGCGCTATGTCGCCTCCGTCTATCTGTTAGAACACCGCGCGGGGAGCTGGAGTCCGACGCTAAGCCTCGTTATCGCTGTCAATGCTGCGCCTTCGGGCGAAATTTTTCTTTTTCTTTCCTTTCTTTATGACTGCGCATAATCCTCGGGGTTTACAACGCAAAGTGTGCACAAGAGATTTAAAATAACATGCCTTGCCAGAAATGTTTAACCCAGCCATGTATTGCTTCTGTCGGCCTTCTCATATTAGTTGATAAAGACACTAAGGACAACATAGGGGAAATCACTTGTACTTAGTAACTGAATTAAAGAAATGATAAATTAATGGCAATGAAAGAGGATGAAAAAATAACTTGCCGCAGGTGGGGGACGGTACTACGTCGTCGCATTACGCGTGCGATGCTCTACCCAATTGAGCTACCGCGGCGCCGTTTCCCCATCCGCTTTCTTGGGTATTTATGTTTTTACTACTAGAATTAATCTTGGGATTGTTAGCCAGCGCCACCACTCACAAACTTTGGCGGCGGATGCTGCACATCCTTTCTGCCGCAGGCGTCACGAGCACGCGATCTTTTTGGGTGAAGGCAACTGGTCAATAAATCCACACATGCTACCTGAAGGCATCAATGTTGCCGGATTCGAGACCTTCGTTATGTAATGAAGGAGAGGAAAGGGGGTTATCCGAGAGGCCCGATTTTTATTAGTCGTATCATAAGAAGCCAACAAACAAAGACACCAAGGACAACATAGGGGAAATTACTTGTACTTAATTAGTAATTTAATTAGAGAAATGGTAAAGTAATGAAAGTGAAAGTGGATGAAATGCGTAATGCGAAGACATGGGATCGTCTCCACCTGCGGCAAGTTGTTTTTTCATCCACTTTCATTTCCATTAATTTATCCTTTCTTTAATTCAATTAGTAAGTACAAGTGATTTCCCCTATGTTGTCCTTGGTGTCTTTGTTTGTTGGCTTCTTACGATATGATTAATAAAACTCGGGCCCCTCGGATAACTCCCTTTCCTCTCATTCATCTCATATTAGTTGTTACACATGCTTTGTTGAGGAAAGCAATTTTTTCACTAAGTACTTTGTTATTGTCACAGCCTGCAGTATTATTATAATGTGTCTGACTACACCACCTATGCAATGGCAGTCTTAAGGCATGTAGACTAAGTTTCTGCTGTGGACCAGGGGCGGGCCCGTTCTTGCTCTCTCGGGCCCGGGCCTGGTCATGCTGACCCGGGCCTGATCGCGACCGGGCCCGGGCCAGGACCGGGGCCGGGGTTTATATGGCGGGCCAGGACTGGCCCGAAATATATGCGGCTCCCGCAGTGTAGTCCGCGCATTGCGCGCACGCACGCGGCTAGTATTCAGCAAAATAATTGCTGAATTCTCGCCTTCTCCTGATTTTTATGCGATATACAAGACATGTACAGGCGCCGACAAAAGTGGTATACTCCACGCAGCGGGAGCCGGAGCAACGGCAAACTAGAGTTACTGTATATATATACCTTTGGTAGCATATACAGTAACTCTACGGAAAACTGCATGGCAACGCCATCTACAGGCAGCATCTGGGATCGAGACAGCTAATGGGTGCCCTTTATTATCTGCAGGCATGTCAATAATGTTTCGTGCTTCAGCTCGCCAAAATGCCGAGCGGCGCCGCTGCAGTAACAATCTGCGTGGAGTATACCACTTTTGTCGGCGCCTGTGCGTAGTCACTTTTCCCAGGTTGCCTCAGTGAATTATGCGATGCGTGGTGTTTATATTTCGTTACAGTAGAAAACGTGTCGCGAGTGACGAGCGATAAATGTTTAATTTGTCCAGCTTAATTACAGCCTTTGTCGAGAGTTACTTATTCAAACGATTGCCGACTGTCAATCCTGCCGTTACTCGCAGTGTTTACGCCGCTCTTAAGATTACAGCATAAGATACCAACTTTAAGTTCGCTGAAAATAGGAGGACCTTTAAGGGGGATGTGTGGCGAAGCTTTCCCATTGCTGGATTGAATAGAAGCGTTTCAGCAAGTTACTGAACCTTTGTTTTATTTTTCCATGATTTCAGGTGTCATATACGAGGCTCTTAGTTGGTTTCACCGGTGTCGTCAGGGGACTAGACAATCCACCTCGCTTATATTTGGCGAAAATAAGGGGAAATTTATGGGTTAATGTGTAGGCAAAGTTCAAAGTGTGGAGGTCAATTACGGCCTTTGCAATATATTACGCGTGTAATAGTGCTCCGGAGCGCACGAGCGGCGTAAAATTTAGCCCGCTGCTCTGGCGTAGCAACTGCCACTGAGGTCGAACTTAGCGAACATGGGGGCAACGGTGCGGAAAATGTTTGTGCGAAGTTAAATGCGGTTTCATTAGGAACAGCGTTTGCAAAAAAAAAAAGAATTGTTTCTCAAGTGCTAGAAAATGTCATACGGCCGCTATCAGCCATGCTTTCCCGATATTACTGTAGGCTTACACCAAGTTTATATTTCGTGGAAAAGGAGGGGGATCATGGTTACTACAATGTTTGATAACATTTTCACGTTTGTAACTTATTTAGAAACGTTGCAAGTTATTAATGAATCCTAGTTTTTTTCTTCTCCTATTTTTGTGCGTGTTAAGAGGTTTATTTGGCATGTGGTGGGTAATGGGCGTTTGGTAATCGGCGATGTGCCGGCGACGTTCGAAGTGGGTGAATGCATTGAGGGCCTTGCCAATAAATTTCGTATGCAAAACGCTCTGAAGCTTTATGAGTGTTTATTACGAGCGACGCAAAAGTTAGCCCGTTGCCCTGGCAACGCTGCCCTTCAATCGCATAAATTGCTGAAGTACGCTGAACAACAAAGGCGGCTATGGGCACCTGAATTTTTTATCGGCGCATTCGAAAATTCGCACTTTCACCCAAAATTGAAGCAGTGATAGCAAAGCCTATGACCACAGTTTGTGCAACACCGGATATTTGACTTCCTGATTTTGTTGCCTCTTAAATGTGGAACGTAACCACGAGGGGGTTTTGGTCAAGGTTCCCATCGCTGACCGCCTGATTCTTTCTTTCTTTTTTCCTTAGTTCCATTTTTTCGTGCTTCAACATTCAACCGTGTTTCGTCTGCTTCTCCCTCTTTACATTTTTTCACACATTGCACTCAACAACAACAACAACAACAACAACAACAACAACAACAACAACAACAACAACAACAACAACAACAACAACAACAACAACAACAACATTCATACGGTTTGAGGCAGGGTGTCTCAGCAAACCGCAGAACCATGCGAAGCCTCGGCACGGGGAATAGACTCCATAATCATTTATGGTGAATATTAGCAGCAGCAAGTTCCAGCGCACCTAAAGCGTTACGAGCGTCTAGCGACGTTGCTTACTACTGTTACTAGTACTACTACTGCTGCTGCTGCTACAACTAAGAACTCACGAGAAAGTAGCTTTGAAAGACGTTAACCGTTGTGGTGTGCCGCGAAACAGCAGTGACTGTGCATGTGCTGTTTTCATCTCTCTCCCTCTTTCTGTTTCCGTCTTATCTTTCAATATGTCCCCCTCCCCCACATCTAAGTGTGCGGTAACGAACTGGACTTTTATCCTGATTAGCTTCCCTGTCTTGCCTTTCTTTCCTCCCTGCCTTCCCATCTCATTTCTGTCTCTCACTGTTACTACTACCTAGTACTAGCACTACTGCTACTACGCCCTAATACTGCTGCTGCTCTTCTTCCCATTCCTTCTACCACAACTTCTATTGCTACTGCTGCTGCTACTAGTACTGCTACCGCATCTACTCGGGGACTGAACGTGTGCGCCAGCTCAAAATGCCGACAAGGAAAAACCGGGACGGAGTCTTCCGACAGCTACCCACCGGAAGGGGCACAACGCCTGCCTAGTCTTCCAACGAAGCTCGCCACGAAACGGCGAGAGATGTGTAATAGCCGAGTCGTTCTCCGTGGCCGTATGCATTTACTTTCGCTTTTCTCCACGGCCGGTTCTCAATGTTTCGCCGAAAATCGTTCGACACAGTAGTACTCATGGGGAGCGCGTCTCATGCGGTCACCGGTTCACTGACTGGCGCCCTGCACGTGGCTCTCCCGCAGAACTGGGCCAATACGGCCGTCTGTACGCCGACCACGGGAGGCCGGAAATCTCAAAACGGCAAAGTGTTAGATTTGTTCGGCGACGCAAGATGACTCGCGTACTCTCGCGGAGAGCCCATTTATTATTAGGCCTATAGGCGATGGCCTGGGTGGTCTTCTTCTTCTTTTTTTTTCACCCGTGTCTCTCTTTCTCTCTCTCTCTCTCTGCGCTCTTCTTGACCGAAGATACGACTCCTTCTTATCGAATATTTTTTTTTCACTCAAAGGCGCTTTTCGTTCTCACACTGACTTCATCATTCTGTTTCGCCCTTTCGATTGTATTTATCAGATTTTTTTTTCTGATCTAAGCTCCTCCGTAGTGAAGAGCCACAACGCATTCTTGGCTCTTCAACGAAGCGTGCATTAACAAATGCCACCGGCTTCCGACAAGCCAGACGCGAAGAGGACGCTGCAAAATACGTCCTCGGTTGTACTTCTCCGCACCACAGGGCGCGCTTTCCCTTTCCCACGAAAAGCGAATTTTATGGTTCTCGTTTTCTTCGTTGCTATTCTTGCGGCGTCACTCTCGTCTCTCGCTCACTCCCTCACTTTTCCCTTATTTTTTCCCCCTCCCGCTGATGTTGGTGTCGTCGTTCTTGTAACGTTTTCTCTTCTTTGCATCGTGCCTCCTTCCCGCGTGCTCCCTTCAAATCGGTTGAACTTCTTCGTCATGTACGCACGCTTCTTTACTTTCCATTACCCCAATTTCATCTTTTACGCTTTCGTAAGCCGACTGAAACAAGCAGACGCGCCTCTTCGAAAAATAACTGCGCAGTCCGGCCGCTCTATGCTGCGGTGCTACTCGTCGCAATTCGACAATCGATGGTTGTCTGGAGAGTAAAATCACTTCTTTTACGCGTTTAATAACAACTTCGAGAAAAAAAAAAGCAACAACAACAACGACAAAAAACAAAAGAAATGGAGCTAAACAAGAATCCACATAATCTTTACTCTCTCTCATTTGCTGCTCCTGGCAACGGCGCGAAATAAGCGAACGGATCCAAAAGTAACACAAGATGACTAAAGCACGCGTCTTTCGTCTCCGCTCTGCGTAGTTCGAAGCCGCGCGATATAGTCCGCTCCGATAAATTTGAACACAAAGGCACTTTCCGATTAGCCGAGGGGGACGCACGCAAGCGATTGTGATCTGCGAACTTAAACTTTTCGTATCGGCATGGGCGGAATAAATCTTCGCTCACTTCGACTGGTGCCAACACGAAGGGCGAACCAAAGCAGCGCGAAATTTATGAAGAAAGTCCATCACCTCCGCTTATGCGTCTTGGTGTCCCTCGTTTTTGTGTGTAACGACCGGCTTTCTTTGCTCTCCAGACGCCAGCGCCTCTCGCAAGAAAGCGCATCATGTCAAACGCGCAAAGAAGAGAAAAGGCGAAAGTGTGTGTGTTTCTGTGTAAACGAGTTCGCTTACTATACGACTTTCGTCCCTGAGAATCGCTGTGGGGAAAGTCTTAACGCATAAACGAATTCCCTTGTGTCTATACTATAACTACGTCTTTCGCGAATCTAAAAAAAAAAAAAGCAAGCGACGAAGTGACGTTCGTGTTCGCATTGAAACAACAAAACCTCAGATGCAGCACCGGTGCATGAAATCGCGGCACACTCTCGTCCTGTCCAGACTGCAATTGCTAGAGATGCAGCACAGCTATCACACTGTATCGCTTAGAGTCTATTGCGCGGAATATCCTTGGCGTCGTCGCGTTACAAGACGCGCGTCAGTAGCGCATACTGCTTCATATTGAGTCCCCTCCCCCTCCCCCCTTTTATTATTTAAAAAGTAAGCTTTAGCAGAGTAACTGGCATGCCCGCGCAATTCATTACGCCGCTACAAAAAAAAGTAAATTGCGTCGCAATACCCGACATCTACATTCATATTGCGAAGGCTTTGCTTTTCCTCTTCCCACGGCCAGCCTACATATACAGGCATTTTCCAGTATACTCTGGCACTGATGGGAGCACCGGCGTTATTTTAACGCGAACTATAGCAAATAAACTGACGGGCGGCGAATTACGTTGCGCCTAACCACGAAATCGCTTCGCAGCAAGGCGTGGTACGGCGGTTTCCGCAACAAACGTCAGAAGTATGTGTATATCTGTCAGGCACGCAGTATACGTAAATGATATCAGTTTTGCCTGAGCAACCTATTGCTTTAGAAGATACAGCCAGAGTAACGGAATTTCTTCCTTTCACATTGCCTAGATTTAAAGTACCACACCGTAATGCTGTTTCGGATAGAGGAACGACGCTGCGCGTCTATGTGCAGGAACATTG
Organism: Dermacentor variabilis; assembly: GCF_050947875.1. Taxonomy (NCBI): domain Eukaryota; kingdom Metazoa; phylum Arthropoda; class Arachnida; order Ixodida; family Ixodidae; genus Dermacentor; species Dermacentor variabilis. Next base: position 131,681,240 of record NC_134569.1, read on the forward strand.
ATGAATGCGTGAAGATAGTAAAAATACAGCGATTTACAAAATGGCGCTTGGCGGCTGCGTAATTGAACCACGAATTGCATAGGTAACGGCGGCAGGCGTATTTTTTTGAAGTTATGGAGTAGTGTAACGAAAAAAAAAAAAAGGCGGGCAGACTTTACTTCGTTCGGTGTCTATGAAATGCGAACAGAAAATGTGTCGCGCTTGCCGGTGCTTCTAAGCGAACACACAAGGCGTCTATCGTGGCAATAGCCGAGATAAACGGCAACGAAATACGCGTATCCCTTCACGCGTGAGCAATGGAGGGACAAGCTGCAGACATGGTACAAGACGCTGGCAATGCCGGAGTGTCGGTGAAGTCTTTCGATAGAACGATAAGAGTGGGAGGTGAGGAGGGGGAAGAATGACTCTTTGCTAACTCGTGCCGCATGCAAAACACAAGAATACGAATCTGGGCGAGTTGGATTACTTTCGTAATGTAGTTCTGCGCAAATAAGAGACACAGACAGTCATATGTTTGTCTCTTCTTTGCACTGCTATACATCATGCCTGTCATCGTGCCTGTCATAGCAATGCAGAAAAGAGACACAGGCATTCGTGTCTGTGTCTGGTCTTTGCACTGTTACACCGTGTCTGTCATCACGCACGTGTCTGTGATCTATGGATAGAGGATTCTGTGATCTATGGATCTGTGATTGCGCAACATGTTTAATTGCTTTGTCTGACGCATTATATAAAGTGAATTCTGCTTAGGTACGTAGATTTATTGAATACTTATGCGTGTATCTAAATATCTTGTTGCGAGGTTTTGTGTATACGTGCAGTGAACTTTGTTTCCAGTGACACTTTTTTCCCCTTTATCAAGCTGTATCTTCGCATACAGGGGCAGAAACTTGGAGACTGACAAAGAAGCTTGAGAACACGTTAAGGACCGCGCAAAGAGCGATGGAACGAAGATTGCTAGGCATAACGTTAAGAGACAGAGAGAGAGAGTGGTTTGGATCAGAGAGCAAACGAGTATAGACGATATTCTAATTGACATCAAGAGGAAAAAATGGAGCTGGGCAGGTCATGTAATGCGCCGGTTAGAAAACCGTTGGACCAGTAGGTTTACAGAATGGGTACCAAGAGAAGGAAAACGCAATCGAGGACGACAAAAGACTAGGTAGAACGATGAAATGAGGAAATTCGCGGGCGCTAGTTGGAATCGGTTGGCGCAGGACAGGGGTAATTGGAGATTGCAGGGAGAGGCCTTCGTCCTGCAGTGTACATAAAACAGGCTGCTGCTGCTGATGATGATGACCTTCGCATTTGTACATTCCGTTGTATCTTCGCATTTCTAATGTATATTTTGCAGAACTCCTACTTTTTACATGTGCTCTCTGTTGCGACTATAATTTTGGTGCAATTATTCACAATACACGACCGGTGACAGCTGCTCCTGCGCAATACATTGGAACGAAGGACAGCGTCATTGAGATTTACCCCTGGCCGTTGCATATGTACAAAAATGTAAACGAGGTTCTTGGATGAAAAATTTTCATTAAAATATTTGTCCTCAACTTGTTCATCAGCATCATCATCATCATCATCATCATCATCATTGCCGCCACCACCACCATCATCATCATCATCGTCGTCGTCGTCGTCGTCGTCGTCAGCCTAGTTTATGTCCACTGCAGGACGATCTCCAATTGCGACCTCTCTGTCCTGCGCCAACACGTTTTTCATATCAGCGGAATGCAACGATTTGCTGGTTTCGAACGGACATAGTTCTAAAGTTCGTGTGATATTTTCTTACTAAATATACAAAAAGAACATAGAAGCATTGATATCAGTGATTGCTGGCACAATTTTAGGGAAATACGAATATATGGTTTTATGAAAAAAATACATATTTTATTTGTCTTGGCAGTGCGTAGCGGCTCAAGAATTCGTTTGCAGCACCTTTGGCAATGACAATTCAGTTATTATTTCATGTATTTGATCCCTCGACAGATTTTACATGGAGGAGGCCGACCTTCGAAGCGAAACGCCATAAGCCACTGGGCTACCGCGACGGGTGACACGTTTCTTATAAAAATTTGTTACTTTGGTCGAACACGTGCCAACCTGCTCGGGGAGTCATCTGAAGGTTTGTGGGGGGACGATTACAAAACCGCGCACCTATGGCAGTCTAACTCGCTGACCCGCTTCAGCATTGGCACGCAGACCAGCGCCTTGTATACGCGTGCTTATTATAAAAGCGGCAAGGAAAAAAAATCGTCGATTACGCAGCGTACCTGCGTAGATCTGATGCAAGTCCTACTAAGTACTTAGACTGTTGGGATCCTTTAACGCCGGAGCTCTTATCTAAACACAGGCAACGGAGAAAATGTTTTTCCTCGGCTTCCGGTGTGCAAGTTTGATGAGGTTTTTTGCATTAAAAAATAGCATGCTGAAATCAGTCGACTGGAGGGAGCTATATTTAGAGCAAGGCTTTCTCTGCTATCCCTCCTGTAGTTTCCTGGCCATGGCTGCTGGCTGGGTAAGGCTGTCTTTCCGAATATATGTGTGGGCACAGATGCAAAAGTTATACGAAGGTACCCACGATTCGGCTAATGAAATCCTTGTATGCTGACGACGTTGCCCGTCGCTGATCTGCGTAAAAAAAAAAGAAAAGAAAAGAAGTCGTGCATAAAACGTGAACATATAATTTCGGCTCGCAATATTTAACGGATTGATAGGTTGACTTTATTTGCTTTAACAGTTCAGTATATGCTACTGGATTCTCACCCACTACAAGAGAATGGGACTGTCTCCCTACCGTACCATTCCCGCACAAATAATAAAAATATAGTGTCGGCTCTCATATATCTATAAAGCAAACTGATCTGTTAATAGAACGGTTAATATTGTCACGGGTGGTGCTAGACAACGGTGATTAGGGAAGACGAGCGTGCGGCAACACGAACATTTATTGAGGCGAACTTGTGCCCCGCATAACGAAAAAGTAACTAGCCCAGTAACAGCAACATGTGCGAGCATGGACGGTGATCGAGAGAGAGAGAGAGAGAGAGAGAGAGAGAGAGAAGACACGAAAGTCAGGGACGCTAACAAAACGCACGTCCTGTTTGCTACCCTGCACTAGGGGAAGGGGTATCGGAATGAAGAAAGAGAGCGAGAGAGAGCACAGTTTCGCGCACATTTGAAGGTTCGCACCGAGTCTACACACGGTTGCCAAGACCTGTCGAGTTGAGGTATGTCAACAGCGCTTTCGTACCATCGCCGCGTACTGCCCTGGTCCAAGGATAAAACAGAGAACATCACCTATGTGCGGGCAGTATTTAAACGCTGTGAAGGAACATGCGTAGAACTATCGCGAGGGATATCGCGAGTAGCCCTGCCTGATACAATGGGCCCATCGTAGGTACGAAGCTGGTATCGCGGTAGGTTTGCGCGAGTGCTTACACGAGATAACAGCCGTCATTTGAAGTCACCGGCTCAGGTGCAATGCCCGAAATGCACGTGGCAATATTATATTTCACAAATTCTTTAATTTAGTTTACTTTCTTTGATTTAGCCATTCAGTATGTGCTACTGGCGGTGTACCCGTTCTTGGCCAATGCTCCAGAATGGATGCGTCTCATTGTGACACAAGAGGTACGGAATCCCTAAATCTTGCTTGATACTTGTCGTACGTGTCGTACGTAGGCTATGCATCATTGTATGCATAGCCATTAGCTGCAAAGAATTTAATTAACTACATTCCAACATGTGCGTTGGATATGTACGAGTTTTTATTTGATGCGTTACCGTTCCTAGGGTACTTCACGTATTTTCCAGGGGCTATGAATCTATGTTTGCATCTAACCGTTTTCTCGCCTCCCTCACTGGGAGTCCGTGGTTGAATGAGTAGCGCATCGGGCTGCTGTGCCGAGGTAACAGGGTTTGAGACCAGCCATCAGTCTAACTTGGGCCACTGAGAATGTTTCAATGTGTGCATGCATGCTACGAAGGACCCTAGTGGTACTCCTCTTCGACGAAACTCTTTCTCGCCTGCATGGGTCACTGTAAATGCGGGACCGTGTAGCCACCGTTGTTCTGAGAACCTCTTTCACGCCGATTTGGGTCACTGTGTATCTGCCCATAAGTGTGTGCCGCTCTTCAACAAACGTCTCGCAATTTGTGCCACTGAGTACACGCCAATGAGTGCGCGAGAACTGAGAGAATTGTTCCGCCATCCTGTGTAGCGGACGTCGCAGATGCTGACTCGGACATCTGCATTCCGTGCATCTCCGACTCGCTCCATATCGATGACCGACGACGTCGCGATCCTGTCTTTCGCTCTGCGTTTTCGCGGTTTAGTTCTGCGTTCGCCGGCGCCCCACGCTGCTCGTCTCGGAGGCCACTCGCGGACTTCTCGGCAGCGCCACTAGGTGGTGCGGCGTGTCCAGAAAAAGCGCGAGAGAGGAGCCCGGTTGCCGCATCACATGTCGTACGCACACACTGGCGCGACGTGCACTTCGGATGCCACGCGCAACCTTCGCGGTGACCGCGCTAGATGGCGCCGAGTGTTCTTGGAAAGCGCATGAGAGGAATCCCGCTGCAATACACGCATCAAAGGAAACTTGTTTCGATGGTGGCAGTACGATGTGCCGCTATATTGATTCAATGCTAACGCATAACCGCCGACAGTCGTCGTGAGATTGGTTCTGCCGCATTTCTTTTATGTAGGTCATCAATTCTTTCCAAAAATTATTGGAATTCGCAATATCCAAGTAAATTGAAGCATGAAGTTTACGCTTCTGTAGCTCGTCAATAAAGCAATATCGTATCACAATTCTGTAAACTACACAAACTGGTATATCTAAAATGAACCACAAGGATATATTATAAGTCACTTTTCAGGTATACCATTAATTTTTGAGTAGGTCTTTTGCACAACTATCGTACACATTGTAATGATTGTAAGTACGCTGACTTCAACCTCATAGGCCACACACGCCCTCTTGATGTATTCTAAGAGATGCCTTTATAGAACTGCGATGTCGGTTTCGTACTTGAATCACATCGTGCTTTAAATTTCAAAACTAATTTTTGGAAGCTTTCGTAAGAACTAGCTGTGAAGCTATAAATCATAATTCAGCTAACTGCGATTGCTAGGACGTATATTTTTCTCCTGAATGTAACAAATTTCATTCACATCAGTTCAGTGTCCGATGACAATAGGTTCAGTTCAGGTTGTCGATGACAATATTTGTACGTTTTACATGCATTTCGTTTCCTTTTAATGGCAATATAGTCTCCTATTAGACTATAGACAGGAGTGTTACCTTTTAACAGAGGAAATTCAAGAGGGGCGCGATCGGGTGGCAAGAGTGACAAAATTTTACAAACCAACCGGGGCATATTGCAGCGGCCCCTACAGTGGAACTACGATGAGTAATTAACTGATGTATGCAAGTATCCTGAGACACAGATTACGAGTGTGTTATCAAATAAAATTAAACCTTTGCTATCTTGTATTTGTATCTGGCATACCTGTTACCTCAGAATGTCGTACCTCTATCATGATGCAATTACAAAGTATCTTTGCACAGCCCTTGATTTGCCGTCGTTGACAAGTTGCGCCATTGGTTATGCGCAACTGCATGGTCACGTGACACTATAGGTATGTGCCCATTCTCGACCAGTCCTCCGGAATGGGTGTGTGACACTAATTAGGTGCCCAGACGGGCAAGCAGAACAAGAAGCAAGAAGTGAAGGCATCGGCAACAGAACATTGAAGAAGCCAGCTACAGAGAATTGTGGAAATGGAGCCCAGCGGCGCCCGCGGTGCGCGCCTTCCGCTGAGATTGGTCGAGTTTTTTGGCGACGGAGACGAAGAAATCCCGGGGTCCCAGTCAAATACAGCTTCGCTGTAAAAGCCATTTACAAAAGCAGCCGAGTTTGGAGGAAGAAGTGACGTGAACATACCGGGACCAGAGCGTTCATCGAGCTAGGAGCGTTGAGCCGCAGATAAGTCAACAAGACTTCGCTAACAGAAATTCAAGAATTTGGCCACACATAAGTAAAGAATTTGACAATGCGGTGTGCCGCTACATCGATTAAATGTTAATCGGGTTAACTTCGACATTCGTCATGCCATGATTTCTCAAGAAATTTTTACGCATACAGTGACTCGCGTTCACTGGCGGTGTTTTGTATGTTTAGTTTCCTCCCTCCACTGCAGCTATACGCCCTAATGTTTGCGCATGCTGAAGTGTCATTTCTATATTCTTACGTTATTACTATTATTACAATCGACTGCCGTTATTTCGTCCTCGGTTACTTCGACTATTCGCTGAATTCGAACGCGAAAGCGTGCAGTTATGGTTAATTCGACCACAACTGGCATCCCCTCGCGCAACACATGAAATTCAGTGAACGACGCTAGTGAGGCAACGACGGTTATGGCAGCAATCTGTCCCGCAGCGACCATGGCGAGTTTCGCTGTGCCTTGGGTGGTGCCTGTTTTGGTGATCCTGTCAGTTTTAACGACAGTGTTGAGGTTTTTGGGCCACTGACCGACGAAGACATCTAAAGTTACTGTAATACAGTATTGAAATAGGCTGTCGACGGCGACAGGCTACTTAATGATAACGTATGGTGTTTAGGGGCACAGGGGCCAGATATGGCCAAGAAGTGCCAAGAAATGGTATTGAACGATCGATAGATTGGTGAATAGAGGTAAGTAGATGTAACGTGACTGTATAGAGATCTAAAATTGATCGCTGTATAAGTGCGTAAAACATACGCTTGCAATAAAACTGTGGTAATGACTACTGCGAGGTGTGATAAGTATATAGATGACATATAAACTTAAATATTTCTGTTACAATAATTTTACAGCACCACTACAGCCTCACGAGGGCCGTATAACGCAATGGCCTGGAGACGTGTGCTATAAATACTAGTGGCGCAACATAAGCCTCTATTGGGAAACCGTGCTACGAATCGACCGAGTGTGTAACATCTAACACGAACTTCATTAAAAAAAATGTATTAAAAAATGGCGGCACTAGCGACGTTATGCGAACGTTTGAGAGTATAGCTAGAGGAAATCTTCACTATTCGACAAATTGTATTACCGCTAACAATTAAAACATTTTCTGAAGGTAAAAAAAAAGTACCTATGGGCAACGTAGTTGTGTGGCAGGTTTCCTTCTATTGACGAGTTGTGCACGCTGTGTGCGAGAGTAACTCCTTTTCCGCTCGAAAAGTAGTTGCGCGATCTCCTTTCCCGAAAAGGAACTTTGTCGTAAAGGAGATACTCCCTTGTCCTGTGTCACTGCACTTGAACGCCTTTCCGGTAGATGTCTCCTTACCTAAAGGACTTTAGAGTGCCCGTGTGTCAGAGGTATAAGACTGATTTCGCGTCAAAGGGCGGCTTTCTGCCGGGAAAGAAAAATGCCGGGTGTAATAGGAGACGCTTGTCTGTATGCTATAGGAAAGGGTCTTTTCTCCTTCATCGTATACTTTTTGACATTCGAGCAAGACGGGGAAAACTGTTAGCCTATCGCCACATTTCCCACAGACAGGAGCATCACCGCTGGTCAACCGATAAGCGTGTGTACCACATGTGTGGGCCTATTCGAAGTCGACAGGAAGGCACCTGGGCTCGTTGTGCTTCTTGTCACTGGCGGCAACTTCCCTAAATGCGAATTGATTAAATGGAGCTTCGTCTCACAAGTGTTGCAGCAGGCTACTTCGAGCAATAAAGAATATTTAAACTCTTTCATTTTGTCACCATTCGTTAGTTAGACCTTTCGGATAATTCGACAAGATATCACGGCCCCGCCAGGTTCCAATTAATTGGAGTCGAATGTGTTGTCGTTATTATTATTATTATTATTATTATTATTATTATTATTATTATTATTATTATTATTATTATTATTATTATTATTATTATTATTATTATTATTATTATTATTATTATTATTATTATTATTATTATTGCTGTTGTCGTTGTACGTCTACTTTAAAGCAAACTTCCATCTTTTAGATAGGTGAGGAATGGGAAGCACGTTGCTTTTAACCTCGCTCCCTCCAAGTCGGACCCTAGTTAACTTTGCTCACCATCCTCACTCGATCATAGCGGGCAGACCCATGGTATGTATGCCTGGGGGAGGTGGGGAGGGGAGGGAACATGACAGCCTTCGCAGGGCCCAATCCGCATGTGCCGGTGGTTGGGGCATCCAGCAGACTGGCGCCACGCTACTTCGGCACTTCGGCGCTGGCTGTTGCACTGAAGGCATTGCAGAAGGTAGGACTCCACGTAAGCTCAGCAGGATAATTGAGATTCAATTGTATTGCTTCTTTAGTGGTGCATATATAGTGTGTCCAAGCTAGCGTTAGCCAAGGTGTTCAAAGCCAAAAAAAAAAGAAAGAAAGGTTTAAGCAACTCGGTGCGAGATAAGATATTAAGACTGACGATGTTCGGTCGTCAGACCTCTGACGACCCAACGCCGTAGGTCTTATAAACGTACCTTTCACGGGGATTTTTTAATATTCTTTTTTCTTTGAAAAACTTGGCTATGGTTGGCTTGGACACGCGGTGTACAGGAGAGGCTATACAGAAAGGGCGGGTTCCACAGTTGGAAACTGCAGCGGGACATCTTGTTCGCATTTGAATAGGAATACATTAGTAAAAAGGCGTCAATGTCAATTAGAAATAAGGAAGAAACGTTTACACAAGTTCTGCATTGCTGAAGCAGTAAGACTTCACACAACACATCGTAACACAAAAGCTGTATATAATGCGTAATATGCGAAAAAAAAAGAGCCTATACAGTTTGCAAAGTTGGAATATAAGTTCTAAGCAAACGCTAGAACGATGATAACGTGTGTGAAAATTTTATTTGAGCGGACAAACTATTCCAAATTTTCACACCAGCAAAACCAACTGTTCGATGCCATAGTTGCCGCATGATATTGAGCGTAAAAGGTTATTCTGTAAAGAAAATATAGTAGTGCTGCGATGACATAATTTAAATACGGATTTTAAGTATGTGGTATACAGCGATGTTATGGTTCGACCAGATAACTTTATTTAGTGAGAGGAGGATTTTAAATAAATGAAGGTGGGGGTAGCACGAGCGTTATAAGGAGATGACGTAATGATACGAGCAACTTTACTTTGCAAGTGCTGCAATAAAGCTATATGGCAGCGGCATGTCAGACTCCATTAGCTGATGCAGTACCTAAATGACTATAAATGAAGGCATAATACAATGTCATGATAGTATGCTGCGTCATGAAAGCAGTGTCTAGCCTTTAAAAACAACATTCTGATGTCGTAGGCGGTCTTCTTTTAATTATACGCCCTATTACGCGAAAACCCAGCGTTGTAGTCGGCAGCGTGACCCAATATGGTACCAAGAATGACCGACGGCAAAGAAAACCACATCAAAACATACTCGAATCGACGTCAAATTTCTCAGGGACGTTCGTGTAAGCAAAGAAAATTAATGCTTTGGAAAAGAAAATTCGGCAAATTTTGGTCTGTGTGGAAATCTAACCGGGGCCTCCGGGGTGCGAGACATGCACGCTTCACCGACGCCACGGCGGCTCCACGGACTCGTTGACTAAAAATGTGTGCCTAGTGCGTGCGTCATTGCGCACGTCATGTTTAGTCAGCCAGATGGCCGTCTAAACGTGTGGCCTAGTGCTTGCGTCGTTGGGCAGGTGACGGCGCAGCCAATGGGTAGGAGGTGGCGCCACGTCATGAGTGTATAAAATGAATGTATAAAATAAAAAAAGAGCATTGATGTCCAGTTGAATGCCGCTGAGTGGTCGTTCGAGTTATGAATTGCTCGCGGGCAAGCCAGCGCGTTGAGATTCTTGGCGCGTTTTCATGGCTCTAGTGGTTGTCGCGTCTCACTCTTTTGTAGTGTCGGGAGCCCGTTGTCGCCGTCTCTGTTCACCTTCATCGAGAAGGTGGGTGGCTCTCGCAGTTGTGTCCGGTAGCCATCCGAAGCCGGTAGCCTCACCGAGAGAGATGAACTTTTATGCCGAGCAAGCGCAGTTTGCGCCCTAGCTGGCCGGCCTCCTTATTCCCGATAACCGCGGGTCATGGCTGTCTCCCGTGCCCGCTCGGCGAGGCTGCGCTGTCTCTTCGGGTCCGGGTCTGATAGCTTGACCTCCCACCGCTATTCGGTTAGTGTTTGGGTGTCTACGGTGCCATTGTTTCCGACACACCCTCATACCACATGGCATAGGGTGTCTGGGACATTACAGTACGTGTAAAAGTACGGATGCTGAGCAGGTGAGATTCGGTGCAATAGGATACTGTGGACGTAGCTGTTGGTTTGTAATTCCCCTGAAGGTTACTGCCTCTTCCCTAGTTAAGCTAGGGTGAGGTGGCGGGTAAGTTCTTCTGTATAGCCTGCAGTATTGCAAAATATCGCTGTACCTTTTTCGGGACTTCATCCGTTTTCCTGGGAGCGACCTGTGGGTAAGCCCGGCGAACGTGAGCTCTGGCGGAGGCGTCGGCTGCCTCATTCCCCAGCAGGGACTCGCGCGCCGGAGTCCAAACGATGTATATTTCTGGTAAATTCTTCTTTGCCGTTTCCGTGAGGGTTTGTATGGCTTGCCTGAAGATTCTCTCTTTCTGAAAATTCCGGCAAGCCACTTGTGAATACGTGAGTACTATTGCTCCCTCCCCACAAGTTGAGATGGACAAGGCTGTTGCAGTGTCTTCTGCCGTATCTGTTTCTCTCGTTAAGATGCTAGCTGCCGTTCCCTCTTTAACCTTACTGTCGACGACGCTGATCGCACGGGCCAGAGTTCCTGTATACTTCGTCGCATCGGTGTGTCGTGTCTCCGCATTTCGGCCATATGTATTTCGTAGAGCCTCTATTCTGGCTTTTCTTCTTCCTTCATGGTTGGTTGGATGCATATTTCTTGGACTGGTGAATAAAGAGATGTACTGTCCAATTGTCTCTGGGATTATCCTTTTCTCGTCGCGCCCGGTTGCATAACATCAGCATATCCTAATCTTCTGAGTGTTGCCCATCCTGTTTCAGTAAGTTTGAGATGTCCCTTCTGCTATGCGAGTTTCGTATCCCCTGATTTTGATTTTGTCTGTATGGGTTTCTTGCAGGGATGTGATGTCCAGATTCTCTTGAGTAGTTAGTTGTAACAGGTTCCATCTTTTGGTTCGGATGGATCTACAGTTCCATTGCTATATCTTGATTCTTGTTTGCTTTTGTTCTTTATTATCCTGGGCTGTTATGTCCATCTTGGTCTTCCATGGTTTCACTCATGCGTGCTTATCTGGCTGGGTACTTTGGTTTATTTCGGCTTTCCTCAGAGGTTTTCTTCAAAGCTGCCGCGTGTTCCCTCGCTTCGGCGGAATTCTTGTTGACATGATCGATGAAAGGCTTAAGGGTTGCCTTGAGTTGGCTGACTGTTGCCACGAGGGTGTCAATGGCCTGTTGTTGCCGCTGCAGGGACAGGCGCCGACTAAGGGTGACTCCGGGGCTAGCCCCCTCCGGAGTTTTCCGGAGGGGGCAGGCATCGACGAAGCCTACACCTACTCCCCCACACACACCTAAAATGTAATTACCAGACTTTTGTCACCCGCATCATTTGAGGTTTCTTTTGACTTGCTTCGACCTTTTCACTTGAAATGTTATTGTGGCTGATAACTTACTGCATCATTGTCGGCGCGGACGCGCACGGCTTTTGAATCATACTTTCGCTTTATTTCTGCAAATCCTGACAATAGGAGTACACGCGCATTGGAAGCACTAGCGGCGGCTGCCTCATCCGTATTTTCTCACTTCAACATTGTTTGAAATTTCCACCGTAAACACCATGCACATACATAATATATTTATATATACAGACAGGACAAAGTTTATTATATTTTTGAAGGGAAAGGAACTAGTCAATTAAAAATTACTTCTAAAGCTATGCATGGTCTATGCCTAGAGAATTAATATGTTGTTGTATGTTCACCTCGCTTCAAATTGCTTTGCGTGCTTTTTTGACCCTGAAAAAAACCTGCAGACTTCAGTGACCCCTTCGGCAGAGTCTTTCATTGACGGGGTGTGAGAGGCGCGGGAATTATATGCGTCTCAGTATTGCTTCTTTTTCCAGTAAAATGCTAACGACTCAAGAAAAGAATGAACACTTCTAATAATTTACAACATTTATCAGGGATGGAAACATCGTCACTTGTACGCAAAGGTCACAAATATATACATGGTTTCCAAATTAACTATCATTAACACGTACAGGTTTAACGAATAAGCAATTGCGTTACTCGAAGAAAACCTAGTACATATTGTTTCCGATTCAGTGGAGTAGCTGCCAGTAATTTTTTCATTAGTGAGATTTATTTGGGTAATTGTAAATAATTATGTAACTCGAGACGTACTATCCAAATTATCAAAGTGTCAATGAGGCATTTGTAGTCACATTGAAGGGACATCCAAGTGCGGTATTTTCAGAGACGTACTAATTACGTACTAAGTTTTTCCGACTAATAAGTAAACCCCGCGAAATATGAAACATACCATGTGGCTGCCCTCCCACCCGCATCATAAAGCAGCGCCCTCGAACAAGCTCCCTCTGAGTTAGCCAGAACGAAATAAAGAAATAAAGAAGAACTTCGTGATCGAGCTAGTTCCTTATCTGCCGCACCCCGGCTGAAGTAACGCGTCACGTTTGGTGTTAGTTGGAAACAAGCTGTGATATCTGTTGTCCTAGCGTAGATAAAGTGCACTGACGTTTTTTTTTCTTTTTTTCTTATTGCCACAGAACCTATCATCACAAAAGTGAATTGACAACGTCAGTGCAAATCTTTAAAGGTGCATTTTGTTTCGTCCCAGTCGCCATGTCTTTCTCTAGGGAGCAGACGGAAAACATGATCCTTGCCTTGGGAGCTGCAAATGGCAAGAAGAGGACGGGCGCAAATGCATATCAGTCATTGAAGTGCGGCAGTAGACCAAACGCATCGACTATCAGTAGAAATTATGAAAATATGAGACAAACCGGCGGCTTCCAGAGACAGCGGCGGAGGACTCCATCTTTGAGTGCTATAGCCTACGCACGAATGTTCTAGCATATATGGTCTCAACCTCTCACGCTAGCGTGCAGGACGTGGCCACCAAAGTACCAATTTCCAAGTCAGCAGTTTGGAGGATTCTAAATGACTCGCCCCTGCACCCGTACCACCTTAACCTGCACCAATGCTTAGAAGATAGGGACCCGTAGAAACGTCTATATTTCTTGAATTGGGTCCTTACGAAAGCAAATGTGTCACCGGGCTTTTTGAGCAACATCATGTGCACAGATGAATTCAATTTTTGCAGAAAAGGTGAGTTAAATGAGCATAATGCACACTATTGGAGTGACTCCAATCCAAACTAGGTAAAGCGCCCTCGGCACCAATACCAGTGGTCATCCAATGTGGGATGCGGGATTTACGCCGGTGCTATAGTCAGCCCCATCTTCTTCGATCACACACAGACTGGACAGAGTTACGTGGATGAAATCCTTGAAAGAGTGGTGGATGAGTTTCTCAGCGAAGTCCCGCTGTCACGTCTTCCACTTCTGTGGCATCATCAAGACGGAGCACCAGCACACAGCAGTAGCCGAGCCCGAAACTGGCTGGATGCGACTTTCATGTGCAATAGATTAAAAGGCACGGGCCTGTAAGTTGGCCGGCTAGGTTTCCTGACCTTTCTCTCCTCGATTTCTTTAGTTGGTGTTATGTGAAAGATCGTGTTTACGTGGTCGAAACGGACGTCAGATTAGCTCAAGACAAGGATAACGGATGCCTGCCTTGGAATTCGAGCATCGGTGATCAAGAAAGCCATTTAAGATGTGATAAAGCGGACTCAGTACTGCGTAGCTGCAAAGGGAGACCTATTCCAACATGTCCTCTAGGAAGCAGCTGGTGTTCAACGGCGTTTCCGAATATATAGATAATAAGGGCACGCTGAAATCCGATGCTTTTTTTTCTTGCAGGCGTCCCGATTGCCAGTTGAATCATTTAGAAATCGTTATGATCCGCCATTCTTGCTTAGTGGCTATGGTATTGGGCTGCTGAGGTCACGGGATCGAATCCCGGCCAAGGCAGCCGCATTTCGGTGGGGCGAAATGCGAAAACACCCGTGTACTTAGATTTAGGTGCACGTTAAAGAACTCCAGGTGGTCCAAATTTCTGGAGTCCCACACTAAGGCGTGCCTCATAATTGCATCGTGGTTTTAACTTGTAAAACCCCAGATTTTAATTTCTTTAGAAGTGGTCGATTTTGCCTTTCCTCAGCACGTGTGCCGCTTCCCGGTCTGCTTATCTCGCTTTTATTTTATGCCATGAACCTGTTTTTGAAGCACGTATACACTCTCATGAAAAGTAAAATCGTCACTTTAATTAGCGTTTGGTGCGAAGCAAATTTCTGGCTCGAAATATAGCTGCGCGCGCACTCTGTCGATGCGGTGGAAGCACAGCCGCGATTTTTAAACATTTGCTATGTCTATTACATTGCTTTTCGCGTTTCGTACGTGGTTAGAGCTGTGCTTCGGCCGCGTTACCAAGGGGCTTTTGTTATCAATGTGATCAGTCGGCCTTGAGAGACGGATAAGTGTGACGTAGAAATGATAGGAAGGAATATTTGCGAAGCCGCGAAACCTGCTGTTGGTGGTCCTTCCGTACGATATTCAAGGTGATGCGTTGTCTCATCGTGTTTGCCACCAGCAAAGCAGTTGCTTTTAATCAGCTTATTTGAAGGCGCTGCTGTATGATGCGGGTAGGAGCGCAGTCATCTATGGTATGGTATGATGAACTTTATTTAATGTCCTGAAGATGAACCCTTAGGTTGACGCAGGCGGCTCCCACGTCGGTACAGTAAGGTTTAATTTTACCGCCGTATCGTGGGCCTTCTGGACGGCCTGTACTTGATCGAAAAGAACTCCACTGTGTAGGACTCGCCGCCACCACTCTCTCTGTCACAGTCTGTGAAAGTCACAGGACACTGCCAAAGCATGTGATCCAGAGTAATGACGCCATTACACTTGTCGCAATTGATTGGTACCTCTCTTTCAGGATATAGCTTATTAATAAAGTTTGGACTTGGATAAGTTCTTGTCTGCAACAATCTCAGAGTCACCGCTTGAGCTCTATTGAGCTTAGCGTGTGGCACTGGGAATTCCCTTCTGTTCATGTAGTAATGCCTCGTGATTTCATTATATGTAAGTAATTGGTCCCTGTTTTCCTCCTGTATATTAATAAGGTCCTGGTCGCGTAGTGCACGGATAGTAAGTCCTCGTGCAGCTGTGTTAGCCATTTCGTTTAAATTCTTCCGAGATGGATCGACAGACCCCATGTGCGCAGGAAACCAGCGGATTTGGATCCCTTGGCTGTCCAACTCACCGATCAGCTGGGCAGCCCTTTTGGTTACAAAGCCATTGGTAAAGTGTCTAATAGCCATCTTAGAGTCACTGTACAGCTTCGTCCACTTATTATTCCTTAAAGCCAATGCTATCGCTACTTGTTCCGCGACTGTCGTGTCTTTAGTCATGATTGTAATAGCATCCCGAGTGAGACCATCTGCATCTACTACTACTGCCGTAAAGGCTTTCTTTCCTCTGACCCATGCACCATCTACAAAAGCCGCATGTTCTCTGTCGTGTTCTATCTCTTGCAGGAGAGCTTTGGCCCTTGCCTTTCGTCTTTCCACGTTGTGCACCGGGTGCATATTTCTGGGGAAAGGAGTCGTCTTGATTATCTCTCTTAAGCTATCTTTTAGTTCTACTGTGCCTTCACCTGAAATTTTGGATACGGTTGGGCACCACCCTGCCTCTTCTAGTATTGCTCTACCTGGCCTTGTTCCAGAGAGCCTCTCTCTGTGGGCAATTTGCTGAGCTTCAATTATCTCGGCTATTGTGTTGTGGAGCCCCAGTTTCATTAATTTATTATCCGGTGTGTTAATCGGTAACCCCACTGTTGTTTTGACTAGCCTTTTAATTAATCTGTTGAACTTGTTTAGCTCTGTCTGTGTCCAACTGAGCATCCCAGCTACATAGGAGAAGTGACACAAGGCGAAAGCGTGGACCAGTCTCATGGCGCTCTCCTTTCCCAGCCCTCTGTGTCTGTTAGTGATTCTCCTTAGCAGTCTTATTACTTCCACAGTCTTGCTTGTGATGTGTCGTATTGTTCTTCCGTTTGCCTCCAGGAATAACCCTAAGACTCTAATGGATTCTACTTTCTTAATAGATTAGCCTGCCTTCGTGGTTAGTACTAACCTGGGTTCTTCCTCGGGAACATATCCCCTCGGTTTTCTATCCCTTATTCTGTTCTTGAGTACAAGGAGTTCAGACTTATTAGCAGAGCATTTGAGTCCCATGTCTTCTGAAATAGACTCTACCTCATAAATGCTCTGTTGAAGTCTGCTTTCCGCATGTCCCATACTTCATGCAGCGGTCCATATAGTCACATCGTCTGCATAAATGGTAAAGTGAATGCCCCCTATCCCTTTAATCCCTTTGCGACTTTTGACATGGCCAGGTTGAAAAGCAGAGGTGACAAGACTGTTGGGAACTCAGCGCTGACGCCCGTTGTTGCACCTGGGTCGCAAGCCCCAAGGGTAGCGTTGGCCTGGCGGCCTGGGGCACAACTGGAAGCATCCGAAGGTCCCGGCAAAGCATGAGTCGACTGGTAACAGAACAACTTGTTTATTCTAACATCGCAAAAGAGCGGGCGGTCAGGTCGACCGAAGTGGAGAGACTGGAGTGCACGTTACTCAACAGAAGAAATCGGAGCCTCTCCCTTGGCGTCCGGGGGCAGCTGCTTTTATACTCTCGCAGTTGAGGGCAAGAAGGAACGCCTTTATAGACGCGCACGTGACTTCGCCGCTCGGGCACGTTGGGACGAGTAGGTGACGCATCCGCCGGGCCGGCGCCGCTCAGACCTCCGCGCTTCACAGTTGGGGGAGCTCCTCTCCCCGGCTGCCGCGCTTCGACAAGCGTGGGCACCAACATGCACACACACACACACACGCACACGAAGACACGTGGCATGGGAACATGCCTGGACGCGCTTGGCGGGGAGGCGTAGCGGCGGCGCCGAACGGGCCAAAATGTCTGCCGCTTTGAACGAAGCCCCGGCGTCCGTTGCATCCGCGCCGGCTATACCGCGCGTCGTAGGCGAAACGTAACAGATCGCCCCGCCGGGGGAAGGAGATCCCGATGGTCAGGGGACTGCAGCCGCTGTCCGGAGGGATGTCGCTCGATGATGCTCATAACCGAAGTCGGGCGTCCCTCGACGTTTCTTGAGCGCAGCGCACAGAGAAGGCCTCGTTCTCTCGTTCAGGTTCACACAGGACACTGCAAAGTGACTTCGGGAGAGTTGACATTTTTGTTCTCGTTCCCGGCAAGCGTTAGAACTACGCCGAAACTCAACCGGTCAGTCAGCAAGCACGGCACAACCCTCACTAAGCCCTGCCAGGCTCTTTCCCCTTTTATACCACTGCCTAGTTCCTTACAGTAGTCTAGCAGCACTCAGAACGCGTCCACAAATTGGAAAATTGCACTAGAAAGCACGTCATCACTTTGAAACACTAAACAAAAGCAATATGTTAAAAATCCTGCCTCAGGAAGAAAAACATCAGTAACAAACAATTTTGAGGCTGATTCCTACGTTAGGGGCTTCGACTTAAGCCATCGGCGTTACCGTTGAGACTCCCCTTTTTGTAACGCACCTCAAAGGAATATTGTTGCAAAGCGAGGCTCCAGCGCAGGAGGCGGCCATTTTTGGGAGAGATGGTCTGCAGCCATTGGAGAGGGCAGTGATCCGTCTCAATGATAAACCTCGAGCCGGCTAGGTAGCATGACAATTTCTGAACGGCCCACACGATACACGCACACTCTTTCTCGGTGGCGCTGTACACCTGCTCACGACTGGTCAGCTTACGACTAGCATACAGGACGGGGTGTTCTACTTCTCCATTTTCCCGTTGGCACAGTACAACGCCCATGCCTCGCTCACTAGCATCGCACTGAACAACGAACCCTTTAGTGTAGTCGGGCGATCGTAGCACAGGCTGGCTTGTTAGGGCACTCTTTAGGGCGCTAAAAGCTCTTTCCTTTGTCTCGTCCCAGACGACTGTTTGGGGCTCTGTCTTTCTTAGAGCATCCGTCAGGGGAGCCGCGATATCAGAGTACCTGGGGATGTACCTCTGATAGTAGCCGGCGACACCTAAGAACGACCGAATATCGGTCTTCGTGCGCGGTTGCGGGAAGTCTCGCACAGCGGCCACCTTTATTTCAGAGGGGCGGCGACGACCCCGACCAATCACGTGACCGAGGTAGACAACCTCGGCCTGTGCTAACTGGCACTTGGGAGCCTTGACTGTCAAGCCCGCTTCGCGCAGGCGGGTTAGCACTGCCCGCAAGTGTGCCATATGCTCATACCAGGATGCGGAGAATATCGCTACGTCGTCTAGATACGGTAAAGCGAATTCTTGCTGTCCCCGCAACACTTTATCCATGAGGCTTGAAAAGCAGTATGGCGCGTTCTTCAAACCAAAACTCAAAACTTTAGGACGGAACGTTCCCATTGGTGAAATGAACGCCGCATACCTACTAGCCTCTTCTGTAAGTGGAACCTGCCAATAACCCCTGACAAGATCTAGGGTGGAAATAAACTGAGCGCTACTAACTTTCTCAAGGCGCTCCTCGATGTTAGGGATCGGATAAATTTGATCCTTAGTGATGGAATTAAGCCTGCGGTAGTCGACGCAAGGACGAGGTTCCTTGCCCGGTACCTCAACTAAAATCAAAGGGGAGGTATAATCACTCTCACCTGCCTCAATAACACCGAGCTGTAGCATTTTCTTTACCTCAGCCTCCATAATATCGCTCTGGCGGGGTGACACCCGATACGCCTTGGATCGTACTGGCTCTGGGGAGGTAAGTTCTATATCATGAGTAAGGACAGAAGTCCTACCAGGCCTCTCAGAGAACAGACCTTGAAACTCTTGTAAGAGCTGGTGTAGTTCGATTTTCTGCTCAAGCGACAGCGATGCTCTACTGATTAAGTCACTAATGACTTGATCGGTGTCTTTCCTGTTCGTCACTGAGCCTAGTCCCGGAAGCTCTTCAGGAACGTTTACCATCATGCACACCACTGCTTCCCTTTGTCTATAAGGTTTGAGCAGATTACAGTGGTAAACTTGCTGTGCTTTCCGCTTTCCTGGCAGACTCACCACGTAGTTGACGTCCGACAGTTTTTGAACAATTCGTGCTGGGCCCTCCCACTGCACGTCTAGTTTGTTGTTTAGCGATGTGCGCAATATCATGACCTCATCGCCCACCTCAAAACGACGGGCCCTGGCTGTCCGATCATAATAAACCTTGGCCCTCTGCTGGGCCTTTGCCATTGCTTCACCTGACAACTCCTGTGCCCTTCTTAAGCGTTCGAGGAGCTTAAGCACGTACTCCACCACGACTGGGTCGTCGCCCCTGCCTTCCCACGATTCTCGAAGCATGCGAAGCGGAGATCGCAGCGAGCGACCGTACACCAGCTCAGCTGGCGAAAACCCCGTAGCCGCATGCGGCGCGGTCCTTAATGCAAACATCACCCCAGGAAGACACAGCTCCCAGTCAGTTTCATGTTCAAAACACAATGCTCTCAACACGCGCTTCATGACGGAGTGGAGCTTCTCAACGGAATTCGACTGTGGGTGGTACACTGAGCTGTGTAACAGCTTTACCCCACACCTTTCGAGAAAAGTTGTCGTCAAAGCGCTAGTAAACACTGTGCCCTGATCTGACTGGATTTCCGCAGGAAAACCAACTCGTGCAAATATGGACAGTAGTGCATTGACTATCTCAACTGAGCTGAGTTCTTTAAGCGGCACTGCTTCAGGGAACTTTGTCGCTGGGCAGATCACAGTCAAAATGTGTCTGTACCCCGTGGCTGTTACCGGCAGAGGTCCCACTGTATCAATAACGAGCCGTCTAAAAGGCTCCGTAATGATAGGTACCAATCTCAACGGCGCCCTCGATTTGTCCCTAGGTTTGCCCACCCGCTGACAGGTGTCACATGACCTCACGAAGTGGTCTGCGTCCCGAAAACACCCTGGCCAATAGTACTCTTGCAAGAGACGGTCCTTAGTTTTCTTAACTCCTAGGTGTCCGGACCACGAACCCCCATGCGACAAGCGCAACAAATCCTGACGATAGCATTGAGGCACGATCAGCTGATCGAACTCCACTCCCCTGCGGTCTAGATACTTCCGGTACAGGACCCCACCTCTTTCCACAAAGCGAGCATTTTTCTTGGCGATACCTTCCTTGACAATGCAGCGTATGTTTTCTAGGCTGCCATCCTGGTTTTGCTCGGCTATCAAAGCCGACCGGCTGACTTTTAGCAACCTATTAAGTCCGTCTGACGTAGGCGCGATGAGCAAATCTGCAGATAGCTCTTCTAACTTTCCCGCATCGGTAATTTCCTCTCCAGTATCTGGTGCCTTTAACGTTACAGGCTCAATTTTATTCAGTTCGGGCGTGCTCTGAATATCAGCTTGCTGCGCCTCTGACCCTTTTTCATTGTTTGATAACGTCGGCGCCGCAACTACCGCCTTTGCAGCGAGCTCCCGAACCTTCGATCTGGTTAAGGCCTGAACGCTAGCCTCACCAAACAAAAGCCCCTTCTCGCGCAGGAGGTGATCGGACCTGTTCGAAAATAGGTACGGGTACTGGGGGGGCAGCATAGATGACACTGCGGCCTCCGTCTCAAGTGCTCCGAAAGGTCCTTCAATAAGCACTTTGGCTACGGGCAGACACACGCTATGAGCTTCCACGGCTTGCTTGATCCATGCGCACTCGCCCGTGAACATATCGGGTTCTACGTAGGAGGGGTGAACTACATCCATCGTAGCTGCGGAATCGCGAAGCACTCGGCACTCTTTCCCGTTCACGAGGAGGTCTCGCATGTAAGGCTCGAGAAGCTTCATGTTCTCGTCAGTGCTGCATAATGACAAAAACACGACTTTTGTTTTTGTTTCCGGACACTGCGCCGAAAAGTGACCCGGCTTCTGGCACGTATAACAAACGCGCGCTTGCCTCGTCTCGAACCGCTTTCTGCGTTCGGCTTCGGCTGCCGCCGTCTCCTTAGGTTCGGTCGCACTGCTTTCACTCGCATCCGCACTACGTGTGTTCCCCTTTGCTCTCATGGGTGTGAACTTCGGCCTCTCAAACTTCGATCCAAATTCACCCTTTTGACCGTCCTTAGCTCCGCGAGCCCGACGCGTCACAAACTCCTCGGCTAGCTCGGCGGCTTTAGCCACTGTACTAACGTCTGGACTATCCAAGACCCAGTACCGCACGTTCTCAGGTAACCGACTATAAAACTGTTCTAGCCCGAAACACTGCAGAACTTTCTCGTGGTCACCAAACGCTTTCTCTTCTTTGAGCCACTCCTGCATGTTTGACATTAGCTTGTAGGCAAACTCTGTATATGACTCACTTCTGCCTTTGTCATTTTCCCGAAACTTCCGACGGAACGCCTCCGCTGACAGCCTGTACTTTTTTAGCAGACTCGATTTCACTTTGTCGAAATCCTCTGCCTCCTCTCTATTCAAGCGAGCGACTACGTCGGCCGCCTCGCCGGGTAACAAAGTGAGCAAGCGCTGTGGCCACGTTTCCCGAGAGAACCCCTGCTTCTCGCACGTTCGCTCAAAGTTAACCAGGAACAAACCAATGTCCTCTCCAAGCTTAAACGGCCGCATCAGGTCAGTCATTTTGAACAATACTCGTTCTCCTGCACCGTGTGCCTGACTTCCATTACGAGCGCGTTCCATCTCTACCTCGAGACGCTTCATTTCCAAAGCGTGGTCGCGCTCTTCTTTTTCTTTCTCTTTTTGTTCTTTTCGTTCGCGCTCCTGTCTTTTTGCAGTCTCCCTCTCCTCAATGGTCTCAAGGCATTCCGACAGCTCGTCATCCTCAGCTTCTAACTCAAGAATAGCCCTTAGCAGTTCTGGTTTTCTGAGTTTGTCCGAGACATCCAGACCCAACTCTCTTGCAAGCTCCAGCAATTTCGGTTTGCGCAACGACTTCAAATCCATGGCTGCTTTCTCTACTGCCTATTATTGTCTTGCCGCAAACTAACCCGGCAGCAACGACAACCACAATTACCAGCTCTGTTTCTTACACTAACAAAAGCCTGGCAAAACTCAGAAGAAGAAAGTCCCGCACTCACCAAACCTCGCAGCCAAGAATTCAGCGCAGTCGTTCCGCTGCAGGCAACCAGTCATCACACAGGGCTCGTTGCACTGCTCCCGGATGGTCGTTGTGCTGCTCAGCATACAGTCAACTGCATATCTTCGCTGCTGGCCTCCGTTGTCGCGATCTCACCGCTGGCAGACAGTTGTTGGGAACTCAGCGCTGACGCCCGTTGTTGCACCTGGGTCGCAAGCCCCAAGGGTAGCGTTGGCCTGGCGGCCTGGGGCACAACTGGAAGCATCCGAAGGTCCCGGCAAAGCATGTGTCGACTGGTAACAGAACAACTTGTTTATTCTAACATCGCAAAAGAGCGGGCGGTCAGGTCGACCGAAGTGGAGAGACTGGAGTGCACGTTACTCAACAGAAGAAATCGGAGCCTCTCCCTTGGTGTCCGGGGGCAGCTGCTTTTATACTCTCGCAGTTGAGGGCAAGAAGGAACGCCTTTATAGACGCGCACGTGACTTCACCGCTCGGGCACGTTGGGACGAGTAGGTGACGCATCCGCCGGGCCGGCGCCGCTCAGACCTCCGCGCTTCACAGTTGGGGGAGCTCCTCTCCCCGGCTGCCGCGCTTCGACAAGCGTGGGCACCAACATGCACACACACACACACACGCACACGAAACACGTGGCATGGGAACATGCCTGGACGCGCTTGGCGGGGAGGCGTAGCGGCGGCGCCGAACGGGCCAAAATGTCTGCCGCTTTGAACGAAGCCCCGGCGTCCGTTGCATCCGCGCCGGCTATACCGCGCGTCGTAGGCGAAACGTAACAAGACCGACCCTTGTGGCGTCCCTCTGTTACCGAGATCCATCTTCGTTGATTTAATATTCCCGAATCTAAGGTGAGCTGAACGATTGCCAAGAAAGGTTTTGACCACTTCATAGAGTTTTCTCCCCAATCCCAGTTCGGAAATCACTTCAAGTATTGCTCTATGCTTAATTCTGTCAAAAGCTTTTTCGACGTCCAACCCCAAGAGAGCTCGAGTGTTTTTTGGTTTAGGTAATAGCAGTTGATGCTTGATTAACAACATGGCATCTTGTGTGGATAAGCCTGATCTGAAACCAATCAGATTGTACGGTAGGATGTCATTGTCCTCCACATATTTCGTTAACCTGTTCAATATGAAATGCTCCATTGTCTTCCCTAGACATGATGTTAACGAAATTGGCTTCAGATTATCCAAGTTGAGTTGCTTGCCCGGCTTTGGTATTAAGATAGTACTGGCCGTCCTCCATTCTTCTGGATATACCCCATCTTTCCATAGTTCATTAATATACGTGGTCAGATATTTTATTGATTCGTCATCCAAATTCTTAAGCAATCTGTTAGAGATGCCATCCGGGCCAGCTGCTGACCTACTATTCAGATAATACAGTGCCGTGCGTACCTCACTTTCGGTGAATTCCTGATCCATATATTTGCATTCTACCCCTAAGTAATCGGGATAACTCACATCCTGATCCTCTTTCCTGAGGAGCAAGTATTTAGTAGCCAATCGCTCCATTATGCTCTCTGCGCTTGCAGTCTGACTTTCCTGGTGTACAAGTTTCGCCACTGCCGTGCGTCTGTTCGATTTAGTGCCTGTTTCGTTGAGCAGATGCCTGAGCAGACTCCAATTGCCTCCACGTTATATTCTTCCGTCAACACATTTACACACCTCATCCCATTTTTGTTTCTGCAAATATCGTGCGTGTTCCTCTATATTCTTATTGAGCTGAGCAATTCGTTTTCTAAGTCTCCTGTTTAAGCGTTGTGATTTCCATCTTTGTAAAATCGATTGCTTGGCTTCAATCAAATGCGCCAATCTACTACCAATTTGTTCGACCTCTTCCTCTGTCTCTATAGCCTTAGTTGCTGCATTCAAGTCGTCCCTAAGCTGAGCCACCCACTCTTGTCATCGGATGCGCCCCTTTCTATCTGTGTCTGCTCTGTCTTTTCTGATTTTTCTAAAGTGATCCCAGTCTATGTAAGTGAAATGCTTTACCTCCACCCCCTTCGTTTCCACCATTATGTTTAGTATATAGTGGTCGCTTCCTAGGTCCGTACCAGAGTTGATCCAGTCTGCCCTGGGTAAGTTATAAGTGAAGGATAAGTCCGGGGTAGTGACCCTACACGTGGAACTGCCACACCTGGTAGGAAAGGCTGGGTCCGTGATAAGAGAAAGGCCTAAATCCGTGGCGAGATGCCAGATTCCTTCCCCTTTCTTACTACTCCAGCGGTAACCCCAAGATTGGTGTGGAGCATTGAAGTCCCCTCCTATTATTAGTGGCGCAGCTTTGGCTACCCTCATGGCCTTATTAAAAATTGCTCTGAAGCTCTGTCTCATCTCTCTGGGACTGCTATATATGTTGAGACAGAACAAGCTTTTCGCTTTACCTCTGTGCCTTTTTAGGACCATTTCTATCAATATGTATTCAATTTTACTCGCCCCTAATTTTAGATTGTGCTCTATGTAGGGAATTTTCTTGTCAATTAGGGTGGCAATTCCTCTGCCTGGTTCTTTGCCTTTGCAGACCGAGTTGAAGCCTGACAGCCCGATCTCCTCCGCTAGAGTTTCCTGCAGCATTATTAATTTCGGCCTATTTTCAACCGTTTTGATTATCTGTGCTAGTGACGCTCTTTTTTTGCTGAAATCCTCTGCAGTTCCACTGCCACACACTAAGTCTATTTCTGTTATCCATTATTATTGTCGTTGCCGCCTGACTTGCTACCCCCTGTCACTGTTCGCTTGACTGTACCACCTACCGCTCCTGGGGGTGATCTAGCGCTTTCGGCTTCCGAGGGCATATATTCTTCATCCTCTCCTTGGGCCCCTTGCTTTTTCAACATTTTCTCGGCTATTAACTTCCACTTCCATGCTTTGTCCACTTTAAGGTTAACGCTGTCTACCGTGTCCTTTAGGTCCCTAATCGCATTCCTAATCTCCTCCAGAACCGAGCACATCGATTCTGCCTCCGGAACTGCAGCTCTCTTTTTGGGTGCCGGTGTGTCTTCTTCTTCCTGGATGTTACTTCTACACATCGGCTTAGCTACTGCCACACTGCCGCTTTCTGTCCTCAACCCTTTTTTCATTTCCTGCATCTGCTGCTTAAGTTCTTCATTTGCTTTCTTTAGTGATATAACCTCTCTGATCAGCTGGTCTACTCTGGCATCATTGCTTTGTTCCTGCGAGACTAGCGCACCTGTGACTTTCACAGTACCTTTGACTTTCTCGGCCCAGGTCGCTCCTGGCTCCTTTTTCTTGTTTGTTTTCAGCTCCTGCTCCTCGAAGCGCACCTGCACCTCCCGAGACCTGGAACGGTTTCTTCCCCTCGATGTTGAGCGCTGTTTTGATCTTGATGTGCTTCTCGAGCGTGAGCGCCTTCCGGCGCCTGGAAGGGTTTCCTTTGTCGGTTGGGCCGATTCCATTTCGGTCTCCACTTTGGAGCATTGTCCTCTTCTTACTCTTACTACGTATGGTATTTGGTACCGCTGCTTGCAAGCCCTGTCACCTGTGGGGTGATCCTCACCGCAGAACTTGCATTTCGGAGAGCAGATATGAGCCTCTCCTGGGTCTTGCATACTACATCCCCTGCACTGCACAACATCAGGTGTTGGACAAACGTCTGATGTGTGTCCGATTCTTCCACATGCGTAACATACGTCAAATTGCTTTCTGTACAGATAGCACCTCACGAGGGTTGACCCATATTTGATGAAGTTGGGCACCCTGAATCCATCGAAAAGCACAATAACCGAGCCCGTAGCTTTGATACGTTGTGCAGCCAACGCCGTTCGGTTGTATTCATGCACAATATTTTTCGTGATCACACTCTGACCGTCATTGAGGTTCACTCTTCTAATAACTCCCTTGCACGTAGAGTGGGGGGCTGTTGCATAAGCGCTCACTTCATATTATGCCTCCATGATCGTAATGGACTTGTTTCTCACATACCTTTCAGCATGAGAGGAGTCCGGTGTACTAACCACCACGATATTCTGTCTGAAGTTGGGACAGACGATGTGTTCCTTCGCTTGGTCTGCTGTAAGTCCGGCTGCCTCGACGATCGCTTCTCCAATAGCTGTGCTGACCTTGTTCAGGTTCAGGCCTCCCCGAGGCCTAACGATGATTTTCCTGTGCTCCTCTGGCAGTTGCGGCATTCTTGACGCCTTCACAATCCGGCGCTTGAGCTTGTCGGCCCCGGCAGCACCTTTGTTGGCGATCTCCTCTCTTTTTGATACTTGGATCAAATTGGCGGCTCCACCAGCTCCCCAGGTCTTTTTCGCAGATCGCGATCTTCGGTTGGTGACCGCCTGCCAACCCATTCTTTCCTCGCCGTCTTCCGTCTCCGAGGAGAGTTCGTCGTCCATGCGTACATCGGCCATGCCGGCTTGGCGGGCTCGCTAGACCTACGTGGCGTTAGGCCCAGCGTGGCGCCCACGTGCGATGGACAGAAAAGAGGCTATAGAAGTCCAAAAAAATGCTGGCCCACCTTGTCCAAAGGTAGGCCATTTTTCATTTTTCACGGGGTTTCCTTACCAGTCTGAAAAAATTGTACGCAATTAGTACGTCGCTGAAGAGACCGCAGTTAGATGTCAGTTGAGGGTGCCTACAAATGCCTCATTGATAGTTTGATAATTACGACAGTACTCCTCGAGTTAGATAATGAATTATAATTACCTAACTAAACCTTACTAACGGAAACATTACTGGTGGCCACTCCCCTGCACTGGCAACAATATGCATTAGGTTTTCCTGGAGTAACATAATTGCTCTTGTTTTAAGTCTTGGTGCATGATAGTTGAGACACCCTGTGTAATTCACTCAGTAACCAAAAATAGACCAAGCCGAATTCACTCGAAATTAGAATCAACAGCAGTCACACGCAGCAGCGCTTATACTCGGACTCACAGAAAAGAGAGAGAGATGCTGCAGTTTCTCCGGGAAGGCGATGCAGTATTAGTAATAGCAAAGTATAAAACAATTTCACGAAGGAAGATTACACCACCGATAGACGCCAGATTCTTGGTGGTGCGAGAGGACTCAGGCTGTGATATTGAACTTTCTCCTACTATGAGGTCTTGTATATACTCATATAAGGCCGTGACTTGAGTGAACAATTCTTCGAGGTCACACGAAGTTTCTTCAAGTGCAACCGTTATTAAAGGTTATATACAGAATGTCCCACGTAACTTGAGCCAAAGATTAAAAATATGCAAATGCCACGTAGCGGAATAGAACTAAGGTAATGTTATTTGCCGTCGCTTGGAGATACTTATATTTTTTTTTCATTCCGACTAATTAAATCATTAGTCTTAATAAATTATTCAACTTCTCAAATATTATATTCATACGAAAAGTGTCGGTGAGAACATTCTAGAGCAACATTAAACATTCTCCATACATATTTTTGTTGCTCAATACGTGCTACATCAAAATGTTTTTCCGACTGTGAGAGAAGCCTGTAAATACACGCAAAATTGCCGCGCGACTTGCCGCTCGAGGAACTTTGCGTGTATTTGCGGGCTCCTTTCATGCTAGGAAAAACATTTTTATGAAGCACGTATCGACCAACAGAATGCTGGCTGCAGGATAGGTTCGAGGACAGCTTGGAGCTTAGATTCCTGTTTTACTTTTTTCCATGTTTTCAAGTTGCTTGGTGAACGCTTGCGGTCCTTCCATCTTCTGACGAACTCATGGTTCTCTTGTTTTAGGTTTTCAATTTCCTTGCGAAGCTTCTCGACTTCGTTTTCCTCTGGCGTTTGTCTTGTGGGTCCCCGAGAAGAGGATCTGGAACTGCCACTTCTGTAGAAATAACTGTTTTCTTTGATCTCGACATTGACCTAGATCGGGAGCGTGTTCTTCCCCTCGGTGTGGACTTCCTCTCGCTCTGCTGGAGATGGTGTTAACCGTAGTGCTCGAGAGTCTGTGTGGGAAGTCCAAGTCCCAGTCGATGGCCGTGGTCAGCGATGATTTCTGCTGTTGTTCTTTTAGTCGTTGATTCCTCACATATAGGTGAGGGGGCGCCCGTTTAAGCTTTTTCTTGCTGTCTTTTCCCGCAGTTGCATGAGGGAGGTTGCAGGTCTTGCATGGGATTGCATTGATGTTCAGCTGGCCGGTTGGCTTCACAGTACTTGTAACACAAATTGGGTTTTGGTTGTGAGCAGACGTCCTGCCTGTGTCCCAGGTATCCGCATTTTTTGCAGTGCTATACTGTCTTTCTGTATGGTCGGCATTAGTGGGCATCTGATTTGGGCTCCCTCTACTTTTACGTACAATGGGACATGCGGGCAGTGAAAGTAAATTAATCGCTGAAGTCCATCTTCCCAACAGTCTGTCACTGAGAGTTTCGTATATGTCTGCTCGCAGAATTTCCAGTAGTTGTTCCGCTGTCATTCCTGGTATTAGGTCGTGTATGACTCCCCTTGATGCTTCTGCCAGGGTTTTCACGTATGGAGTCAGGCTGCGGTTGGTTCAGTCCAACTGGATGATTTTAATGTTTGGTAGGACTTCGAAAGCGACGTCATTGTCCGGAGTCTTCGCTATGGTGATATTTTGGCTCCATTGCATTTGTGCTGTAGCTTTTGTTCGGAATGCTTCGGGGGTTCATTGTGCTTGCCCTGACTGAGGCATAGGCGATTGCTACTGTTGACCACCTTAAAAGTTGCAGTCCAGGTTATGGTCGACAGAGGACTTTTCTGTCGTCTTCCGGCAGCGGTGGTGGCCTGTACTTTTGTTGTTGTTGTTGTTGTTGTTGTTGTTGTTGTTGTTGTCTGCGTCGGTAGCATGTTTCCTTAAGTTGTGCGCGTTGGTCTTTTCTGCTTGGCTTCCAGGTTGCCTGTCTGCCTTGCGCAGACTTCCTGTCTGCCTTGCGCGCGCTCCAGCGCTTTCCTCCTTTGCCGGCTGTTTCCTCCTCTCTTCTTGCTGCCAGATGTTCTGAGTCCCGATCATTCGTCCACTATTTCCATCGAAAGCTGTTTCCACATTCATTTCTTTTCTCTCCTTCCCTCCATGTGCAGTTGTTTCGGTTGTTGCAAGCGTTTGCTCAGCCATCCTAGGGCGGCGCAGACGTGCACTTGGACCACGAGGTGCGAGGCTCCGTCCCGGAGATCGGGCAAATGCACGGGGCGAGCGACCGAGGCGCAAGGCGCGAAGCGCGTGGCCTCGAAAAACGAAGCTTGCTGAACCTCAGTAGGCCTAGCTCGGCGGGCGCAGCTTTGATACTTTCCGGAAAAGTGTATACGTCAGAAACTGACTCGCAGAGTTGCTGGTGGTCTCTCTCGATGCCGCTTCTCAAGCTGCATTGATTGATGCAAACGTTCTGGTGTTTCAAGGTGGCAATCCGCGGGAATTTCACGTTGGAACGGGAGCAGATGTAGAGCAAGTCCGCTAGGTTGGCCCCCTTGCGGCCCTCACCGAGGCGCAGTTAGAACGCAGGTGAAGCTTGCGCAGACAAGAAACGCGCAGAAAAGAAAAAAATAACCTATCACCGAGGCGACCATAATGTTTTCGCATTCCCACACGTAAGCAGTCTTAAGTGTCTCTGCCGAAATTATCGAAGAAGTCGGCATGCACATTAAATTTTAGAAAAGAATATGTCTGAACTCCTGAAATGAACTCCCATTAGACGGCAATATTGAGCGGGACACTATGTACACTGGTAGAACGGTAGAACGAGACGTGTGAACTGAAAGCCGTAAAATTTGTTTTCTGAGCGCTAATAAGCTATTTACATTTGACGCCATTTAAGTGCTGAGTTAGTGTGCAGATGTCATTATGAGAATTGTAAATAGTGGTATAGTCTGCAGGTAAAAGACATTCTGTAGAAGTTAGACAGTTTGGAAAAGTATTTATTAATATAGAGCCACAAGAGGGGACCCATTATGAAACCCTGTGGAATGCCAGTGTTAATTGTTTTGCGTCAGACAGGAATCCTGAAATGCAAAGCTGCTGAGATCTGTCGTGTAAATAACTGCCTAGTGCTTCTAAAGACGGTTCATTTATGTCATATGTGCTTAGTTTAGTAAAGAGAATGTTGAGATTAATGGGGCGAGTCGAATGCTTTCATGTAATCGATGAATACAGATCCTATAGGAATTTAGGCCTTAACAATTTCTTCTTTGATCTTGTCAGCGAGTGTGATTAAAGGTACGTTAGTAGAATACCCTGGACGCAGACAAAACTGTCTTTGCGTTAATAATTCGAACTTGTTCAAATAGTTAGGGAGGCACTGTTCAATTAGTTTTTCTGCCACTTTACTAAAATACGGTACGATAGATATAGGCTTTTAGTTTGCTATTAAAGTAACGCCTCCATTTTGAAACACAGGTATTATTTTAGCTTTTTTCCAAGCCACTAGGGGAAACGGCCGTATTGAAGATTAAATTGACAACGTGACAAATCGCTTCACATACGCTGTCAAAATTTTCCTTGATGTGATGAGAGCGTATGGCGCGCTAACCATCACTAGTGTTTTAAATATTCATAATCGTGGCGTGAACTTCAGTGGGTGTAGTGGGGAAAAGATACACGATTGTGGTGCCTAGCGCGATGCGTGATTGTAATCCGGACCGGGATTTTCAGGTACAGTAGCAATAAAGCTGCTAAACGCGCGTGCTATATCTTCAGGATCTCTGAGTACGCAGACTTTTTGTCGAATTTTTGCTATTGTGCTCCTAGTAGGATTCTTGTTCAGAAACATATTTAGTACATTTCATAAAATGCAAGTGGTTTCGGGAATCGTTTGGGTAGTTACGTAGCTGATTGTTACAGTTACAATAGAGGTTTTATTTCTTACGCATGCTCTCCAACAATCCTGGAAGAGGGATGGAAAATGTTTACGCCACTTAACTAGTGTCGTCGCTGATGTTGTGTAAGCTTCAATTATACAAGAAAAAGCTCTATATAAGAAGCTTCAGCATCATATAACATATATTTATTATCTCATGACGACATCGTCGTTTCCTCAATCGATTTTCCGACACACCTCGCTCGCCTGCATGACATTCTGACCTGTCTCGCATCTGCCGGCTTACAGCTTAACCTCAAGAAGTGCCGTTTTGCTGCACGAAAGCTAACCATATTGGGTCACGTTATTTTAAAATGACGGCGTCCTCCCGGACCCAGACAAGCTCCGCGCCGTTGCCGACTTCCCAACGCCCATGTCTATCAAAACCCTCAGAAGTTTTATTGGCTTATGTTATGTTATTGGCGTCACTTCATACGCAATTTCGCATCCATCATGGCACCTTTGACAAGTTTACTTTCCGCCAGTAACGGCATAGCAGCGTGGTCACCTGAATGTGATGCAGCGTTTCGGCAGTTACGCCTCTTGTTGACCTCGCCACCGATTCTTCGCCACTACGACCCTGACGCTCCCACGGAAGTCCATACTGACGCCAGCGGAGTTGGCCTTGGCGCGGTCTTAGCGCAACGGAAAGCTGGCTATGATGAATACGTCGTCGCTTATGCGAGTCGTACTCCAAAGAAAGCAGAACAAAATTACTCCGTCACAGAAAAGGAGTGCCTAGCGATCATCTGGACACTAAGCAAGTTTTGCCCATACCTTTACGGCCGTTCTTTTGCCGTTGTTACTGACCACCATGCCCTTTGTTGGCTTTCTTCCTTGAAAGACCCGTCTGGACGCTTGGGACGTTGGGTGCTTCGCTTGCAAGAGTACGACATCCGCGTCATGTACCGCTCCGGTCGCAAGCACTCCGACGCTGATGCGCTCTCTCGCTCCCCACTGACGCCTGATTTGCCGTCTTTGTCAGCTTCCTCGTCCACCCTGTCACCGTTAACCATAACTGGCATGCTCACAGAGCAGCGCAAGGACCCAACCCTTGCATTGTTACTTGACTACCTTGCCGCGCCGTCTGACGTCCCTTCGACACGAGCACTGCGTCGCCAAGCAACCCCCTTTTCCGTGCGGGACAACATTCTACATCACCGCAACTACATGCCCGACGGACTCAAATGGCTCCTCGCTATACCTCGTCATATGCGCTCTGACGTCTGCGCGTCTTTTCACGCTGATCCCCTAAGCGCCCATGCCGGCGTCCTCAAAACTTACACAAGGTTGCGTCAGCGCTATTATTGGAGAGACATGTACAACTTTGTGCAAAAGTACATCCAGTCTTGCACTACATGCCAACAAGGCAAGACACCTACCCAGCGTTTCACAGGACCGTTGCAGCCGCTACCAAGCCCGTCTCGTCCGTTCGACCGCGTCGGCATCGACCTCTACGGCCCGTTTCCACGCAGCGGGCGTGGAAATCGGTGGATTATTGTCGGCGTAGATCACCTTACTCGCTACGCTGAGACTGCAGCTTTGCCAGCAGCGACCGCCCGTGACGTTGGTTTTTTCATCCTTCGAAATTTTGTTCTTCGCCACGGTGCTCCCCGAGAATTACTGAGTGATAGGGGCCGTGTCTTCCTGTCGGAGGGCATTCAAGCCCTCCTCGCTGAGTGCAGGATAATTCATCGCAAATCGACCGCGTACCATCCCCAGACCAACGGTCTGACCGAGCGCTTCAATCGCACACTTGGCGATATGTTGCGGATGTGCATTTCATCCGACCACTCTAACTGGGACGCCGTACTCCCCTTTGTTACGTTCGCGTACAACACCGCGACGCAAGCGACCACCGGCTTTCCCCCTTTTTTCTTGTGTATGGCCGTGAGCCTTCATGCCCTTTGGACACCATACTGCCGTACCAACCTGAGGCTACAGAGTATACTCCCCTTTCTGAAGTCCCCAAATATGCTGAAGATTGCCGTCAGCTGGCACGTGCCCTGACTAGTGAGACTCAAGAACGTCAAAAGACAAGACATGACCGTGCTCATCAACCACCGCACAACTTTGCTCCTGGTTCGCTTGTGTGGCTTTGGATACCAGCCCACATTCCTGGCCTTTCTTCCAAATTCCTGGCGCGTTATCACGGTCCGTACCGTATCATCGAGGCCACTTCACCGGTAAACTACATCGTCGAGCCGATCACCGTGTCACCAGACCTGCGTCGTCTTGGGCGAGAGACAGTACATGTCAACCGCCTGAAACCGTATAACGACCCGCTCATCTTTTCCGCGCCCTGAGTCGCCAGGATGGCTACGCTTCGCTCCCGGGGCATTGTAGTGAAGCAGACGCGCCCCTGCGTATGTGCCGTCTGAAGAGGAAGACGAAGGGCCGTGCCGTGATCGCGAGCGAGCCCCGTGCTACGGACAGCCCTTGCAGTGCCTTGATTTACCTAGCGTTCCACACCGTTGTGAACGACAATAAACCTCGTCGCGACTGTCTCACTTCTAAGTGCGCCCGGTGCTTTTCGAAAAAAATAAAAAAAGAAAGGTGGAGAGCGGAGGAGTCGCAATTGGGGATCCCAGTTTAAAGGACGTTATCAGCCAGGTGTGCAAAAGAACGAAAAGAGGGTAAATGAACGCAAAATGCGTACAGAGAAGCTTGAGCTTATAAAAATACTAGTGGCACATGCGCAGTAGTGACTAGGGAGCGAGAGAGAGAGAGAGAAATATCAGAGGCGAGGCGCGCGTTGTTACATCATGTGCCTCCTCGGAGCACCGCCACGGCGAAATTGCAAGTTCACGGCCAGTAGAGCTTTCGATTTAAAACACACAAATTAAACGGATCGTGAAATTATGGAATCAATTCATATTCATTGGCCTAGTGAACAGTGTTTGAGCCAACCACCGAGTGCGTTTACAGAAAAAAAAGAGATGCCGTGTTTAAGGTGTTCATCACTGTGGGGTTGATTTCGGCATGGTTGAGTTGTATCAGGGACACATTTTTTTTTTTTTTTTGTGCTGATGCACGATATATATCTACATGCGTCATGTATGCTTTTCTCGTGCGTTCATACGTCGTTTGTCTATAAACGCTGTAGTAGCGCCAAAATAAATGTTCTTCTGTATAGTGACAGTGCTGCGTCATTGTATTTTATCGCATAGTGTCCACCTTTCTGGTGCCCGTGTCAATGTGAATCCATTCCGACTCACCCGATTTTGTGGTTATTTCTCTGTCTCACTATCAACAGTCACTTTCTTCCAAGACTATTGGACTTCGTTTGCATATTACACAAGCCATCAAAAACTTGCCCTTTCTTAGCCCGACAGTCAAGCCGAGTCGATCCAGCTGCACTCATTACACGGACAACAGGCGCCGGACACTATACTGTCGAATCACATACTCCAAGGGATGCACCTGAGTCGAGGCCAACTTCATTGCCAAGAAAGTGGCAGCTATTATTTACGGGTATTGGTGGTGGACATTAAGTTGGGTTAGCTCAAAACTATGGGCCAGCAATCAGCCCGACAGTCTCTTGCGTAGCCCCCCCACTGCGATACGGCGCCAAAAGATAAATAGGAGAGGCCTTCCACATGCGTGCTATACAAGTATTGCTTCCGGAAAAGTCCAGGTACCATAGTGGACAAGAAAGCCTAGCACGAGTTTTAAGTTTTCTTGCGACGTCCCTGTTCCTTGAACATTTGTACATCGCCTCACCGCACTCAGTAAGCGCGCTCCCACCTGGAGTACACTCCATACGGTCGGCGAGTATGCTGTTTCTTGAATCTCGGCGGTAATTGTGCTTACAATTCTGTACAGTGGTGCCCAGCTTTCGCGATAGTTCAGACGGTGATATATACGCCGTCTGCTTTTCCAAACGCAATGGAAAACTGTTCACAAGACACCGAAGCACAACGAACTTTGCATTAAGCTTTGCATTAAACGTCGCATTAAACTAGTACTGGCATTTTTTTTTTTTTAAGGGACAACGCCACTACAGAACAGCACACGACCCGCTCTGTGTGACCGGTATGATCGCAGTGCCGCTTCTCGCGCGAAACTGTTTTCGGATTTTCACGATACTCGAATGGTACCTGATGACCTCGATGATACTTGATGGTGTCTGGAAGGTCTATGGTTGCAAGCAAGCGCGCACACGTACGCGCACGCACGCGCGCACCAAATGACTTTCTTTTCCTACTCGATTCTCATTTTTTTTGTCTGCGGAACTTCGGCGCGTTATTTATTTAGCGATTCGATAGCTGACACCCAATGAAGTAACAACACACATTATATACGTGCGGTCGTAAAGTAACATGACGCAAACCGGCCCATTCTGCTTTATCGTTCCACGGAAGGGGCAGGCGAACATCGAGGAAGACAAAACAAGGGGCATCGCTTGCGCAGGAAACATTCGAAAGGGTCGTCTGGAGCGCTCTTAAAAGGCAACGGGGGGAGGGGACTCGCGACAGAAGGGCGTACAAACATTGGGTGCGGAGTTAGCGCCACTGCCGTGTTGCGCGATTCGATGGTGAAGAAACTTGCCTCGTTTTTTGGCCGCGGACAGCGCAATACTTCGCGCGGCTGCATGGGGCCGAGACCCCGGCTTTATGAGACCGGCCACTTAGGCAAGCAAGCAAGTGAGCAGACTTCGAGGGGCAGTGATTTTGAGGATTTCACAATTATCTCCATTTGCTGTCGTTCGTGCGCGGGCCACTTAAAGTGTCTTTGAGGGTGAAAAAAAAAAGCAAACGCAGAAAATAGGCGGCAACGCTAATAAGGACATTGAATAACGCCGATGGAGTCATTCGACCGTTTATCTTTATGTGGACAAAAACCTCGACAGAACTGCTTTGACTTGCACTTTCTGGATAATGAAGATCCAGACGAGGGCATACGTATATGTTTGCTTTTTTTTTAACGTGAGATGTGGACAAATAAATCAAAGCGTTGGTTGTCGGAGGCACACGCACTTTTTTTTTCAAAGCCGTTCACTCGCTCTTGTGGAGACAATGAAGCGAAAAAGAAAAGAAAGAGCAATGAATGAGCACGGTGTAGCTGTGGTCTAGTCTTGTTTCAGAATCGCGAATTCTGTTTTCTCCAAAACCTCTCCCAATTACATAATGGTTATAAGACTGCATTTGCTCTGTTAAACCGACGGGTGATTGAAATTATTGCGAGAAAGCGAAATATATATATATATATAACTGAAAGAGCACGGTGTAGCTGTGGTCTAGAGTCTTGTTTCAGAATCGCGAGTTTTGTTTTCGCCAAGACCTCTCCCAATTACATAATGGTTATACGACTGCATTTCTCTGTTCAACCGACGGGTGATTGAAATTACTGCGGGCGCAGCGACTGCCCGACGACTTAGCCAACCGTAACACTTAAGTGTATTTTATTACGATCGCAATAAATAAATAAATAAATAAATAAATAAATAAATAAATAAATAAATAAATAAATAAATAAATCCCAGGACACTTAAGCACTTCTTATGAGTTGTGAATGCGAAAGCATTAATGTCCAATTAAACGCCACTGATCGGTCCTTCGAGCTATAAACGCCGCGCTACCGCCAATATATTTTTTCTTTCGAATTTATTGTTATTTTTGTACAATAATTTCTTTATAGCGACTACCGAGGCGAATTTAGGACGCAGGCGAGAGCTTGCACGGACAAGGAAGACGCAGATAACACAGGCATCCGGGAGCGAGAGCGAGGATGACGTGGCGTCGCGGCGATGCCCTCTCCCCTCGCGCAACACCTGGCGCGGCAGCAGTTGTTCCCTTTCGCCGCCTCTGCTCTGTCGAGGCGCACACGTGAGGTGGCGTCGCAGCCAATGGGTGTTTAGGTACCGTTTCGCTGCTACAGATGCTGGCTTTTTCGCTCAATGGGTCGTTTTGATGCTTTCGCATCAATAAATACATAAGTAAAGAAAGTGGTGTGAGTTGCCAATAAACGTCCCTAGATATAGTGGCGTTAACTGGCGACTCGTTCACCATGATCGCGTCCGCGACTGCCACCGCAATTTCTCGCTGTTGGCGTCAGTCTTTACGATCATCGTAATTATCACCGTAATTATCATCATCACCACTACAACGGTCATAACCATTGTATGGTCAAAGTGAATAAATTTGATTTTTCTATATAACCAGTTACACTAGATCATGATTGAGCCATCTGTATGGGCTGTAGTTAGCACCCGTTTCTTTCCTGGTGCAAATTCACAGTGAGGAAACAAGGCAAGAAAGGTAAACGAGGGCTCACATAGTTTACATTCGCACCGAGGGTGCGGAATCTATCTATCTATCTATCTATCTATCTATCTATCTATCTATCTATCTATCTATCTATCTATCTGTCTATCTGTCTATCTATCTATCTATCTATCTATCTATCTATCTATCTATCTATCTATCTATCTATCTATCTATCTATCTATCTATCGTTTCTGACCGTTTTCCAGTAGACCTGGGTCTCTGGGTGGTCGAATGTCAAACACGTAGCGCGTTGGGCTGCAGTGCTGAGGGAACCCGGTTCGAAACCAACCATCGCACAAACTCGGGTCACTCTTTGACGCCGGCATGGGCCACTGGGGTTGCGGGAATGGGTATGTGGCGTGGGCATGTGCCGTTCTTAAGTGAGACTCTCTTTCGCGCTGACTTGGATCACTGTGTATGTGCCACGCGGTCTGGGTTGCTTGCTCTTAGATGAACCTGCTTGATACCAACCTGAGTCATTCGGTATGTGCTAGTAGATGTGTGTCGCTGTTCAGTGAATGTCACTGACACCAACTTCGGTAGCTATAGGTGATTGCCACTGGGAAAGTGCCGCTCTACAACGACAAAAATGATTGTTGGAATGTCTACGATCCTGGGCGGAATCCAGCACGCGCCGTGCGCGTACTTTACGGCGGCGCCGACAGAGGGCGCAGCGTGTGCAGCAGGAGAGAAGCTCGGCTGCATTTAGAACAGCCGATTACCACACTTCATCGGACCTCTTCGTTAAATATGGATCTTCTATATCACGCTTACTCAAATGTTTTCAACAGGCAAAGGCTAAGCTGCTTCTGCCGCGACCCCTTTTCCGTAACCACTGTTCTCAGAGGCAAGCCTTCCTTATGCGTTTTCACCGAATAGAACACTTTCAACGCGTTATTCCTTTCTTTTTTTTTTTGCTAAAGGAGTGAACAAAACCAAGAAATTTTAGGATGTGTATGTATTTTTTTGTAAACTGACGGCGACGTTGGCCGTGCCTTTTGTTGTGGAGGTTGTTGATTCATTTTATTCCGTTACCCATGAGGGCTTAGTTACTGCAGGCAGGGAATGTACTGAAAGAAATAACCCTGTTTCATTTCAGAACTCTGCCGGTATTTCTACTGATGGTCTTTTAACCCTTTTAAAGTTTTACTTAGAGTCCATGTTTATAACATTTGACAAGCGTTTCCTTTTCCTGCAGAAAGTTGGCAACTGCATTGGGTCCCGTGTTG
This sequence comes from Dermacentor variabilis, assembly GCF_050947875.1. Lineage (NCBI taxonomy): Eukaryota > Metazoa > Arthropoda > Arachnida > Ixodida > Ixodidae > Dermacentor > Dermacentor variabilis. Next base: position 131,719,764 of record NC_134569.1, read on the forward strand.
CAACAGTGTTATGTAACATTTTCCTTTCACAAATGGACCAAAATTTGCACCAGGTTTTATCAACTAGGAAGGTTTTATAGTTTTTTGTGACAGGTGAACGATTTTTTTTGATAATGTTACACAAGGACAGAAGTTTGAACTTGACAAAAGCTGTGGGCAATGTTATATCCTTATTTAGACCACATGGAAAAGTCTTGGATTTTACGAGCGAACTGCCCGACGATATTTTTTTTACAGCTTTTAGATATGAAGGTTGAGTTCTGTACAGATCGGTTTCGTTGGGGTTATGAGCGTGCTGTTAAGGAAAGAGCATCAGGCGCATTACAGACAGTCCTGTCCATGTAGGCCGCACGAGTGACTCCCGTGTTCGAGGGCAGTATCACTTATCAAAATTCGATAAACTTAAGGTCAGTCGACACTGGAGAGTAAACTATATTGATCCCGTTACTGCCTGTGGAGAAGCCGGGGGCAAGATTGTTCACAACATTCAAACTTACGAATCAATCAATCAATCAATCAATCAATCAATCAATCAATCAATCAATCAATCAATCAATCAATCAATCAATCAATCAATCAATCAATCAATCAATCAATCAATCAATCAATCGATGAACTTGTAGACGACCGTGGAAGCAAGTAACTCAAAGATAGAGACAATTTGAATAAACACATACGCGCGCTACGAGGCAGTGTACTATCAAAATAAAAATAAACAAATAAACAAATAAATAAATAAATAAATTGAATGACCATCTGCATCAAACTGTAGATGCTGCTAGTAACAGCGCAAAATGTAGACAAGAGACGAGACAAGAAGACACCACAAGCGCTGCGTTACTGGCAGAATGGAAAACCAACAAGCCCAAGCTGCTATTCTAGCGAAATACATTTCTAGTACCTCGGGTCCTTTTCACAGCACTTGTGGTGTCTTCTTGTCTCGTCTCTTGTCTACATTTTGCGCTGTTACTAGCAGGATGGAAAACCAACAAGCCCAAGCTGCTATTCTAGCGAAACTGTAGATGGTCGCGCGAACGAGTTCCTAAAGGCGAAGTTAATTTGCATATAATGCGTACGCGCGTTATTTAGAACGTCATCCGCGTGACACTTAATAAGCCCACGCATGTTGTAGGAATTTCTCCAGCCCTCCGTTTCACTTCTTGGAATTAGCATTCTCCGAAGGTTACACCCGATAGATGAAAAAAAAAAAGAAAGAAAGGTCAAGCTCCGTTGCACGGTTTCCTATCGCTCGCATGCAATTTTCTTTTTTTTTTCTCTGCTAAGTCCTCCATCCACGCCTTGCAGCTTGAACTGGAGTTTTTGGAAACACCGTAACGGAAAGACAGGCAGTCATCTTAGAGAGAGAGATAGAGAGAGAGAGAGAGAGAGAGAGAGAGAGAGAGAGGAGTTTGTCCATGAAGAGGAGGAGCCAGTGTTATGCGTCTTTGTTGGCGAAACGTCTACTACAGCAGTATACCCACTCGGTCGGAGTGGGGTGCACTTACATTATGGGTACAGCGTATGCGGAGAAAAAAAAAAAAAACATGTCCGAGTTTTCTCACTCTTTCTTTCTCTCTCTCTCTGTCTCTCTTTCTCTCTCTTATCGCGTGTTTTTTTTTTTTTTAGAGCCGTTAGTTTTCGGGCGAAAGTGGCGCGGTCCGCCACGTCACAGCGTTCGCCTTACTTGCGCAACACGCAGTTTCCGCGAAGCGCAAATATTTGCCCGAGTTCAACTGCCACGCGCTGACGTGCGAGAGGTGTACGTCGAGGGTACGGACACGAAACACGCGTTCCGCACTATACGCGCGCGCAGCTTCCTGCGTTGCCGCGAACGCCCGCAATAGAGGCGAGCGCGCATATTCAGCTTCCTTTTATATACCACGTTACGACTCGCGAGAGAGGAAAACGAAAACCTGCACGATGGAATAAGGAACAAGTAGAAACATCGGAACGGCGCGCAAGGGACGTAGATTCGTGCTCGCAAGCATGAATGAGCAGGCTATAGAGGTTGCAGAAGTACGTTCTCTGTAACAATAACGTACGATCGCTATAACGAACAAACTTGTGAACTCGTATGAGCTACACCAGTACAGGTTTGCTATTGCGAACATACTCCCGCAGCCCGTGTAAGTATTCTTGAGTACTGCGGTCGCCGTTTTGGAGACAGAATTTGCTCCAAGTTGCCGTCACAGGACAAATTTTTTCATACGTGTAAAAGTTTGGCATAGTAGAGGCCCCACCAGCCTCATTGCAAGACGATATTCACTCATTCCGCAAACGTTAGCAAATGAAATATTTACTTAGTCGCAAGGTAGGGAATACGCATGCGAAAAGAAACTTGAGGACGCTTAAGCTTCGCCGTTAAGAGTGGAATGCGACAGCATTCAGTTATCCCTGAGTGCTTCTAACGCTTCCTGGCAACTGGAGCTTATGTAACCGTAATTTTTTCCGGGAAACGCTGGCGGCGAACGCTATGCACGAAGACGAGATTTGTGCTAAGCGTGGACACCTGGGCTAGTTGGCTGTGAACAGCATTGTGAAACATCGCTCCAGCGCACACATAAACACAGGCCAGCAGAGAGGAACAGTTGGCGCAAATTCACCGATTAAGTTTTTAACTAAGTAGGTTATGCCACATATTGCAACATACAAATTCTAGCCGCTGAGTTCGCAAGGTGGATCCATTTGGAACGAATTCTTAGGATGACACCAGTTTCGAGAAACTGAATGCCGAACTTTATGGGGGCATTGGCCTTCCAGTTACTTTTCTTCTCCAATGCGTAAAACGACGTTTTGTTAGGAAAGTAAGTGGAACGACAGTGCATTTTGACCGCAAGTTTGACGGCGCGTATTTCGTAAATGGTGTCATCCGCAGAATTCTTTCCAAGTGGATATGCCTTGTAGTCTCACCCCCTACAATTTATAACTGCAATATTGTAACGTTGATTGAAGACGGAGTCTCACAAAACAGACGCTTCTCTTTAATGGCGGGCCCGTAAGGTGTCATAAGGTAATAAGTTAAGAACTTGATTAGTGATATTTTTTAATAAGTCGATTATGCATTTCATTTTTTTTTGTGCATGTCCGCCTCTTTGAGTAGACCAGCTCATGGACTAGAATTGTGCTATCTACTGCAGGCAGATATCCCAATTCTAGTAACTTTTGAACAGGCAATTTTGAACATTTCTTTAAAGCGTTCGCTGGAACACCCTGTATACACGGTGTCCCACCTAACTTTAGCCAAGGTGTGCGACGAAAAAGAAAATTAAGAAAACAAGTCGGACAATCCGATTATAAGATTTAAGTGTTTGTTCGTGAGACCGCTGATGACCGAGCACCATAGGTCTTTAAATCGTGTTTTGCACCGTGCTTTTTTCTATGTTTTCTTCCTTTTGTCTTTCGTTCAGCAGCTTGGCTAACGTTATCTGGGGCACCCTGTATATATTATTACGGTTTCGCGACCTCGTATACACTGCAGCTGCTGCAGCAGTTGTGAAGAGCTCCCACTCGCCTTTATGTCCATCTCCTTCCGACTGTAATCACCCCGCTAATATTTATAGTTCCCGTTCGGCGAAAACAAGAGAGAGGATATATATATATATATATATATATATATATATATATATATATATATATATATATATATATATATATATATATATATATATATATATATATATAGCCCGTGCCTCTGTCTTCTTGTCCTCTGTTTTGCGCATTATCTTCTAAGCATTATGAACCAGCACAAGAATGCGTTTTCATTGAGTTTTTTAAATACATGTAGATTAGTCAGAGAATGTCTCCGGTTGGCTACCCTGTGCTGAGAAAGAGTAAGAGGGGCGCGAAAGATGACACAAAAGAAAAGAAAGAAGAAAAGAAATGAGGAAGGAGCAGAATGAACAATATGACAATGTCTGTATGGGCGCTGTCATATTTATGTAGTCCATCAAGACACCACGTTGTCACACGCAATGCCAGGGTCACACGCTCAACGTCGCACAGAGTGCGATGTCACAAAGTCATACCTTGTCTCGCACGATTCTGTCTCTCTCAGATGATGCAGCAGGGCTTTTATATAGCAGAGCTTATGCCCGAGCGTGTCCGTGTCCAAGAATTTTGGTTTTCGTGAGTGGGTGATTGCCCACTTTGTTCTGTATAGTTCGGAGGAGGGCTGCGCTTTTGCCGGTTTATAGGAGCGCATTCACAGTGAAGGTAAGCGATCGTTTCGCAGCACCCGCAGAAGCGACAGAGTGAGCTGTCGGCCAGTTCCGATGAGATGAGAGTGCGCATTTGAAAAATACTAGTTCGAGTCGCAGACGGTTCAGGAGGCTCGAGTCGCGTCGTGATAAAAAGGACGGCGAAGATTGTAAGCAGTGTTGCGCAAATTCGGAAGTGTTATAGAACAGACAGCTATAGTGCGAATCCTGGGCCTCTACCACATCTGGTTCTTCCTCTTCCTTTCTCATCTGTTTCTCTTCATGCCTTCGACGAGCGGAGAATGTGGAGGTTGTGGTCATGATCACCATAGGAACAGTGGCGCATACTGAGTGTGGTGTTTCTGCTTAAGATCGAGTTGCGGCGTCTGGAAAGAAAACTTGGATTGTCGCAGACTTAAATTAAACGAGCGAAACTATCAAGGAAAAAGACAAAATAAACACGAACTTCAGAGCAGACTAGCATGAGCAGAAGGAGAAACGAAAATTAAAATAAAGAAAAAATATATGACGAGCAATGAGGCATGCCAGGTAGCCAGCCAGCCAGCCAGCCCACGAAAAGTGGGTGACGTACCCTAATAATGGTAATTTAATGGTAAGTAAATGTAGGGGGGAAGGCGGCGTTGTCCAGTGGATAACCTGATCGGATGGCATGCGAAGAGCCTAGGCTTGCATCGTTCGTTAGGTGCATGTGTTGGCTTTTTTTTTCAGTCTGCGCGTGGTGTCGCTTTCAGTCTATGCCATGGGTCAGCTTGAGCTAGCCAAGAGCCCATAGCACCTTATGATCATTGGTTCATTCTATGTACACTGCAGGACGAAGGCGTGTCATAGCAATCTTCGATTACCTTCGTCCTGTCTCAGCCGACTACAGATTATGCCTGCAACATTTTTTCTAATCTCATCACAAGTGTTCTGCCGTGGTTGACTATGTATCCCTTCCTCCTCTCCCCCCGTTCTTTTACTCGAATAGATAATCGGTTATGCCTGCTCAACTTCACCCACGTGCAGAAATTTTGGACATTGCACCTTCAAAAACTTGTTGAACTTCAACGCAATATATCAGCGTAACTAAATTGGCAACACATTAAAGAAATATATTTAAGAAGATTGGCCGAGTTTCAACAAGTTCTAATAACCAACGTCGAGAGGACATTTTCTACTAGTAACATACGCATTTGCGGCACTTAGTCGTAACTTCGTGGCTGCTATAACACTGCTTAAAGCAGCACTAAGTGCTCACTAAGTGCTCACTAAGTGCCCTAAATGCGTATTTTATTAGAAGTAAGTACCCTTTCGAACTTACTAACAAAAGCTTCTTGAAAGTAGCTAGCCTTTTTTTAAAACATAATTTTCGAAAGTGTTGCCCGTTGATTTACCCTTTATGCTGGTGTGTTGCGGCGAAGTTCAACAGATTACAGAATGGAAAATGTCCAAAGTTCCTGGGTATGCCACTTCTTTCTTTTCGTGTCAACTTGAGAACGCCAGCTATGGCGGGGTACTTTTAACCTGCAGCAAAATTTATGTGTCCTGGCATTCTGACATTCCACCTATGGTCAAAATTTAGGGGCCGCCCAACTGAAAACGAAACTGGTGACCTCGTGCTACGTCTGTAGAAACGCCATTACCAACCGCAATGGGTACGGGCAGACCTTGCGCGGTATGTGGGATGCGTTGTACTCTATAGCTACGGAAATCGGCGTCACTTCCGGTCGGGCCACCCACGCACGTCCGAATTCCCGCGGCGCCGCGGTCAGTTGGCTGCTGCCCCGCCAAATAAACACCGAGAGCGGCTGTATGTACCACGCTTCACGTTCGTGACCGCGCGCGCCTCAAAGAGCCGCTCGGCCAGATTCCCGGCGACGGCACAGATCCACTCAGAACGGAGACAACCTATAGAAGAGGGCTCGAACGCCGCCGATGCCCGCGGGTTTCTGCCGCCGGCTCGTGAGATCAGCGTGGAGCCTATATTTGACTCGCTCCCTACTTCCGATGACACAGCTTCGGAAAATCCCTCCTTTTTTTCCCCCTCCCCTCGCATTCCTCGTCCCCCCCCTTTTTTTTTATCCGTCTCTTTGGTCGTGCATTGTCGTTCGTGATGTGTGTCCCTCTCTTGCGTTTACTCCGTTGTACTGTGCTTTGCGGACGTCCGCACGCAACCTAAAAGTGAATGGTGGTAGAAATACTGCGTCTACGTAACGGTGATAAATGAGCGGGTAAATGTTGCAGTCGGTGGACCAGGAAAGGAGCTCAGCCGGCTTTTTATCTCGAATGAATATGCAATAAAAGGAAAACCAGGGCCCGTATATTCACAGAAAGCTCTTACGCTAGAATTTTTCTTTAGAGAAAATTCTAGTCGATCCTGATGCTGGATAGACTATAGGCGAAGGCGGCCAACCAATCGCAAAGATCACTTACGAACGAAACGCTTTGTGAATTCGGCTTCGCAGAGGCTGAATTCACAAAGCTTCACGTTCGTAAGTGTTGTTTACAAATGGTTGACCGGCTTCGCTAATGCTGCATCACGTTTGGCTACCATTTACTCTTACGAACAATTCGAACGCAAGAGATTTTATTATTATTATTTTTTTTTTTACAAAGACGGCAAACCAGAGGGTCGCGGGGATCCTGCGTTGTGATTCGGAATCAGGACCCTTGTTATGCAATGATTCGTTTGTTTTCCGTTCCTTCTGCCCTTCGTCACTGGTTCCCAAGATGCCGCGCCAAAGCTATCACCGAGATCGGCCACTCAGTGGGACAGATCGTAAAAAATGAATAGGATAGAACGAAGAGAATCCATGCATAATTAAAAAAATAATGGGGTTTTACGTGATGAAACCACTTTCTGACCATGAGGCACGCAGTAGTGGAAGACTCCGGAAATTTCGACCACCTGAGGTTCTTTAACGTGCGCCTAAATCGAAGTACACGAGTGTTTTCGCATTTCGTCCCCAACAAAAAGCGGACGCCATGGTCGGGATTCGATCCCGTGACCTCGTGCTCAGCAGCCCAACACCATAGCCACTGAGCAATCACGACGCGTAACCCATACCTATCACCCCTAGGCCTGTATTTACGAGTGAAAAAAAAAGCGTTTTTACGTAAGAACTGTTCGTAAGTGGATGTGCAAGCTGATCGTAACCTCCGGCATAGCTATCATTCGTTGCTGATATTGGCTAATAGCAAACATTATTACTCACTTACGAAAGCATCAATGGCCAGCCTATCTGCTACAAAAAAAATCATCGGTTTTTGGGTGTCATTGTTGACCGGGACCTCTCTTGGAGCCCTCATGTTGCCCACTTGAAGAAGAGGCTCACATCTATTGTTCACATCTTCAAGTTCATCGCCGGCAAAACATGGGGATCGTCAGTGGGCTCCATGCTAGGTTTATCGAGCACTTTTTATCGGATTTCTACGCTATAGTTCTCCCGTGCTTCTAAAACATGCAAGTCAAATCTTCGAGAACTTCAGAGCGTGCAAGCACAGGCACTACGTGTTTGTCCAGGCCTTCCGCGGAGCGCCTCAACAGCAGGAATCATTTTAATGGCTCAATACCATCCGATCCCGACTTACATCAGCACCGACACGCTTAGGGCCCATGTTCGTCACGTTTCACGGATGCAATCAAGCTTTCTTGCCTGCCTGCCAGAACGAAGACCACAGGCGTCCTTCTCGAACGAGGTCAGCAAGCATCGTGCCTCCCTACCAGCGGGCTTCACACCCTCAGCACGTTCAACGTCAGCTTTCTGGCGTTTAAAACAACCTCAAGTGCGTCTTACAGTTCCAGGGATAAGAAAGAAGACCGACCTTCCTACCTTGGCCTTGAAGCAAGCAGCTCTGGATTGTTTGCACACTTTCTACTTTGACCAAGTCCAGATATATACGGATGGCTCTTCCACCCAGACCAGCTCCACCGGGGCAGTGGTTATACCATCACGATAACTAAGCATCCGATACAAGATTATTCACTTGACAACATCGACCTGTTCGGAGCTTGTTGCCCTCCGAGGTGCCGTTGATTATATTAACAACCAACCGGCTAATCGGTGGGCAATATACTGTGATTCGGAGGCGGCCTTACAATGTCTTCTGTCATCTCTTCGTCGCGGGTCCTGTGAACAACTCGTGTCGGAGATACGAGAAATGCACCATCACATGATCGCGAAAGGGCACGACGTCGTGTTTCAGTGGCTGCCTGGCCCCATTGCGGTATCTCCGGCAACGACCTCGCTGACGAAGCTGCTAGGAAAGCACGCGAAGGAGCAATCCTTGTTTCTATACCTTTGTCGCGGACTGACGCAGCCCAACACTTACGCAAGCTAGCGCACCGTATGACATTGGGGAAGTGGCACACACTTGATTTCACTCAACATCGATTGCATTCACTCGATCCATCTATGCAACTGCGGTTGTTACCAGGTCTTCCGCGTAATGAGGAAACAATGCTGTGCCGCTTACGCTTGGGCGTCGCATTCACCAAGGCATATACGTTTTTGATTGGAATGACTGATAGCGCCGACTGTAATGCCTGCGGTGCCGAGGAAACTATAGAACATGTACTGTGCTACTGCCCATCTTTTGAAAATGAAAGACAAGATCTCTGCACAGCTCTCAGCCAGTTAGATAGAAAATCGTTCACCTTGAACAAGATCTTCGCACCATGGCCTCGCATATCGCAGCTACAAAAGGCCACAAAAGCGCTGCTGCAATATTTGAAAGCTACAGGATTGAGCCGGCGTCTGTGATCCGGACTGAGTGACTGAACGATATCCCCAGTGGACTTTTTCTTCTTCTTTTAATATTTCCATCCCCTTTTCCTTTTTCCCAGTGTAGGGTAGCCAACCGGGCTCAGTCCTGGTTAACCTCCCCAGCTTTCATTTATCATTTGCTCTCTCTCTGTCACTTACGAAAGAAACAAAAATTGATAATTCGACCCGGGCACGTTGCTTGGTCGCCCTTGTGAAACAAAGATGGGGATAGGAAAGAAAGCACGCAAATTTGCGTACGCACACAACGTATACAGTCCGTTCAACATTTACGCGAGCTATGTTTAGAGCGCACGAGGCGAAGTGTGCGAGATTCCGGCAATAAAAGTAAGAAAATATAGGCCGCAAACAAAAGCGACGGTCATGCTGGCACGCGGTATTAAAAAAATGGCGCTCTGGAAAACACCGTGGCCCATATTCACAAAAAGCTTGTAAGCTAGAATTGTTCGCAAGACCAAACCTCAGCGAATCCTAATGATGGCCATATAATTAGTGAAGGCTGCGGGCCAGTGACAAAGTTCACTTACGAATGAAGTGCATTCGGCTCCGTGTGTTGAGCGGTGGCTTATAATTAGGATGAGGTGGTGCCGATTTGTGTTACCATCTTAAAATGTTTGATCTAACATCGTATTCATTGCCTTGCACTCGAACGCAGAGTGCAATAGTGTGCGAGAGTGTAGAGGTGTATCGGTCCCCCGCCGGCGGTGACACAGTGGCTATGTCGTTGTGCTGCTGCGCACGAGGTAGCAGGTTCGATCCCCGACCGTAATGGTCTTTTTCTATGCAGGGCGGAATGCAATAAGCACTCCTGGGCCGCAACTTCTTTTAGCGATTACTTTTCAGATGCTATTCCTTTTCGTGCTTTGTGAGTGGTCAGAGCCACGCTGCGTCCGTGTTATCTAAAATGGAGCCAGCCGGCTGTGAACGGTGGTTAATAATAGTGGCATGGATTAAAGCGGAAGGCATCGCTACGAAATTGTGGCTCTGTAATGTGCACTGGGCCACGTTAAAGGAACCTAGGTGACCAAAATTATTACAGAGTCATCCGCTGCAGCCTCCCTGATAGACGACTGTGCAATTTCAGGTAATTAAAATCCATAACCCAGCATTACAGCGATGGTTGTGACTGGTATGGACTGTGAGTAAGTACGATGACATTAATGTAAGGATTGTAGCTGGTGCTCGTAAGTACAATTGAGTTAATATAGTGGTCGTAACTGGCCTTCAATGTACCATAAGTACAATGAAAATATCGATGACAACCAACCAGATACACGAATAACGTAGGCAGTACTGAACAGCTTAACTCAAAAGAAAACATGAAGTGATATTACAGTGGGTCCCACGACATGCTGGCATAGCAAGAAACGTATGGGCGGGCTCGTTGGCAAAATCGAGCCATAAAGATGCAGAACTACAACTCATCCATTTATCACTGGACATGCAACGCATATTAAAAGCCCTAAAGAAGGAATTGTGTATGCCAACCTGGTTTAGGGGAAATGCTAAGGAATCGATTCTTTACGAAGTGGACACCCAACTCAAATGCTAGAGATGCATAACTTTAGAAAAGTACCGATCGAGACACTAATTCATTGGCAGCGCCTTGGGAAGCATACACAAAACATTCTCTATATCGCATAAGACGGGCTGTGGCAAAGACGATGAGTATGTTCGCCATCTACTCCTCGAATGCCCCAGACACGCGACGCAAAGACGGCAGCTAGAACAAGAGCTAAGCTCCATTGATACTCATCGACCTCTCTCACTCGCAAGATTGCTGGACCCGTGACCATCGACAACAGCACAGCGGAAAGCATTGAACGCACTTGAACCTCTTTTCGAAGACACGCACATCCTTAACAAGTTATAGATGTCGCCCTGAATAGTAATACAATGTAAGTGCAACTTGCTTCCATTATTTCTAATTATTATCGCTTGTATATTACGCGTTGCACTCTTTTGTACCGTGTGCTGAAGCTCGATCACGCATGACTTTCATATCTCTGTGCGTGCGTTATTTTATCAGTGTGTATTCGTCGTTTGTTTACTTGCTCATCGCAGACTGCATCGCGGCCGCTCTTGTGTGTACTTGGAACTCTTCTGACCAACTCATTGGGGCGCGACTTGCCTTTTCCTTTTATATCTATATGCTCGCGTGTTATAGGACCATGTGCTGTTGATTCTTGGCCCGATGACGTCTTTTCTTTTACTTTTCTTACTACATATATATTTTTACATTGTTGTTTCTGCTGTGCAAAAGAGAGCAGCCGTCACTATTACAGGGTGACTACACCTCTTTCTTTTATCCTTATTTCAATAATAAAGACAGTAATGTAATTGTCGTAACTGGTCTTCAGTGCGCATAAGTACAATTAGGGTAATGCAAGGGTCGTAACTGGTCTTCAGTGCGCGTAAGTACTATGAATGTAATCTTAAATGGTCGTAACTGGTCTTCAGTTTGCGTAAGTACAATTAGGTTAATGTAATGGTCGTATCTGGTCATCAGCGCGCTTAAGTACACTGAAGTTAATGTTACATGGTCGCAACTGGTCTTCAGTGTGCGTAAGTACAATAAAAGTAATGTAATCGTCGTATCTGGTCTTCAGTGTGTGTAAGTGCAATTAGGTTAATGCAATGGTCGTAACTCGGCTTCATTGCGCATAAGTACTATGAATGAAATCTTAAATCGTCGTAACTGGTCTTCAGTGTGGGTAAGTACAGTTAGGTTAATGGGTCGTAACTGGTCTTCAGTGCACGTAAGTGCAATGAGGGTATTCTAATGGTCGTACCTAGTCTTCAGAACGCGTAAATACAATGAATTTGATGTAATGGTCGTAGTTGGTTCTCAGTGTGCGTAAGTACAATGAAGTTTATGTTATATGGTAGTTAAACGATTAAATTATATGCTTGGATTTTATGCTATGAAACCATGGTCTCATTATGCGGCACGCCGTAGCGGGAGACCGAGTTAATTTTCACCACCTGGGGTTGTTTACCGTGCGCCCAATGCACGGTACACGGGTGTTTTTGCATTTCGCACCCATCAAAATACGGCCGCCACAGCCTGGATTTGACACGTGACTTCGGGCTTAGCAGCGCAGCACCGAAGCCACTATGCCACCACGGCGGGTGTTATATGGTCGTAACTGGTAATTAGCGTGCCAAAGTACAATGAACGTAACGTAATGGTCGTAACTGGTTTTCAGTGTGCGTAAGTCCAATTAGGTTAATGCAATGGTCGTAAATGGTCTTCAGTGCGCTTTAATACAATGAAGTTAACGTTATATGGTTGTAACTAGTCTTCAGTGTGCGTAAGTACAGTTACGGTAATGTAATGGTCATAACTGGTCTTCAGTGCGCATGAATACAACAAAGTTGATGTAGTGATTGTAATTGGTCTTCGGGTGTGTAAGTACAATGAGGGTATTTTAATCGTCGATCTGGTCTTCAGTGCGCGTCATTACAATAAAGTTAATGTACGAATTGTAACTGGTCTTCAGGGTGCGTAAGTACAATTAGGGTATTTTAATAGTCGTAGCTGGTCTTCAGTGCGCGTGAATACCATGAAGTTCATGTAATGATTGCAACTGGTCTTCAGGGTGCGCAAGTACAACGAAGGTATTTTAATAGTCGTAACTGGCCTTCAGTGTGCGTAAGTACAAGGAAGATAATGGTCGTAACTGGCCTTCTATACCCATAAGTATAATGAAGTTTATGTAGAGAGAGAGAGAGAGAGAGAGAAATAGAAATGGGGTGGGAAAAGCAGGTACGTTAACAGGACGAGATTCTGGTTTATTACCCTGCACTGGGTCAGAGGAAATTACAGACAGAAAGTAATTGTAACTGTTTATAAGTGTGTGTAAGTACAATGAAGGTAATGTAATGACGGTAACTGATCTTCAGCATGCGTAAGTACAATAAAGCTTATGTAATGGTCGTAACTGGTGTACAATATGCGTAAATACAATCAAGTTAATGTAGATATAGAGAGAGAAATAGGGTGGGAAAGGCAGGAAGGTTAACTTGAAGAGCTTATAGTTTGCTACTCTGCAGCGGGGGATGGGCAAGGGGAACGTCAAGCCTTGCTGGCTTTTTCTCCACGGTCCTCAGCATCAGTTGTATGTATAAATAAACTTGATTTGATTTGAACTGAAAGACGGGAAATAATTAGCGTAATTGGTCTTCACCACATCAACTTGCGTAAGTACAAGTTGATGTAAAGGTCATAACTTGCCTCCAGTGTGCGTAAGAACAATCAGGTTAAAGCAAAGAGGGAGAGAAAGAGAAATGGGGTGGGAAAGGGAAGGGAGGTTAACACGAAAAGCTTTTGGTTTCCTACCCTGCATTAGGGGATGGGTAAGGGGAAAAGAAAGGCGGAAAGCATTTGTCGCAATTGGTCGTCAGTGTGCATAAGGAGGAGGAGGAATAAACTTTATTAGTTGAAATGAGCCGACGGTAAAATCGTCCGAGGTGGGCGGCGTCCCTAGTCCAGGATGCCGTGGGCTTGAGCTGATAGCTTGGCCCTGCTCACCAGGCGATGCTGGTCTTCAGGGCTCGAGCTTATCAGTTGGGCCTCCCACTGCTCGACGGTTGGTCCGGTGATGGGCGGTGTCGATGGATTTTGTTGACATTCCCATACCATGTGGTAGAGGGTATTAAGCGTAGAGCAGAAGGCGCATTTGTGAGTATAGGTCGTAGGGTACATTGCGTGTAGCAGGGTGCCGTGCGGGAATGTGCCGGTCTGTAGTTTTCGGAAGATCACCGCCTCTTCTCTTGTCAGCTGGGGATGCGGGGGTGGATAGATCCTTCTACCCAGTCTGTAGTGGCTCAGGATATCGGCGTATCTTTTCGGGACGCTATCTTGTTGGTCTACCGGTGCTCGTGAACCTGGTGGGATAGCCCGGAGAATGTGATCTCGGGCAGCGGCATTAGCCGCTACATTACCCGCCAGGGACTCGTGTCCCGGGGCCCAGACAATGTACACCTCTGGAAAATTGTCTCGCTTTTCGAGGATGCTCAGGGCTTGTTTGGAAATGCAGCCCTTTTGGTAATTTCTACATGCTGTTTGTGAGTCGGTGATGATCGTGATTAGATCTTCCTCTCGCTGGCCCGTAGTGGCCGCCAGGGCTATCGCCGTTTCTTCCGCGCAGTCGATGTCTGGAGTGCTTACCGAGGCTGCTGCTACCTCTTGTCCTTGGCCGTTGATCACGCTGATAGCGTGGGCCGCTCTGTTCTTGTACTTCGCCGCGTCGGTGTATCGGACTTCTCCTTGTTTTGGTCCTTCGTAGGCCTTACGCAGAGCTTTCACTCTCGCGCGCCTCCTTTCTCTGTGGTATTCAGGGTGCATGTTTCTCGGGATGCTGGCCACCGTGATCTTCTCCCTCAGGGGTAGAGGAACCCGCTGTTTTCTGGACTCATATTCGACTGGGTAGCCCAGTCTTATTAGCGTGTCCCTACCCGTGCTGGTGAGCTTGAGTCGCTCTACCTGGCTCGTCTTGTGGGCCTCTACTAGTTCCTCCCAAGTGTTGTGGATGCCCAGGCTGAGTAGCTTCTCCGTCGACGTCGTCGGTGGAAGCCCCAGTGCCAGCTTGTAGGTCTTTCGTATTAGGGTGTTCAGTTTGTCTCTCTCGCTGTTCTTGAGACCCAGGTACGGGGTGCCGTAAGTGACTCTGCTGATTACCAGGGCTTGTATTAATCTGATTGTGTCCTGCTCTTTCAGGCCGTGCTTTTTGTTTGTCACTCTTCGCACCAAGTGCGCGACTTGGGTAACTGTCGCTTGCAGTTTTTTAATGGCGGCGAGACCGGCACCGTCCTTCTGGAGAGTGAGGCCCAGAATACAGAGTGTGTCCACCTTGGGTATGTTGACTCCATTTAGTGTCAACGTTGGGTCAGGTGTCTCCTGCGGAGGCCGCCCTCTTGTCCTCTTTTTGAGGATCAGGAGCTCCGACTTTTCCGGCGCGCATGAAAGACCGCAGCGGTGCAGATAATGCTCGGTCCTGTCGATGGCTTCCTGCAGGGCGTCTTGTTGTTCGCCCGCCGATCCCGTGCACGTCCACATGGTCAGGTCGTCTGCATACATTGCGTGACGGATACCCCTGATGTTCTCCAAGAGGTTCGGCAATCCCCTCATCGCTATATTGAACAACAACGGGGAGATCACCGACCCCTGGGGGGTTCCTTTCTGCGGTATTTGGAACCTCTCGGTCCTGAGATTCCCCAGGCCTATGGTCACCGTTCTACCCGTCAGGAAGTCCCGGACATAGTTGTATGTCCGCCGTCCGCAGTTGGTATGTTGTAGGCTGTTTAGCACTGCTTCGTGTGAGACGTTGTCGAATGCTCCCTTCACGTCGAGTGCCAGGATGGCACTCTTGTGGAATGTGCTGAGGCCGTCGATGACTTCTTCTTTCAGCTGAAGTAGAATGTCCTGGGTGGAGAGGTTAGGCCGGAAACCGAACATAGTGTTCGGCAGGTGCCCACCTTCTTCCAGATAGGGCGAGAGACGATTGTGGACCATGTGCTCGAAGAGTTTTCCCGCGCATGACGTGAGAGAGATCGGACGCAGGTTCTGTAGGTTGATGGGCTTGCCGGGTTTCGGGATCATCGTTACGTCCGCGTGCTTCCAGGAAGCCGGTATACTGCCGTTCTCCCAGCTTTCATTGATAAACTTTAGTAAACTCTCCGTTGCCCCGTCGTCCAGGTTACGGAGGGTCTTGTTGTTAATTTTATCCCTGCCGGGCGTCGTGTTTCTTGTCAGATTTCTTAAGGCTGCCACGATCTCCGACTTGGTGAAAGGTTGGTCTAAATCCGGATTGGGTTCCCCCTCGTACTCCGGGTGAATGACCGGCTGCGTCTTCCGTTGTTGCTCGTCGCCGATGTATTTCTCGGTGATGGCTTCGAGCGCTTCTTCTTCAGTTCCCTGGAAGTTGTGTATAAGTCTTTGTATGTGTTGCCCCGTGACAGTTTTTGATTCCGTCTTCGCTAGAAGGGTCTTTAGAATGGCCCAGGTCTTTCGGTTGCTGAGGGTTCCCTGTAACTGGTCGCACATTTGATTCCAGTTCTGACGTCCGAGTTTTTCAGCATACTCCTCCGCCTGCCGCGAGACTGCGGCAATGCGGATCTTGAGTTTGCGGTTTCTCTTCTGCTTCTTCCATCTCTTCAAAAGTCCTCGCCTGGCCTCCCAGAGGTGAAGTAGGTGTGGGTCGACTTCGGGATTGTCCGCAGTGAGTTGGATGGTCTTTGTGTACTTGGTAACCAAGTCCATCACGTTCTTGGTCCACTCCTCGATGTCCTCTAGGCTTCTGGGGTGTTCGTCTTTCCGGAAAGCAGGCCAGTCCGTAATTTTGGCCTGACCTAATCTCACAGGGGTTTTGTGGTGCATGATTTCAGTCTGGATGATATGATGGTCGCTGCCCAGAGTCTCGTCCAGTCTCGACCACTCGACTTGCCTTAAGCCAGTGGAGAAGGTCAGGTCTGGGCTGGTGTCTCTGGAGACACTGTTGCCGATTCTAGTTGGTATTAGAGGATCGGTCCACAACGTCAGCTGGTGGTGTTGTGCCGCGTTGTGCACGTCCATACCCTTCTTGTTGGTTGATCGGTAGCCCCAAGCCACATGTGGAGCGTTAAAGTCACCCACCACGAGAAGTTTTTGACCGTTGGTGACTTTCTTCACTTCTCTCAGGAACTTGTCCAAGTCCTTTAGTGTGTCGCGCGGAGGACTGTATACATTCAGGATGTAGAGGCTCTGCAGGGTTTTCTTGGGAGGAACCAGCTCAATCAGAGTGTGTTCGATTCTGTGGTTGATTTGGTGCTGCTGCGTCGTGTAGTGCTTCTTGATGAGGACGGCGGTCCGGGTCCTTCCTTGGGCAATGTACGTTTTGTAGCCGCGCATCGTAATATTATTTGTTTCTGTTTCCTGTAACGCGATGACGTCAGGTTGGTGTAGGGTGCATAGCTGAAGTAAATTTTGCCGTTTCCGATTTATTCCTCTGCAATTCCACTGCCAAATTTTGAGGGTTTCGGTCGCTTCTTTCTTCTTTGCTATCTTATTCGCCATCTTGGCTTCCCAGAGCTTCGTTCATCTGGGCTTCTCTGATGGGGTATTTTGGCTTTTTCCTTGCCTGCTCTTTTTCCCTTTCTAGAATGGAGATGCGTTGGTTGAGTTCGTTGCCCATCTGGGTGATCTCCTGGCGGAGCGTTTGTACGGCTGCTTGGACGGTGGCTGCCACAGATTTGCTTATGGTGTCGACGGCCTGAGCCAGTTCGGCTCGGAACTCATTTCTCAGTTCGGCCTTGTCTTCGGTTCGGGCCTTGTTCATCTTGTACTCTATTCCCGAATCGAGGTCCTCCATCGGGGGAGTATGTTTCCTCGGCGGCGTTGGTGTTGTGGTCAGTTTCTGCTGTTTTTGCAATTCGTCAATGAGATGTTGGAGCTTCCTCTCCAGGGCTTGTTCCCTGGCCTGAGCTCTTCTGTCGCGTTCCTCCTGGCGACCTTCTTGCTCTTCTAGACGTTTCATGAGCACTTCATTCCGCTTGATCAGGTCGGCGTTTTGCCTTCTAAGAGAGGAGATGGTTTCCTCGTATCTCGAATTTCGCTCTTGTGTCGGCTGTGAGGGAAATGAGTCGGTTGTCGACTTGGAACTGGCTATCACTTCCGCCCAGGTAATCTTCTGCTGTTGTTGCTGTGGCTTACTTGTTCCATATTGTGAGGAGCTTGAACTTGTCTCCCTTGTTATAGGTGGTTGTCGGCCTCTTGATTGACTTCTCTCCCTCACGTACAGGGGTGGGGGTCTTGGCTTGAGCCTTTTCTCGCACTCCTTGCTTGCCGTCTCGTGAGGTAGTCCACATAGTTTGCACTGCAACTGGCAATCATGATCTGCTTGTGGGTTCTGCACCCCGCACCGGTTGCAGATATGTTTGTCTGGGTTGGGGCATACGTCCTGCCGGTGGCCGATTTCTCCGCAGGCCTTGCAATACTGTACCGATCTGCGGTATGGGCGACAACGTGTGTACGAGCCGGCCACCTTCACATAGAAAGGGATGTGCGGACCTTCGAAGGTGATAACTGCTGAGGTGGATTTGCCGAGCATCCTCGCATGCAGGATGCCACAGTTGTTGGCTGCCAGTAGTTCCGCAAGTCGTTTCTCCGTCGTACACGCAGTGATACCGTGCACGACTCCACGTACTGTTCCTGGGAGCGGTTTGATGTACGGCGTCATCTCGTATGTGGCCGCCCCAAGTTCGATGCTGCTGATGGAACCGAGCTTCAGTGCGTAGTCCTCGTCTGCGGTGCTGGCAATTATCAGGTTCTGCTTCCACTGCGTTTGGATGGTTACGTTCGCGCAAAATTCTTTGAAAGGAGAACCACTTGCCCTTGCAAGTCCTTCGGCGATCTTCTCGTCCGGCCAGCTGGACAGTTTCATGCCGGTTCTTGGTCGGTATACCACCTTGTAATCATTCTCTGGCAGCGGCGGCGTCACGCGTCGCGGCGGTGGCTTGCCGTTGGTTCGGCTTCCCTGATCTTGCTGTCGTTGGTGGTTGCCGTTGGCTTGCATGCTTGCTTCCACTCTCGGGTTGCTCCTCGCGTTCAGTCCTCCTTGCTGGTTCTGGGGGTTTTCTTGCTTTCCTCCCTCCTGTATGCGGTCCTCGTTCAGCGCCTTCTTGTTTTTTCTTGCCTTGATTGCTTGGAACCATGGGCCAACTTGACTCAGCGTCTTGCCGCTGTTCTCGTCGAATTCCATGTTGCTCTGGACCGCTGTGGAGTCTTGGCTATTGTTCTCTATGTCCATTTCGTGAGCACTGCCGTTCGTTTCCCCTGCCATTCTCGGTGCTCGCGAGGCCACGCGGGCCCGCTCCTGGGGCGCGTGCGGCGTTCGGAGAACGGTGTTCGAATATGTCGAGGTGCTCGTTGCTCGGTGTCTCAAGGTAAACAAATCCACCCACCGCGGTAATTCTGGCGACTTTCGATGCCGATTGCCTTGTCGAGTTCAATGACACAAAATCGTGAAGTTTGGTTAAGGTTAACTGCAATAACTCGCGATAAAAGCAGCAGCCCATGCGAAGCACGTCCGCTCCACTCGGCCCCCTGGTGGCTTTTTCAGTGTGCATAAGTACAAGAAATTTAACACACACACACACACACACACACACACACACACACACACACACACACACACACACACACACACACACACACACACACACACACACACACACACACATGTATATATATATATATATATATATATATATATATATATAGAGAGAGAGAGAGAGAGAGAGAGAGAATAATGGGATGGCAAAGACAGGGACGTTAATCGGAAGAGATTCTGGTTTGCTACCCTGCTATAGGGGATCGGTAAGAGGAAATGAAAGATGGAAAGTATAGTTGTGTTCTAGCGCGACGAGGCAAACCTCGACCGCAAACACGGGGCGGGAACGTTCCATTTGCGACGCGCTGGTCTGGATGCCGCTTGAGCAGGTGGCGACGAATCAGCAGACGAGTGTTATCAAGCTTGCACGAAATTTCTGAGTAGTCACAGTTATGAGCGCAAGTTGAAGCCAGCCGATCAGCCTCTTCATTTCCGGCGATTCCTACGTGGGAAAGTATCCATTGAGCAACGAGAGATGCTCTACGTGATGAAATTTCGCTCACAGAGTCAGTAATGCTGCGCACAAGTGGACAATCTCACTGCGTTGTAACCTACTAAGGGCAGCGCGGGAGTCCGTAAAGATGGCAATATTCGATGTAGTTAACTCCTCTTGTACGTATTTCACTGCAACCTTAATCGCTCCTAGCTCAGCAGTTGTTGACGAAGTTGGATGAGGTATTTGAAAGATACGCCGTACTTGAGTCGAAGGGCAGAAAAAAGCTGCAGAGGCGCCTTGGCCGTCGCTGTGTACAGATGCATCTGCTAATACTTGAAGATAATCTGGAAACCTTTCGAACATGTGAGACTGAGCCAATTGGAATATTGCCGAAACACGCATATCAGACTTTTTGTGCATGTCAGGGATTGTGAGGTAAATGGGGAATACGTGTTTCGTGACATCTTTTGGAGGCGGAGGCGTAACTGAAGGAGCATGCTCAGAAATGTCAGTGACATTCATAAATAATGCCGCCAGTCTTCTCATGCGAGATAACGGGCGGTGAATGAGACGATTAAGGAGCGATTGATCATTCGATGCGCGTTGCAGACGCTCAATATGATATAGAGCTCTCTGGTCTGCTTGCAGCCTAAGGGGTAACTGATGCGCTTCAGTGAGTAATGCAACAGATTGCGCCTCACGAGGTAATAGAAGCGTTAGTCGAAGGGCAACGCGATGATCTCGTTCCAGTTGGGCCATCAAACTAGGTGGTATGTTCAGGACTGGTAACGCGTACATCATGCCTGAGAGTACAGATGACTGGTACACCTGGAGAGCCGTTGTTTGGTCGCAGCCAGCACCTCTAGCAGTCAAGGCGGCCACATACTTAAGGCGGCAGTGTGACTTGCGTCGTAGAGGCTTAACGGCAGGACGCCAAAAGATGCGATCATCCACAATTAACCCCAAATAACGCAGTTGTCGTACCCAGTTTGTAGGCGTTTCGTCAAGGTACAGTCGGCTCATTGTTCGACGAGCGCGTTGTTTAGGGTGATATGCTATTGCAGCCGACTGAGCAGGTGATATGAGCAGGCCAACTTCACCCAAGTACTCCGAAGCAGCGTTTAGAGCTCGTTGCAGGCTTGCACGAAGCCGCGGACCAAGGTGTGAAGGGCCTCTTATCCACAGAACAATGTCATCTGTGTAGACAGCTATGCTCACACGGAAGCCACTGTCCCGAGGCAAACGACTTGGAAGCGCGGCGAGTACGGTATTAAACAAAAGCGGTGATAATACGCTGCCCTGTGAGACACCGCACTTCACACTTAGGTATTCACTAGTTACCTCTCCGACACGTACTTTCGTCCGGCGCTCCGAGAGAAAATTATGCACAAAGCGGTGCAGACGACCCGAAATTCGCGCGGTTGAAGAGCGAAAATAATTGCCTTATGCGGAACTGAATCGAAAGCTTGCTGTATGTTTAGAAAGAGCATGTAGGCGGAATTCTTGTTTGGCGGCCGACTGCGAGACATCCTGACGGCGACTTCTGGACCCTGGATTATCACGGGAGACTTTAATGCTCATCACTTGGCTTGGGGAAGCTCCAGAATAGATTCCAGGGGTCGGAAACTTGTGGAATTTGCTTCCGACCACGAACTCAGCATTACGAACGATGGCAGCCCGACGCACTTGCGTGGTTCGAACTATAGCAGTTGCTTAGATTTGACTTTGGTGTCACGGCAACTTGGTCAAAATGTTATATGGTTCTCTGACATCGAGACTCATGGCAGTGACCATATTCCCACCTACTTAAGTATCACTGGATTTGTAAGCTTCTCCTTTTCTACTTTTTGACAAGTAAGGTGGTCAACATAAAAGACAAAGGTGGAAGAGGCATGCAAAGAACGATTTACCGGCACCATTGAGAACCTTATCGCAAGGGCACTGGAATCGTCTACGTACATCTTTACATCCGCAAAAAAACGTACGGATTTTGACATGGAACTTGAGCGACTTCGAACGATTCGCAGAAGGGCCGAGAGGCGATACAGGAGCACCAAGTCAATTCATGACCTTAGAGTCACTCGACGTAGACAGAAGAAAATCCAACGTCGTATGGACAGGCTGGAGGAACAACGGTGGAACATGTTCTGCGAATCCCTTGACCCCCGCAAACCACTGTCTATCATATGGAGGACGGTGTGCGGCCTTGGCTCGTCTCCACAGCAACGACACCCATTCTGAGCCCTACCCCTCCATCAAGGCCGCTCGCAGGTCGATATAACCGAAGATTTCTGTGTGAAGATTGCGGGCAGTGTGGTCACCATCAATAGCGAAATTCTGGGTGAGGTTCCTGCGACACGCTTCCCAGAATTGAATGTGTCCTTCTCACTTGAGGAATTGAACGCTGCTCTGGCCACATGCAGGCGCTCATCGTCTCCAGGACCAGACGGCATCACCTACGCTACTTTATGCCACCTAGGTGAAGATGGCCGAAGGAGACTTCTGGAATGTTATAACCGGTCATGGAATGATGACGTCGTTCCTGAGCGGTGGAAGTCGAGCCGCTTGATACCCTTCCTGAAGCCTGGAAAGTCGCCACTTGACCTACCATCCTATCGACCCATTGCGCTGTCCAGCTGTGTTGGGAAGGTCATGGAAAGAATGATTTTCACACGCCTAGAGTGGTATCTTGAGCGCCGCAACGTATACCCCGAGACCATGGCTGGGTTTAGAAGAGGCCGTTCCTCTATTGACAACGTCATCGACCTCGTCATGTCTGTACAACAAGAAAAACAGCACAAGCGTATATTGGTCTCACTATTCTTCGATGTGAAAAACGCCTATGATAATTTAACGCATGAAGCCGCCCTTGATGCCCTGGAAAATAATGGAATTGATGGACGCATGTTTCGGTGGATTCGGAACTATCTACTCAAACGATCCTTCTTTGTGCACAGTGCAGATGGCCGAACCGCTGACCATTACACTTGCCGTGGCGGCCCTCAGGTAGGGTTGTTAGCCCCACTTTTTTCAACCTTGCAATCCTTGGACTTGCCGACGTTATACCACATACAATAAAACTTTCCGTATATGTTGACGACATATGCATATGGGCCTCGGCAGTTACATGTCTCCAGCTGCGTGCACGGATCCAAAAAGCAGTGACCCTAACATGATCGTACCTGCGTGCTCAAGGCCTCAGCATTTCGACCGAGCAGTGCGCCTTGGTCGCTTTTACCCACAAGCCCATGACCTGGTACCCCATTTCCATTGACCACCAACCAATTTCCTACGCGAAAACTCACCGATTCCTAGGCGTTATTATCGACAGAGATCTTTCATGGAGCCCCCACATATTGTATTTGAAGAAGAGGCTTACTTCTATCTCCCATATACTAAGGTTTCTTGCCGGTAAAACGTGGGGCACCTCCATGGCATCTATGCTTCAACAATACAGGACGCTCTTACTAGTATACTTGCGATATAGCACACCAGTGGTGTTCAATGCTAACAAGACTAATATCCATGTCCTGCAGAGCATTCAAGGCCAAACCCTTCGAACATGTCTGGGGCTACCTCGAAATGCTTAAACCGTAGCAACGATTGCCACTGCGAGAGACCACCCAATAATGACCTATATAGCTATCGACGCACTCCGGGTACATGTTCGCCATATATCCGGAGTCCCTGACCACCATCTCGCTCGCTTGCGAGAAAAGACCCAAGGCAGCGTTCTCCAGATCAATTGCGGCTAACCGGCACTCTTTGTCTTTGAGGCACTCACCGGCAACAAGAACACCATCCCTTCTGTGGTGCTTGAAAAAGCCTCCTGTGTACCTTGCTGTTCCAAGGATAGTGAAGAAAGCCAGCCTGACCACCGCTGCTCTCAAGCAGACGACATTGGAACTTTTGCATTGTTCATACGCTAACCGAATCCATGTTTACACGGATGGTTCCGTCTCGGAAAATTCGACGGGCGCCATTGTTATACCATCTCAATCGATCGTCATCAAGTTTAAGACTTCACACGTAACGACATCTACAGGTTCCGAACTGGCCGCTCTTCGTGCTGCTGTCGAATACATTGAAAAAGAACCGCCCAACAAATGGGCAATATTTTGTGATTCGAAAGCAGCCCTCCAGAGCTTGCGAAGTTTACGACGTGGCAATTATGAACAGCTGGTGTCACAAATCAACGAAACTTGCCATTGCGCTTCTGAACGAGGACATTAAATCATCTTTCAGTGGCTGCCGCGAGATTGTAGCGTCGTTGATAATCACCTCGCCGATGACGCTGCCCGACGTGCCCAGGCTGGCGCATCGACACTCTTTATACCTTTATGGAGAGTCGACGCTGCAAGAGAGCTTCGCAGTCTCGCTCGTACCATCACACTAAGTTGCTGGCATACACCACAGAACTCAAAGTGTCGTTTATGCAGCCTTGACCCATCACTGAAACTTAAAATACCAGCGAACCTTTCACGACGTGACGCAACACTGCTGTGTCGGCTGTGGGTAGGAGTAGCATTCACCAACTCCTGCCGCTATCGTATTGGAATGGCGGACTCACCAATGTGCGCTAAGTGCAAGTGTGAAGAGATCATCAGTCATCTTCTGCGCCACTTTTTTCGCTTCGATAATCAACGTCAGACTCTCCAGTCTGCCTTGAATAGAGTGGATGACAGCCAATTTACGGAAGCGAAGATGTTGGGAGCCTGGCCTCGCCGTTCATTAGACCAGAAAGCAGTTCGAGCGCTTTTTCACTACCTGAAGGCAACAGACTTGAGTGCCCGACTATAGGCATCCTACACCTAACTTCTCTCTCTCTCTCTCTTTCACTCCCCATTCCCCTCCCCACGTGTAGGGTAGCAAACTGGACTCAGTCTGGTTAACCTCCCTGCCTTTCCTTCTTCCCTTCTCACTCTCTCTCTCTCTCTCCTTTAGAAAATTCGAGCGCCGAGACAAGGTCTGATATGCTGTCCAGAGCTGAACGGTGGTGACGAAAGCCCCTCATGACATCAGGGAAAAAATTCAGCTCCTCTAGCCTGACATCTAAGGGAAACAAGACCATTCGCTCCATTAACTTGATGACATTTGAAGTTACAGATATTGGCCGGTAGGACTTCAGGTGTCTTGCAGGGCGCCCAGGCTTTAAAATTGGTATCACCACGGACGATTTCTATTCAGCAGGGATTACACCGGTTCTCCATACTTCATTATAGAGAGAGAGGGAGAGAGAGAAAACAAGGATAGGAAAGGCAGGGAGGTCAACCAGAACAGCATTCGGTTTGCTACCCTACACTGGGGGTGGGGAAAAGGGGTATAGAAAGAGGAAGAAAGGGAGAGAGTAAGCACTGAGTACGTGTGGGAGGGACACCATACACAAGGACACTATAAACGGTCTCTTAAGCCGGTGCACTTCCAGTACTGCACTACTGCACGAATCGCTTTTCGAGCCAGTGACGGGTGTGGCCACGGTCCGAGTATCTTTGAATCGGTGAACGGACTCGAGTCCGGTCGGCGTAAAGTTGCCCGCAGAGAGAGGCATTGGACATCGTAGCGAGGGCAGCTACACAATAGGTGCTCGATCGTCTCCTCACACCCACAGGAGTCGCACATCGGGCTCTCGGCTATTCCCATACGGTAGGAGTATGCGTTCATGAACGCCACTCCCAGCCACAAGCGACACAACAAGGTTGTTTCGCCGCGGGAAAGGCTAGATGGCAGTTGTAGCCGTAGCGTGGGGTCCAGTTTACGTAATCTACAATTGAGGGCAGTTGAAATCCAGAGATCTTGTGACTTCTTGCGTGCAAGTAGGCGAAGTTCTCTGGCAGCGTCCGACCTCACCAAAGGTGTTGGGCGCGTCTCGGTATCGTCGTGGGCACACCGGGCAGCCTTGTCAGCTAGGTCGTTGCCGACGATGCCACAATGAGCAGGAATCCATAGTGATATAATGTGGTGTCCTCTTTCCAGAGCATGGTGGTGCACTTCCCTTAGGTCAGATACCATCTGCTCGTAAGTTTTGTGACGTAATGCAGACTTGATGCTGTGAAGGGCTGCCTTAGAGTCACAAAATACGACCCATTTCTCTGTTGGCACTTCGGTGACGTATTTCATAGCGGCATGGAGAGCTGCAAGTTCTGCCGATGTAGATGTAGTCGTGTGCGACAATTAGAATTTAACTGTAACGTTCTTATCTGGAACGACGAATGCGGTAGTTGAGCTGGTAGGTGAGGTCGAACAATCGGTATATATATGAATGTGGTCATGATACGTCTGAAGCAGTAATAGGAGCGTAAGTTGCTTCAGAGCCGGCGCTGGATGATTGGATTTTTTGTAATTCCAGGAATAGCAAAATTCACTTGAGGCTGTCGCAGGCACCACAGAGGAGAGGAAGGCTTCGCCACCGGTGTAAAAGATGCCGGTATGCACTATTGATGAGCATTAATCACTCGTGAAAAGGTCGCTTGAGGTCTCTCGGCTGGTAGGGAGGCCAAGTGGTGGTCGGGGATCCTTGACAGATGGCGAATGTGCGCTCTGAGAGGGTCGACAGCTACATGTGTTTGGATTATATGGTCTCCCGCCATGGTGATTGTTGCTGCTGTTGAGGTGCACCGAGGCAGCCCTAAACACGTGCATAGGGCTTGACCTTGTATGCTCTCCAAGGCGCGAAAGTTCGTCTTGCATGCGTTTGACATCACTGGTAGGCTGTAACGTAGGAGCCCGAGAAACAAAACCCTGTACAGCTGCAACATAGAATGGACTGGTGTACCCCAGTTTTTTCCGCAGAGAAATTTGAAGACCTGAACAATGGCGACTAACTTCTTCAGTTAGACGCAGTGAGGGCTCCACGAGAGGTTGCGGTCAATGATGACGCCCAGAAAGCAATGCGTCTTAACATAGGATACAGCTTGACCATTGATGGAAACAGGGTACAATGACATTTGTTATATTATACTTATATTATATTATTATATAATGTTATTATATTATATTATTCATTATACTCGTCCAATATACGGTCATGAAAACTCTTATCAACGCTCCGCAATCTTTGATACGCCACACCATTTTCACTTGGAGCAGTGCGGCGTTTGGAGAGGCTCAGCGCGTGTCGCAGCTCCTCAAGAGTGAAATCTGCCTCGTCCATCTGGCAGGCTGGACCGTAGGAAGCGGTTATGGTGTTGTGACTTTTCAAAGAAGGAAGGTCGCCATTTGTGGTGTCACTGGATGCAGGAGAGACGAAAATGTCTAAAAATGCGTCCTCTATAACTTTTGGTGACTGGCCAGCCGCTATGCTCAATGCAGCCGTAGGATTCTTGCAGACTTCAGGAGTGCGGAGAGCCGTCAGCATGCGCCATACACTTCCAAAACCACTTCCAGTACGCAACGAAATACACAAAGCTTCCCAGTTCTTGCGACGAAGCTGTTTTGTATGCCGCCGTATGGCTGCATCAATGCGATTATACATGGTCCAGTCGGTGCGTCGTTTAGAGCGCTGTGCCCGCTTATAAGCACGCCGTCGACATGCGCGGAGCCGCAAAAGCTTAAGATCGGGGTTTGGTTTGCCAATACCCCGTCTTTGTACTGTAGCTTCTCGTAAGCACTCACTCATCAGTTTAAACAGGCTGTCTTGAGATGGTGCCTCTGAGATCAGCTGACGGAACTTGTCCCAGTTAGTCACTGTATACACGCCAGCCTGGCGACCCGCGGTATGCGTTGGTGTTTACCAATTGGGTAGGTGATCTGAGCCCCATGGGTCAGGTTCACATAACCAGGCTAAGCACACATCTCTCGTTGGTATCGCAAGGTCTATAGTGGAATCCTCCTTTCCTCTACCTGTAAATGTAGGTGAACCGTCATTCTGTATTTGCAGATCGTTCTTCATAATGATCTCGTTAATCTCTTCCCCACGATTGTCTTCGGGACGGCTACACCACCGTGAAAGGTGGGCATTAAAATCTCCGCATAACACAAATGATGCACCACACTGAAACACTAAGCACTCAAGTAGTGAGGTATCGGAAAAACGTGTAGGCCTGTTGTATATGTTTGCCACAGTCGCACACACACCTCTGAGGCTCACAGTAACAGCTGCACACTCAAACTCATCGTCAGAGATGCCGTCTGTGTAAAGAGTCGCGAAATCCAAGTCAGCACACACGTACACTGATGCTTTTGAAGCATTGCGCGTATGCGCCGCGTCGACACACTGGAAAGAACCACAAGCTGGTTCCGCACATCGAGTGTTACTGTGGATACCCACGAAGCCTGGCAATCGATATTCATCTTTCCTTACGTTAGTTTCCTGAAGCGCTATAACCAGTGGCGTAGCTAGGTCGTCTGGCACCCGGGGCCGATAGCTCTTCTGTCACCCCCCCCCCACCCCCCTGCCCCCGGGTGTATTCGAGGAAGGCGAGGATATCGACAATTTACGGGTGTCTTCAGTCGTATATAACCCCCCCCCCCCCTACTGGCCCCATGCACCCGGGGCCTACGGCCACCCGGCTCCCCCTGTTGCTACGCCACTGGCTATAACGTCTGGTGGAGTCTTCATAGCAATGAGTCGAAGAACTAGATCAGCGTGCCGCGGTCGCATCGATCTGACATTCCATTGCTGCACAAAGAGGCGTGGCTGCTGACAATTGTCAAAATTGTTTCCAGTAAAACGTCTAGTGAAGGCCGTCAAGGACTGGAACGAGGGCCTCCAAAAGTTGCTCTGCTGCTGACGCTGCTCGTTTCTGGCGACCGGCGATTAGAGACCTGATGACGTTGACAAGCATCTTCAGAAGATTGACAAGTTGCACATCGTCGTTGGCTGAGACCGGTTTAGGTACAGTGTTTGCAGTGCTCTTCACTGTGGTCCAAGTCTTTCTAGATACTTGTTTTAACGATTTCCATGGCAGCACTGGTAACGATGTGTCTGAGAGGCAGAAGGTCCGCCCCCCTACTTTCCGATGCGCTGTGTCTTTGTCATTCTTTGAACGCGCTGCTTTTCCTGTCGCTGGGCCAGCACTACGGCGACGGGAGCATTAATCTCCTGCTGCCTTCTTGCTGGCTTCCTCTTTTAGTGCCTTTAGTTCATTATTCAATGAGGGACGTCCTTTATCCGTTGCCAAATGTTCAACATTGCAGTTAGGGCACCGATATGCCTGACTTTCAGAGGAAACTACATTGATTCCCACCGCATTTGGCACATACCAGATCTCTGGTGCAAAAGCCCTGAACATGAACAATCTCAAAACACTTATGACATTGCAAAGGCCGTGGTACGAAAGGTCGAACAGGATAGCGCACAAGTCCAGCCTTTATATTGTTACGTGTAGCTGATGCCTAATGCTATTTACAATTTATTTACAGGGGAGCTAAAGGAGGCAAAAATGGCGACGCTATATCAAACGGGCACACACGTCGTCTTTCTTCTCAGTGCAGCCACACTGTGGCGGCTGTTTCGTATCATCACCCCCGGCAGTAGAAGAACCGCCCCGGTGCTTAATCTACACATCCGCGGTGAAAGGTGCGTGGTATGGCTTTAGTCTTGCCACGTGAACGATGTCATTTGCAGCTGACGATGACGCTGAGAAGTCGGCGGGGATGATTTCATACATGACATCGGTCACTTGTCGCTCCACAATATGACTAGGCAGCTTTTCAGAGGTAAAAAGTATCTTCATACATTTTGACGAGCCCAGCCTTCGAACTCCTTCTATACACGCTCTCTTTAGCAGTGTGGAACACCCCAAATACTAAGTAAGGCGCACCGCGTTACACGAACTGAACCCTTCGCTCCAGCTACGACCTCCACCCGGGCTTCATCGACGTTAGACATCGCTTTTATACCTAGTGTGGCTGGGAGTGGCTTTCACGAAGGCTTACACTACATTGACTGAAATGACCGACAGTGCAGTGCGTGACGTCAGCGGCAGCAAAGAGAACATTGAGAATGTTGAGCGCCATATTCGTCTATTTCAGTGCCATAGACAAGCACTTTCTATTGTATTGCGACGATTTCACGATCGGCCGTTATCCGTGCAGGCGCTATTCAAATATCGCTCTCATCGCTAGTCGGTCCTCAAGTGTGAGAAGGCACTTTTGTGTATCATCAGGGCGACTGGCCTGCGTGAACGCCTTGTTGTGTACTCCGCGCGTGTGCGCCGAACTCACCGCGTTGTCTCTCTCTCTCTCTCTTTCTCTCTTTATCACATTTCTATTCCGCCTTTCCAGTCCCACACCGTCGGGCAACCAACCAGACGCTCTTCTGGCTAACACTCCTGCTTTCCCATTTTCTTTCCTCCTCCTTGGCATTCGGATGGAGGACATTGCAGGTTCATTCGGCTTAGTCGCAGATCGGAAGGCGCGTCTCTGAAGTATTTTATAAGGGCTCGTTGTGCGCATGTGCGGACCAGTGGTTGCCTAGGAAAGCGACAAGCGAGGGTCGCACTCGCTGCGTGCCCAGCTTTTTTTCTTTTAGTTATCTTACATTAAAAAAATGGCCGACGATTACGCTTCTTGGTAATGCGATTTTTGAGCGCAGCTGCTGCCTTATTTCTATAGGCCACCGCATACAGTACCCGCCGTGCCGAACGGAGGTGGTTCAGCGTTTCTGATTGGGCAGCACACACCGCGATCCTCCGCTATCGAGCCGGCGCTCCAGCGACAGGCCACGCGCCATCTTACAGTGGGTAACCGCTGCGGAGAGGGGGGGAGGAGGAGCTAGATTAGCAATTATTATTTAATGTTTCTGCTGAGGTGGAATGAGGAAACGGATGGAGAACAGCGGTATTGAGTAGAGGCCACACACTCATTCACTCACAGACAGGCCTCAATGTAGCCGCACAAGGTTGGGGTGGGAAGTAGAAGGGGACGAAACGCTATAACTCACTCACGAGTCACCGCAACGGCACTGCGCCAGCTAAGGGGAGTTATAGGGCAAGAGTGGAGGCAGGAGAAGGACAGCCAGGCACAAGCACTGCCAGAGGCGACAAATGCCACTGAGGAACGCGCCCCGCAAACGGGGAAGCGAGAGACACGGCTGAGAGACGTACAGCCACGCGACGCGGAGACGGAGGAGCGGAGATCCGTGGATCACGCACGAGGCGGCAAGGAGCGCCCGCCGGCGGCACCGTGGCAGTGCGGCGACAGTGGGAGAAGGGACGGGGAGGGCATAGTGGACGGAGCGAGAGCCACCGAAACGGCGTTGCGTGGAGGAAGGAGGTGAGAGGATAGGCCAGAACACGTGATCGGGCTTTGGAGGACAAGGAAAGAGCAAGACTCGCGCCGCGCGCGAGAGATGGCAGCAGGAGCGCGCGCAGATAGAGCAACGCGCGGATGATGACCTTGGTTACGGCGAGGCCGACGGCGACGCGAACCGCAGTAGCGGGCGCCAAGGAGCTGCGCTCTAAAATGCTGGTGCGAATGTCATCGCCTATATGTCGGCGTTGAGCCACTCCCGTGTCTCTGGACTTTCAAGCCGATGCAATGGCTATCGCATGTGAGCTGCTAAACAAAAATAAAAACTGGAATTTTACTTCCTGAAGCCGCAGACGATGCTGTGAAAGATGTAGTATAGGAAGTCTACAATCTAATTCGGACCACCTGGGTCAAACCGAGGTGGCCCGCAAGAACCAAGGTATTATACACAGATCGCCGACGCGAGCTCCAACACAAATGAGGGCAAAGCGCGTGTTACGGGCAGAGGAGAGATACATTCTATTAATAAAAGGAGCAGAAGAGGAGTAGGAGGTTCGAAACAAGAGTCGAGCGAAGCAGAAAGGAAGGAGCGGAGCTCAGCGTCGATACATAGCGAAGAATGGCTTAAAAAGCGAAGCTGGGCGACGCCGTTACGCATTCGTGGGGCATCAGCGGAACTGCCCCGTGTCATGTACGGGTTAAGTAAGACTTTGAGGAATGCCTCATGGGGGGGGGGGGGCGCAGGGCGAGTTCAGTTTGGTTTGGAATGGACTGTGTTGGCGATATACTCATCGTCATCATCATCAGCCTGGTTACGCCCACTGCAGGGCAAAGGCCTCTCCCATACTTTTCCAACTACCCCGGTCATGTACTAATTGTGGCCATGTCCCTGCAAACTTCTTAATCTCATCCGCCCACCTAACTTTCTGCCGCCCTCTGCTACGCTTCCTTTCCCTTGGAATCCAGTCCGTAACCCTTAATGACCATCGGTTATCTTCCCTCCTCATTACATGTCCGGCCCATGCCCCCCCCCCCATTTCTTTTTCTTTATTTCAACTAAGATGTCATTTACCCGCGTTTGTTCCCTCACCCAATCTGCTCTTTTCTTATCCCTTAACGTTACACCTATCATTCTTCTTTCTATAGGTCGTTGCGTCGTCCTCAATTTAAGTAGAACCCTTTTCGTAAGCCTCCAGGTTTCTGCCCCGTACGTGAGTACTGGTAAGACACAGCTGTTATACACTTTTCTCTTGAGGGATAATTGCAACCTGCTGTTCATGATCTGAGAATGCCTGCCAAATGCACCCCAGCCCATTCTTATTCTTCTGAATATTTCAGTCTCATGATCCGGATCCGCAGTCACTACCTGTCCTAAGTAGATGTATTCCCTTACCACTTCCAGTGCCTCACTACCTATCGTAAGCTGCTGATCTCTTCCGAGACTGTTAAACATTACTTTAGTTTTCTGCAGATTAATTTTTAGGCCCACCCTTCGGCTTTGCCTTTCCAGGTCAGTGAGCATGCATTGCAGTTGGTCCCCTGAGTTACTATAGGCAAGGCAATATCATCAGCGAATCGCAAGTTATTAAGGTATTCTCCATTAACTTTTATCACCAATTCTTCCCAATCCAGGTGTCTGAATACCTCCTGTAAACACGCTGTGAATAGCATTGGAGACATCATATCTCCCTGCCTGACGCCTTTCTTTATTGGGATTTTGTTGCTTTCTTTATGGAGGACTACAGTGGCTGTGGAGCCACTATAGATATCTTTCAGTATTTTTACATATGGCTTGTGTACTAATTACTACTACTACTACTACGGCGATTTACTAATTTCTGGCAGATGTATGTTGGAGCGCTGCACGTCTATGCTGAGCGGGCTGTCTAACTTCGGTTTGTGCTCTACTTGAAAACGGTCGCTAAACAAGAACAGCTGTGGGAGTGAGATCTGCATAATTCTTTCTGAAGAATGGAAACACACAAGGATGCAGTGTCTCTATTGCCATATCTGGCCAAGTATCCAAGGCCAGTTGGCAACTATGTAGCGTAAATGATGTTACATACCCGCTATATTAACCGACTCTATATACGCAGTTGGCAATCCCTTAAGCCCAGTACTGTCGGATTAAAGAAGTGTTTGTTTTATTTGAGTCCATCATTATCCTGTCGATCGTTACATTTCAAGACAAAGCAATGGTGTCAGAAGTGGGATCCGAACTAACCGGATATTACCCCAACAACTAGCAACGCCCCAAGTTCACTACACTACGATCCCATACCCTACATTATCATAGGTATACACGAATCACAAATAAATGCCACCAAGCCTAACAAAGAGATGGTGCGCGACTCCACTTTTTGAAAGACGCGTCAAATATCCAAAGGATTCCTCCAGAACAGTGCGAACTAGGTGTCGTGCCGTCGCCATCACCTTGTCCGGACAGTCGAACCCCCCCCCCCCTTCCCCACGCCTAGAGCTATGCCTACAAGTGTCCCCAGTTCGTTTGTGCAAGTCTGAACTAACCGGTGGTACCCTTTAAAAGACCGCAGACCAACAAGTCTACTTCCAGATTTTGTTGTTGGAACGATGAACTCTCCTTGTGTTAATGTGCTCTTCGGGGAGAGGGTGATGGTAAATGTAGTGCTTTATAGCCATATCTGTTCAAGTACCCCACGACAGTTGACAATTATGCAGCGCGAATTCTGTTACATACTGGTACTATCTAACGGATTCTATATACGCAGTTGGCAACCCTGTAAGCACAACAATGGCAGATAAAAGCAGTGTCCATTCCAATCGTGTCCGCCATTCTGCAGTCGATTGTTACATTTAAAGACAGAAAACAATGAGGACCTCCTTACTATGGTTCCGATCAGGCGGCTTATTTCGATGAGTTTACATCTAGTAGCGCTGAGCTTTGGGGTGTGTCGACGATCGTGAGATACAGACGCTTACGCGTACGTAAGCAGCACTGCCGTGTCTCTGTCTTATAATATTACAGGCAGCCAGTTGATGCCCTGATACCGTGACTGGTGTCTTGCATGAAACAGGTTTTAAGACACGCCACACTATGCCGTAGTTGCTGTAAGCGCCGCCTGAGGGCTTTCAAGCCCGCCTATATGCATATTCTTCGTCGTTGCGTATATATCTATGCTAACTATAGGTTGTGCAATGTTTTCGCTCGCTGCCTTTCTGTGTGCTGTGTTTTTCGCATGTTAAAAGACTGCCCGTCCCCAGCTTCTCCTCTCGCGTTACTTTGAGGTCCGACTTCAGACGAAGCGTATCGAAGCTTCATTCTTCGCTTTCCACGCGCTGAATTGTCGTCGAACCTTTGTCGGCAGATATTATGGAACGTTTCTGTTGCCCTTGTTTCGTTCGGATACATTGTGTCAAATAGATCCCCGCGCACGAATCTTTCTTCTACCCGTTTCTCTAAAGGTATAGACACTGACAAAATTACGTAGTTGACTCGAAGGCGAAAGAACTGTTGCTGTCGTTCTCGCTTCTAACTTTCAGTAATCTCATTTCCGCAAAACGTGCAAATAGCAGAAGTATTCTCGCCAACTGCGGGTAGGACCTCTATCACGAAATATGACTAAGTTAGTTCTGTTGCTAACAGGCTTTGTCGTCTTGCTCTTCCTTAGGGTACTATTACTGCGTTTGGTACAGTGTACTTACTTGCAGACTAGGCCAACGAATTTCAGATTTCGTCGAGCGAGATTGATATGTACAGTAGACGACAATAAAAAAACGTTTCCAATCCGGCCGGCCTATTGTTTGGATTCATCCTCTCATATGCAAGAATTTCTTCCTTTCTTTTTCTGGAAAGATTGCCTGACTGGTGAAAGCGTTGTTCTACTGTACGTGCTGTCATTCGCAAACTGTCAGATTTAGAAACTTGGTTCACGAAGAAACTCCTCTTACGGAACAGCGCTGACATTGAAGCACCAGCTATGCAGACTTTCGACGCTGTTACCAGGGCCTGTTATCCGAGTGCGGCAATGACGTCTTCTATTCGAAAATAAGGTGGATGTAACGTCAAGCGTCATCTCTATTGTGCATCAGCTGTCTATTGTCATCAGTTACATGGCGGCTTCATGCAGTTTGCTTTCGACATGAGAGCTAAACCAGATATATGTCCCTGGGCTAACTACTCTGCGAATAGCAAAACTTGATGGAAAATTTTATTTTTACTTTTAACAGACTGAATAGTTAGGTCCTCTTAATTTTTTTGATTCTTCCATCTTCAGAATGAGTCCTCGGGTGATGCAGCAGCCCGGAATTGTATTTCTATTCTTCAACATGCCGGAAACATAATGAACTCCGCAAATGAAGTTCTCAAATATTGAAATGCGGGCCGGCAGTTATCTATATTGGAGCTAAACCGGGACCACATTAAGCTTATCTACAAACAGGTGTTGTTAGAACATATTGTTTAAGAGACATCGCATGTTCGCCCACTTTGTAACTTCGTTTCGAAGCCCATTTGCCACTGCTGCTTCCTTTTGAACGAATTTAATTTTACGTTCCTTTTAGTTTTTCGAATGCTTCGACGTTTATAAAAGAATCATTTTTGCGGAGCTGCATGGCGTCTTTGTAACCATTGTTCAGAAGAACGCCAACGAAGCAAGTGGCGCTGCTGGTGCATCCTCACGGATTCGTTTTCATGCTCTGTTGTTACCCTGACGCTCTTTCACATTTTGTATTAGATCTCTTAAACTTAGACTTTCCCTTATATTGAGGCTTTTTCGAGCACATGAACCAAATAATGAACAAGCGAACGAATGAAACCCACTAATGACTGAGTGAACGAGTGATGAGCTAAAAAACAACTGAACGAGAAGCGAGAAGACAAACACGCGTGCTAACGAGCGAGCCAACTAACGACCAAGCGAACAAACGCACCAACGAGCGAGTGAGGGAGCGAGCACATGAACGAACTAAAGAGCAGACGAACAAACGCACTAGCCAGCAAGCGAATGAGTGATTAGCTAGGAAATAAACAAACGAGGAGCGAGAAAAGAAACAAAACTACTAAGAACGAACGAACGAACGAACGAACGAACGAACGAACGCACGCACGAACGCACGCACGAACGCACGAACGAAC
This sequence comes from Dermacentor variabilis, assembly GCF_050947875.1. NCBI lineage: Eukaryota > Metazoa > Arthropoda > Arachnida > Ixodida > Ixodidae > Dermacentor > Dermacentor variabilis. The sequence continues at coordinate 131,755,634 of NC_134569.1, forward strand.
GAACGAACGAACGAACGAACGAACGAGCGAGCGAGCGAGCGAGCGAACGAACGAACGAACGAACGAACGAACGAACGAACGAACGAACGAACGAACGAACGAACGAACGAACGAGCGAGCGAACGAACGAACGAACGAACGAACGAACGAACGAACGAGCGAGCGAGCGAGCGAGCGTACGAACGAATGAAAGGGCGAACAAACGAACGAACAAGTAAGCAAGCAATCGAGTGAGCGAACAGACGAAACAATTACTGAGCGAGCGAGCAAACGAACGAGTAAGCAAACAAACTAATTATCCAGCGAGTAAGCGAGCACCCGAGTGAGCAAAAAGCGAACGCAATAATAAGCGAACGTGTGAGCGATCAAACGAACGAACGCAGTGACAAGGAAATAATTGAACTAAGGAACAACCGAACCAATTACTGAGCAAACTAATGAACGCACCGTCGACGAAACGAACAAACGAGCGAGCGAGTGAGCGAACAAACGAGTGAGCACAGGAACGAACAGACTAACAAGCGAGCGAGCACACGAACACTTCCATTAATTGGATATTTGCCTATTTGTAGCACTTTACTATTTTTGTATTGACTTTTAAAGCGAAAGCTTTACTGGCCGCGAACTTGCGATGTCACCATGGCGGTGCTCCGAGGAGGCACATGGCGTCACAACGTGCGTCTCGTCGCGAATATTTCTCTCTCTCTCTCTCTCTCTCTCGCTCCCTAGTGATTACTGCGCATGCGCCACTAGTAGCACCGAGCCACAGGTGTTCCGCCGCTACGCAGCGCCGCGCGCCTACCACCGCCGCTGTTTGGTATGACGTCACACCACGTTCCTCGTCGTTGCACTCACCTCCGCTCGCTTCGCCAGCTGCGTCGCATGCCTGATAATATGTCGGAGGATCGAAAAGGAGAGCTCGTGTGCGCCGCAACAACAATCGAGGTGGCAGTATGGACGGCGACACTTCTGATAAGCAGGAGGAAGCCTGGAATCGACGTCGGAACGAGATGAAGAGGAAACGAATCGCCCAGGAAACAGACGAACAGCGCGCCGAACGACTGGCTAAACGCCGCAACATAGCTAGACAACCAGACTAACCTGGTCTTGCAATCAAGATTAACCAAAGCTAACCATGCTATGCCTTTTTCTTTCTCCTCCTGCGATGCTCTCGGTTGAGAGCAGCAATATTGAAAATACATTTAATTAATGAAAAGACGAACGAACGAGGAGTAAGCGAGTGAGCGAGCACATGAACGAACGTACTAACGAGCGACCGGTATAATTAAGTTAGAGTCGCCCACAGAACCTGTTTAAATCACTGTATAGGATATTTGGTACTCATTTCCATTACCTCAAGTCTAGGGTAGCGAACCGGATGCTCGTCTGGTTGACCTCCCTGCCTTTCTTCTCCTTTCTTTCTCTCTTTCTTTTAGTACTATCATTTATTGACTTATTCGGCGACGCGCTGCCATTCTCTATAATTCTGATGCGCTTAGATAGTAGAGCGATTGCCACGGAAAGGCGATGGTTTCGAGTTCGATTCTTGGACCAGGATAAATTTTTATGATCTACGAAGATTTTGCCGTTCAAGAAAGCAGAAGTTGCAGTCCTTACGTAGCATTTTGTTAGTCAAACAGGTGACAATGTTTCCTTGCACAAATAAGTAAGGAAACACAAAGACTCGATTATTGCTCTATAAGCAGCGCCACTGCATGGAACTCCTTCAGGGCTTCACATGACCTAGAAATAAAAGGGAAAGTGGAATTGATTAGCGCATATTCATTTTCTTTCGAAATTCAGCGCACACCAGCCAACCCAGTCATATAAGCGAACCATGCTTACATAAGCAATGCTCTAGATGAGTCTTTAATTGAACGCTACTGTGCATTGCCCAGTACGTGTTGACACTCACAGTGCCCCTGTGAGCGGGAAAATTGTTCATATGTGGCAGCTCGGATTACAGAGTATGTGGCAAAATGTGTAGTTCTCCGGTCCGTCAGATGAATCAGTCAGGAACAACACCTCCCAAGGAGTACACATACAAGCGAAACCTACACTGGAGTCATTGTGATGGTCGGGGATGTATTGTGCGGCGAATTGCCACCTACTCCGTAACATCTTTGCCTTTGCGGGGAATGTTGCGTAATAGGATTCTTGCGAGTTCACAAAACGGTATTAACGAGTCGCAATATTGCAAACATCTGAAAATATAAAATACCTCTTTCGTGGTTAAAATTAAAGCTGAAAGTTTTGTTCGTTGGTTGTTCTTCTTCAGTGAAATGGCGCAACCCACTCTGGAGGTTCAGCCATGAATCGGGCCTACGAGGGTCGAAAAAAATAAAAATATGGAAGAAAATAAGCTGCAAAGCGAATTAGTATCTGAGCATTGTGAAAATTAGTTTCAACTTTCCCACATACGAAGTCAATAATTATTAAATGAGCATACTAGACTAATGAGAACAAAAATATTGAAGTTCCAAAAATGACAGGAAAGAAAACTTTAGCACGCAACTTTTGCACCGCACAGAATGTTGTAGAGGGCGCCACAAAGATTCCGGTGGCTGCAAACCAGATCTGTAGGGCAGGAAGACGACGCGAAGGCAGCCTATGAGGCCTGCCGTCGCCACTACATTTATTTAGGAGAGCAGAGTGGCGGCTGCGGCGACCAGCCCGGTTCAGTTCTTGTAGCCTATCACAGGTGTGGCTCCTACCCACGATGGGGGATTGGCCGAGAAATGGGTGGATTATTCCAAATTAATCCCGGTTCAGAACGAGAGCACTTTCTATTGCTCGTGCCTGCTTCGTCGTTCTTGTCCGAGGCACGGCAAATTGCAGGTGGCGCCCGCCCCCACCCTTCCCCCAGCGCGTTGCGCGATGAGAAATCACGCGGGAATAGTTATATAGAAGTTAGGACCGCGTTCTTGCGGCACACAGGTGAGCAAGGTAACGCAAGCGACACTGGAGGTAACCCTCGAGGGACACAACATCCCGGAGAAGAACATGATTAGGATCCTGGGCATGTGGCCACAAGGCAGCCGGAAGTGCAGCCACACCATTAGCCTGCTGAACAAGGCGGCGGAACAGGTGGGCCGCATGATCAATAGGGTCTCCCAAAAGAGATACGGAATGAACGAAGAAGACACTCTCAAGCTAGTCAACAGCCTTATTACCAGCCGAGTGAGGTACTCCCTGCCGTACCACGTGACGACTAAGGCAGAAAGAGAGCAACCAGAAACCATCCTCAGGAAGGCGTACAAGACGGCTCTGCATCTACCCAGAAACACGTCGAACGAGAAGTTGCTCCTGCTGGGCATCAGCAACACCTTCAGCGAGCTGGCCGAGGCTCTGCTGGGTACGCAAACCGCGAGACTCAGAGGCACCCCTACGGGACGAGCGCTCCTGAGGAGGTTGGGTCGGGATACGAGCGGACTGACAGACAGATACGCGGACGTACCGGACCACCTCAGGAAAACCATTAATGTGGGACCACTGCCAAAAAATATGGATCCCAACCTACACGAAAACAGGCGAAAAGCTAGGGCCGGATACGTTGAGAGAACGCTAGCCCAGCTAGACAATACAGTATCCACGGACGCCGCCGTATATCCACACGGAAGAGAACGCGTGGCCGCGACGGTAGGGGTTAATAAGGAAGGAAACCCGATCACGTATGCCACGGCAAAGGTCGCTGGCACAGCGGAGGCCGAGGAGATTGCCGTAGAGCTGGCGGCAGCGGAAGGTTATAGAACAAGCCGATCTCTCAACATACTGAGGGACTCAAAAGAGGTGTGCAGGAACTACACGAGGGGCAGAATCAGCAAAACTGCCCTCAGAATACTCAGCGGAGCCACCTCCGCCGAGAGGAAAAGCCCAGGCACAACCTAATCTGGATCCCGGATCACGTAGGCATAAGGGGGAACGAAAGGGCAGACAGCCTAGCTCGAGTCGAAGCGTTCCGAGCAGGGCGGTCGAATGCCCCGGAGACCCACCTACAGGCTTGCGAGGGGGGATACGCAGAGACCCTGAACTTACATAGAGGAACTAGAATTAGATATCCGCCACCACACAAAGCCCTCACAAAGGAGGAAGCGACCAGCTGGCGCAGACTACAAACAAACTCCTTCCCCAACTTACATATGCTCAATAAGTTGTTTTCGACACAATACAGGGCCACCTGCCCTTGGTGCGGTGCCACACCTACACTCTACCACATCACCTGGGAGTGCGAACGCAACAAAGCATTCCACAAACACGAACACCCGAGTGCGGAGCAATGGGAGAGTCGGCTCACCAGCAGTGAGCTCACGGCCCAAAGGGCCCTAGTGCAGCACGCGAGCGATGCAGCACGACTCAGTGGAGCCTTGGAATAGGCGCCCACCCTTGCTGAAGAGAAGACTCAAGTCGCCAGCGCCAAGAGGATGAAGACGACGGAGACCTCGTAACCACGAAACTCTTGAAAGACTCAATAAAAGTTTTCAGTCACTCACTCACTCACTCGCGTCGAGGCTATTTACATACGTATTTACAGTGCGCGTTAGAGGCTCTATATATAACATCATTATCATCATCCCATTTTTATGTCCACTGCAGGACAAATGTCTCTCCCTGCGATCTCGAAATACTCGTGTCTTACGCTAGCCTATTCCAACTTGCGCCTGCAAATTTCCTCATTTCACCCCCCCCCCCATCTAGTTTTCTGCCCTCTGTCGGGGTTGTAAGACGATCTCGCCGCTGCCACTGGTTGTAAGGGTTGTAGGTCGTAGGGAGGAACTTGGGGGGACAGGACTAGGCGAGCAGGATTTATTTACAGATATTTACATTAGAACAAGTGATACATACGACAGTCTAGCGAGGCTCCCAAATGGAGCACGCAAGACGAAGCGTACAGCAAGTGAGCACGAAGCTACAAACACATTGCTTCTCGAGCACGAGCACACTGACGAACACACCCTAGCAGCCGACAAACTTCTGCTTATAAACACTCCGTGCTCCTTAGATCCCTAGGCGAGGGAACCGTTCGGCCAGTCCTCGAAGCCGAGCCGCCTTTCAGCGGTAGGGCTTACACACACACGTACGCACAGCTTTCACAGCCCCCACAGAGGCCAAACGGGCTTCGCAGAACTCGGGGCTAACGTCTTGACCAAAGGAGGCGCCTCTAAATTCCAGAGCTGCCTTTCACCTGTAGTCGCCACGAGTGTCGGCAGACTGCGGCGAATCCTGGGGCCCGAGGAAAACGTACCGCAAAGCACCCTTTTGTCAAGACCAAGCAAATCAACCAACAATACACGGGGCACCAAACGTGGCCAGCCCTGCTGCAATCACCGATTCTCCGAACGAGGCACATGGTGGATTAACGCTGCCGTAGTCTCCAGTTCTCCGAAGGAAGTTCATGGTCAGTTAGCGCTGTCGTCCTCGCCGGTTCTCTGAAGGGTGCCACCACCGTGGGTCGATCGAAGCACGTGCAGCGGGCTGAAATAGCTTTGCAGAGCAGTACCCCTGCAGGCCGATCCTAACACCTCGATTGAGCTTCCCTTCCCTTGGCACCCATTCGGTAATCATAATGGTTCAGCGATTACCTAGACTAGGCATTACATCGCCTGCCCAGCTTCACTTTTTTCTCTTAATGTCGCAACTGGAATATCGGCAATCCCCATTTTCTCTTTATACCGCTATCTTCCTGCTTTTTTAACGTTACGCCTAACATTCTTCGTTCGATTGCTTTTTTTGCGGTCCTTAACTTGTTCTTGAGTTTCTTTGTCAGTCTCCAAGTTTCTGCCCCTCACGTTAGCACCGGTAGAATGCACTGATTGTACACTTTCCTTTATAATGATAATGGTAAGCTTCAAATCATGATCTGATAATGTCTACAATATGTGCTACAACCCATTTTTATTCTTGTGTAAATTTCCTTCTCATGATCAGGGTCCCCCGTGAGTAACTGACCCAGGTAAACGTATTCCTTCACATATTCCAGAGGCTGATTGGCAATCCTGAACTCTTGTTGCCTTGCCCGGTTATTCATCACTATCATTGTCTTCTGCATATTAATCTTCAACTCCACACTTACACTTACTCGGTTAAATTCCTCAATCATTTGTTGTAATTCATCCCCAGCGTTACGGAATAGGACAATGCCATCTGCAAACCGAAGGTTGCTCAAATAATCGCCGCTTATTCTCACTTCTAAGCCTTCCCTGTCTAACAGCTTGAATAATTCTTCTAAGCATGCAGTGAATAGCATTGGGGAGATTTTGTCTTCTTGTCTGGCCACTTTCTTCATAGATAACTTTCTGCATTTCTTGTGGAGAACCAACGAAGCTGTGGAATCTTTGTAGCTATTTCCCAATATATTCACGTATGCCTCTTGTACCTCTTGATTACGCAATGCTTCTGTGACTGCTGGTATCTCAGCCCAATTAAATGCCTTTTTATAGTCCTTGAAAGTAATACAGAGGGGCAGACCGTACTCCGCGGATTTTTCGATTAGCTGATTAATGACATGAATATGATCCATTATACAATATCTCTTCCTGAAGCCGGCCTGTTCTCTTGGCTAACTGAAGTCAGGTGTTGCCGTGATTCTATTGAAAATTATCTTGGTGAATATGTTATATAATATCGGAAATAAGCTAATGGGCGTAGAAATTTTCAATTCTTTAACCCTCCGTTTTTGTGGATTAGTATAATCTTGGCATTTTTTTTCACAGTTTCAGTCATTACCTTTACGTCATCTTCATCTTCCTGTTCTAAAGCTGCATATTTGTTTGAGAACACCAGCCTTGTTTCGTCTGATTTTAATGTTACTGCGTCTAGGTTGGCCTGTTTCTTGTTGACTAATTTTACTCTTTCTCTCTACAAATTGAGAGAAATCCTAGACCTCACTAACCTACGGTCACTGCACTTTACCCTACCCAACACTTCCGCATCCTGCGCTATGCTGGCATCGGCAGAGGGTATGAAATCTCTTTCACAACTTGTTCCTCCATTGGGGCATTTACAAGTCCACTTCCTGTTACTGCGCTTCCTGAGGAAGGTATTCATTATTCGGAGCCTATTTCTCTCCCCAAATTCTACCAACATCTCTCCTCTAGCGTTCCTAGAATTGATTCCCTAGTGATCAATTGCTTGTTCCCAAGCCTGCCTTTCCCCCCTACTTTCGCATTGAAGTCGGCCATGATTACAGCCTACTGAGTTTGCACCTTTCTCGTTACTAATTCAAAATCTTCATACATCTTTTATTTTTTTTTATAATCGTGACTGGAGGTTGGAACGAGCGCTTGTGCTAACTTTATTCTGTACCTCCTATTCATCTTCATTACGACGACTGCTACCCGTTAATGCTGTGGTATTCATCAATGTTGCCCGCTATGTCCTTATGGATGAGAAATCCTACCCCGTATTATCTCTTATCCGGAAGACTTCTGTAGCAGAAGACGTGGCCATTAGTCAGCACCGTATAAGCCTCGCCAGTTCTTCTAATTTCACTAAGGCCCATAATATCCCAGGCAATGCCGGATAGTTCCTCAGAGCCCTGTTAAGTTAGCCTCACTCGAGAGGGTTCGCGTGTAAAACGTTGTCAAGTTCAGTTTCCAGTCCGAATCCAGAGATTCTTAGCACCCTCAAGTGCGGTAGCGGAATACTGCACCAGTGAGGCCAATTCCGATTCTGGTGAGGGAGCGCCTTTGTTGAAGCTTAGTAGGCCTTCCTAATTTGGTTGCATCTGTACTAGACTATAGCTTCACTGGCATACACGCATATATATATATATATATATATATATATATATATATATATATATATATATATATATATATATATATATATATATAAAGATAGACACATTACAGTGCAGGTTAGAAGCAAAAAGGCATCCGGGGGTGCGTCACAAAAGTTCCGGTGGTCGGGGCTGCGAAAATGCCGCGTATCGATAGGCGTCACGCATGGGCAGTTTGGACAGGAGCGAGCGTGGTTCAGGAGGTACTGGTGGGGAATAAAGCCAGGCACACCAGTTGACACCCCGACAAAACAGGCACATAGAGGTCGTTGCAGCCGATCTCATATACACAGCTTCAAGCGACGCGAAGAGTCCAATGCTGCGATGTACGGAGAGCGGTGCCGCGAAACAACGACGTGAGTGGTGGGCGGACAACGAGCTTTGCTGTGTACTTCGTCGAATACACCTTGTGGAGGAAACGGTACTGCGAGCTCCGACCGCTAAGCGCGTGGTATGAGTAGTGCGTCGAAGTTGCTGGCGAGGAGGTCGTTGACGAAGCAGCGCTGGCCGCTGCGCTGGACGGCGTCTGAGGCACAGCCGGAAGCGTGCCGGCCGCATCACGAAGCCTGCCTTGCAGGAGCACTTGGGTCGCCCTGTCACGAGGCGAATACGATCCGGCGCCGCGGTGGATGGTGAGTGGCGTAAGGGCTCGCCATGCTAAGCGGTGCTGGTGGTCGCAGCCCTATATGGTCGCTCTGTGTCACCGACTGGAACGGGAGGCAACATAGCCGGGACTGCGGCAGTGTTGACGGCTGGCACGGACGCCGCTAGTGGAGTCGACAGGAAACGGGGTTCGTGTGCTGACTCTGAGACTGGCTCACCGGACGGCATGGACGGATCGGGTGGATGGTCGGTCAGTGGTCGAGTGGCAGATGAGTTGAAGTTCCAGGCAGACACGATGGCGTGCCGCACAGGAGCCGTCCTTGGGTCTGCGGTGCAACCACGGTCTTAGGGCGTCGATGGTGGCTAGAAAGGAGACGAGAAGGTTTCACTCTGGTGGATCGGCCATGAAAATAACTGTTATCATTTTTTTTCTGAAGAAAATAAGGTGAAATTATATAAATAACTTATAGTTGCGAACAGCTTGCTTACTTGCTTGTCCCTTATCTCCTGGTGCTTACCCACTACGGGGGATTGGCCAGGAAGCCGGCCGTTAAAGGTCAAAGAGAAGGGGGAGAGAGAAAACTAAAAAAGAAAAAAAATGCACGCAGAAATTCATCTGAGAGTTGTCAAAGTATGCATAAGCATTGTGCCACTTTCTCATCTCCACGCAGCCCAGTGTCATTATCGATGTTATGAAACTCGATTGGACCAGTATAAACGACAGCGCGGCGGCAACACGAACTGCTGCGGACGGCGGTACAAGGCGAATTGATGACGCAAGCAAACTTCTGCAGGAGGCGTCGCCAGGCGCGCTGATGGCGTTCTGATCAATATAAGTCGTTCTCGCTTTTTAGTGCCTTATGCATCCTCGTCCAACCATTATCGACAATAATAAACCATACTCCGACGGCGGCTGCGTATATCGCGGCCGCGCGGGCCCTATGCTTGAAAGCGATCTTTGATGCGGACACAATGCGCTGAGTGCTGATGGCTTCGTGTGCGCTGTGTTCTCGCCTCTTATTTCACGTTGAAGCGAGAGGCAGCACGAACGTGAATTCGCTCGCTGCTGCAGGCCCTATCTTGAAAGGGATCGTATTACGTGACGGACGGACGGACGGACGGACGGACTGGTTTCCTCGTTTGATGGGCATAGAAATGCTTACGCATTTAAAACGGAAGTCAGGGCGGTCAGCCCGGTTACGAACGAGAGCACGTTCTATTGCTCGTGCCTGCTTATTCATTCTTGACCGGGCACGGCATATAGCAGGTGCCGCCGCTACAGGTAGCACCAAAGAAAGGGACCACTGGAAGAGTCAAGTTCAAGCCACTGATCTCTACGTTAGGGAGCAGTGGTTCAAACAAAGCTTTGAGAAGGGATCTTTCAAGAATATTTTCCTTTGAACAGTAAAACGGCGACATGCTGACATGAAATGTTCTGTAAAGAGAAACTCTAATTGCAGAAAAGGCATAAAAGTGATAGCGCCGGAACACACATGTGAAGGTATAAAAGTTGAGTGGTGGACTCGGCAATGTAGTATCTTAAGCGATACTTTATATTTTTTTATATTTCTCTTAATCTTTCCCTCTCATTCCTACAGTGCAAGAGGAAGGGGACGAATCTTTCACCTTGCCTTATCTTTCTCTCTTTCCATCTCTTTCGATTGAAGCACCATCTATTGTTCCAAGAAGAATTTAGATGTGGAAAATTGGAGGAGGATAAGGAAAATTTGGCATAGTTATTTGCAGTATCATATTTTCTTTATGGCAGTGAAATGTCGAACGCAGACGTTGGTAAGAAAGATTACAGGAGCATCATAGGATAATGGTGCGAGTGCATTATCAGATTCGTTGTAGTTGTTTCAAAACATGGCTTGTACCCACGAATGGGGTTGGCCACACTGTAGGTTATGAAACGTGACCCAACAAAAGACAATGAGAGCTAAAGCCAGCAATAAAAAAAAGAACACTAGGCAACTTAAGCATTACAAAATTTTGGGAGGGCTTATTCGTAAAGAGAGGAAAATGAAGGAAGCACACCAGGGTCAACACCCTTGCAGCGTAATCTTCCGGATGCTTCAATGAACTTATGCATAGCCGTAATAATCGACCCGTGGCTTGTGCCTAATTGACAGGCACCAAAGAACAACAGGCTTGATGTTGACAGCGTTAAATCCAAATTACCAGTCGGAAGTACTAGTGAACATTCTGCAAAGGCAGGAGATGAGGCGGTAGGATAAAAGCAATAGGTCAACTGTTTCTGGTTCGTTACAAAAAGAGCAAATGTTGGTTATAGATAAAGCGGATCTATGAAGGTGAAAATTCAGGCGGGGGACTGTACAACGGAAGCTTGATAACCTCACCTCGCATTGTTCTCAAAGGCATTTGACCATGTTCTACCGGAAGTTTAGGTGTTGTGGGATCGCACGCGCATCTCAATATCTCCGGAGCGGCCACGTGGTTATCACGCGAATGTCAAGTGCTCGCTGATGGAGGGTAGCGGGGAGAGCGCACATTTCGCCGCTCCCGCTGCTCTTCGCGCCTGGCCGCGTCGCCGCAGCCAAGGCACCCCGCTATCTCCTTATTCCTGTCTTGGAACCGGGAAGACTCCCTCTTCGCCGCTCGGGGAGAAGCGCGATTCTCCAGGTGCGTCTTGATCTTTCGGCTGAGGAGCTTGCGACTGCCCGCATCAGCCGCTGAGACCGCCGCACGCCGTCCTCCTGCAGCGCTCTGCCTTCGTAAGCGACTGACCGCCCCAGGGTTCGAGCGCGGATCCACTCTGGGTGAGCTGAACACTTATCAGCCTCTTGTAGGGTTTCCGCATTGTGCGGTTTTTTTTTTTCGGCTCAGACGTGCGGAACGCTCCGCCACTGTAGTTTTGTGTTCGTGTTTGTTTGCTTTTGTTGCTTTGTTAGTACAAGTAACTACAAGGCCAATAAATACCTTATGTGAAACACCAACCTGTCCTCCTGGTCTGAACACGCCGTGGTCGCAACTCACTGCTAACCGCTGGTTATAGGGGTCACATTTCTGGCTATTAGGGCTGCTGGGAAAGTGATAGCGAGCGACTGCCGCTCTGCCGGCGCGGTGCGAGCCAGAGAAGGAAACCGTGGGGGGGGGGGGGGGGGGGTGGAGGAAGGGTATTCTGTAAGAGTCCACCCAGTAGACTGTCCATTTCGGCCGCTGCTGATTGGATGCAGCTGTACGAGAGAGGAGGAGACGAGCGGCCCTAGCCGATCAGCAGAGGCCGAAATGAACAGTCTACTGCGTGGACTCTTACAGAATGACCTACCCATCCCCCCCCCCCGGGTGCGCACGCGCGAACTTGAGTAATACCCTTATAGGGTACAAAATCATCAGAAGAAATTAGGGATGATTCATTATACTTTGGAAACGAAAGGCGTTTAATTCCGGTTCCTGTTATAAATAAAAGTACGGAGGAACATTTAAAGCCGAACCAGTTAGTGGCAACGATGGGAGCGATACGGCGGAGGGAGATTCCACTGTGTCCGGAGAGCCAGACGAAGAGGACTTCAGAGAAACCTTCCGGCACAGGTGTCGAAATTATACTCGGAAGGTGCTACCACTTATTAAACGTTAAATGTGTGCACACCGAAAGCACATCAGTAGTAAGTAATACTTTAGATTTCTGAAAAGCCACTTCTCTGATAGCCAGAATAATTCAGCGTGACGTATATCGGCGTGTAATCGGACAGACGGAGAGCAAAAGGCCAGTTAAGCTGAGTGGAAAGGATGCAGACTCCGGCTTTCACTGAAATTTGAGCTGCATCAGGAGAATTAATAAGCTGGGAAGAGATTTGACCCAGGTGATCTTGCAGGAGACCTTCATGTATAGGCGCTGGCAAAACGTTTTCATGTTTTGGAAAAAAAAATATTATCAAAAATCAGTTTAACTTTTAAAGAATTTTTACTTGGAGAAAGTAGGCATGGCAGGCTGACTTGAAATTTCGATAACAGCGCCTGAACCAAAATAATATGAGGCCGTCGATCACGCCGCCAGTATGTTTAAAAAAGATGAAGTGACTTAAACGGATTGCGAATGGGTGAGAAGGTGTGATGGCCCTAATATGGGACAAAGGTTCGTGCACTCAAAAGGTTATGACGGTTCTCTTAGGCAGAGCCTCCGAGAACCCAGTTGAGGACAAAGCCGTTGGTTTGAACCCACACACAAACTTTTAATGAAACGAAAAAAGCTTAGAATAAGTAGAAGAAAATAGAAAACATAAAAGAAACACTCAAATAGACATAATCGCAGAAAGAAACACACATGGGGCTTGCATGCGGTTAACGAGTACGCGAGTCCGGGCTTGCCACGAGGGCAGGGACGCGTAACAGTCTCGACGCGGCGACGCGGCGACAGGCTAGCGAAAGGAGTGGCGCCGGTCTCACCATAGGTCGCGGTGCAAGCTGACCGACCGGGCGACAGGAGCGCGCCAGCTCTGGCTAGGCGAGGTAAAGCGGGCGGCTTGGTGGCAGGAGTAGACGGCGGCGGCGTTCTGGCCGGGCAGCTGGGTGTAGAGCTCGGGCCCGTAGCCCGACTGCTCTTGCCCTGCCCACGGGCACAGAAGCTCGAACGCCGGCCTCGGGCAGCAGGCGGCACGACAGACGGGGGTGGCGTTCTGGCCGGGCAGCTGGCGTAGAACTCGGGCCCGTAGCCCGACTGTTCTCGTCCTGCCCATTGGCGCAGAAGCTCACCGGCCTTGAGGAGCTGGCGGAACGCTCGGGTAGACGGGCGACGCACAGGAACAGGTTGGCAGGAGGCCCCGGTCGGGTGAAGTCCTGGTGGGCTCGGGTCCGGAACCCGACGGCCTGTCTTCAACGCCCGCTCCGGTGGTTGACCTCCTCCTGCCGTCGCTTCCTGGGACTCTCCTGGCGTCTCCCCGGCGTCTCCCTGCGTGTCCTCTCCTTCTGCCAGCGCATCACGCTTTTTCTTCTTGTCTGGCCGATTTGGCATTCTCGGATTGGCTGCCTGACGCCCCGTGGTCTTTTCTAATTGGTTGCTTTTCTTTTAACGCGATAGCGTTAAGGAGCTCGTGTCGTAGAAAAGCCGGTGTCGTCGGCGTCGGTGTCGGTGTCGGCGTCGGCGTCCGCGGCGTTGGCCGTGAGCGATAAATCACGGCAGGCACTACATAAATAAAAAGCAACTTCCCAGATGGGCTGGGTGGGAATCGAACCAGGGTCTCCGGAGTGTGAGACAGAGACGTTACCACTGAGCCACGAGTTCGATGCTTCAAAGCGGTACAAAAGCGCCTCTAGTGAACGCGGTGTTGCCTTAGAAACGAGCTGTTTCTAAGGCTCAGGCGTGCGTCGCTTGCTCAGGCGCACATTTCGTTGTCGCGCCGAACGCTGCGTTGCTCGACGCTCACCGCGTCCGATGCGGGGCGCGTAGTCGCTGCGCCGTAGCCCATTGTCCTACACCCCTTGGCGGGTCGACGGGAACGCTGTCGCGTTCCACTCTTGAAGGCGAAGCTTAAGCATCCTCCAATTTTTTGTTGTCTTTCGTGCGCCGCGCCTTCTCGTGCCGGACGCTCTTCGGCGTCGTTGTTTTCCTTCTTCCAGCATGGAATCCGCCTCGGCGCGCGTGCACTCATTGTCGTCTGCTCCTGACCGTCCCAATCACCGCACCTTGTCGCGCACCACACATCACACAAGCCCCCTTTTTTTAACAAGTTTTTCTGAAGAAAAACTGCCGCTCAGTGCGCGACATAGTTCACAACACTACAGTCATGGTCCGTTCACAAGAACGCACTGTGTGGTTCCATGGCACAGTTCACGGAGCATACAGATAAAAACGTTAAAGGAAAATACAATTCAAAGAAAACACAGCAAGTGAAAAATAAATGGTAGCGTCAAAGGCTGTCATAATACCCTATTGAAGAAAAGAAACAGTAAAGTCCAAGGTCACCATGTCCGAGGTCACAGGTCCGAGAAAAGCCATAAGCAAACCATCGGCTCCTTTAGGTGATCCTTTCCCACATCATGCGGACTAGACATCTATCTCCTCGTTTAGAGTACACTGGCCCGTCCGTGGTCATAACGCTCCAGGCATTCATGTCTTTGCATGGCGTCGACCAAGTCACTGCCTGCGTTCTAAGGTAGTCAACGCTGTAATGTGTGGTTGCAGCATCAGTGCCCACGGTCGAACCACACACGAGTGCATAACACAAATAATGTTCTGACTCCTCAAAGCCATGTGTTGATTGGGTACACATGCCTGAGCCCTCCCGAGTGCGCATAGGGTCACAAGAAGTTGCCTTTGTTGAATTCAAGGAACGCAGTAAGGACAACTCAATACTTTTTATTGAAACCAAACCTGGTTCCTCAGGAGCCCTGATATCTTCAGGTCCATCTTGACCCTGGCGCAAACACCCCGACGTACTATATTTAGCCTGTGGGATGTTCTCAGTTCTAAGTTTAGTATTCTCAAGCATGCTTATGCATGGTAGCTCTGAACCTTGTACAAACCAGTCATCGCCTGCGCCGAGCCCACGCAGCACTGGTTGCGGTACGGAAGCAATCTGCTTCTCGTCTTGTGACCTAACATCAGTACCTTTGCCTACAATGGCGTGATCACAAGTCGTCTCTCCTTGAGACATTTTTTCCTCGCCAAGGCCTGACGCCATGTCGGAGGGAACCCTTGGGTCGCCGCTGCACAGCTGTGCTGCATCCTCAACCGCGGATCTTGTCCCTTCGGGGCAAGCATCCGTGAGTGATGAATCTAGGTATTTGATACTGAGGCGTACCCCGCGAAGCTCCTCCTCCAGACGTGCCCTCTCAGCTGCCTGTTCTGCCACACGCCTTTCGCACTCTCTCCGAGCTTTCGCGCATATTAAAAATCATCTGTCTTACACCCACCTGTGCAAGTCTGCCCCATGCAAACCCAGTCGCTGGGCCAAGGTGGCGAAGTCAAACAAACTAATTTCTGGCTGTTTCGTGCCCAAATATGCGCCCTCAGCCTCTGCGACTTAAGCCGTAATTCTAAGTTTTTCTCCTCAAGCGCAAGCTCCTCCTTCTTGGCCTCGCGCTCCGCTGCCCGCTCTTCTCGCGCCCGCGCTTCCTGCTCGTTCAACCATGCCCTCAACTCCGCACCTTCTAGGCCCATGCGTTCGGCTAGCGCTAACAAGTCTCGTGTGTTAGCCATAGTTCCTAGCCGCTAGAGAAAAAGATCCAAACGAACGGCTTTGTCCTCAATTGGGTTCTCGGAGGCTCCGCCTAAGAGAACCGTCATAACCTTTTGAGTGCACGAACCTTTGTCCCATATTAGGGCCATCACAGAAGGGTATAGTAGAACTTAAAAAAAAGTCAGGACGATAAGCTTCCTAAATCTGGAAGCAAGCGGAACAATTCAAGCCTCTGGATAAAGCATATTATTGGCCACAAAGTCCGGCAGCCCGAGGCACAGACGCAAAGCTTGCCTCTCTAGTAGTACTAGAGTACGCAGCCGGTGTGCTCCACATACCGAAATTATAACACAGCCAACTTGAAGGGGGCGAACGTAAAGTTTATAAATCATCAGTAACATAGTTCCACACGCATTCCTACATTGTTACTGCTGGACCGGAGCCACAACCTCATTGCACGCTCTCCTATCCGAGCTTTCGCTTGTATCTGCTGCTGCCACTTTAACCTACCGTCATATGTAATTCCTAAGTACCTCAACGATATAACTTGCGGTATCTGCTCATTACGATAGTGAAGAGAAATAAAAACAGGATTTCAGGATGGAAATACAACTAACGAGCATCTACTAACGTTCGGAGAAAATGACAGCCCTTGGAGCCAGGGCTCGAGCTCCGACAAATATGACTGTAAAATTTATTATAAGGTATTAATGTCCCGCGCTGAAGCCAAACAGACCATGTCATCGGCATAGAGATAGAGTTGAACATCCTACTTAACGGAGACATCAGATAACGAAATAATTAACAAGAGTGGAGAAAAAACGGATCACTGTGGCGCGCCTTTCCTCTGTTTAAATGTATACCAGAGGTAACTATGTGATCATCATAAGTATACAGCTGACAATCCTGCAGAACTGAGACATAAGATAACAAAATATTGAACAAAAGCGAAGAAAGAACTGATTCCTGTGGCGAGGCTCTCGTCTGTTTACATGCACCAGAGTTAACTTCATCCTGGCAACAAAATAAGTGTCTTCCAGAAAGGAACTCCTGTACCCACTGCACTATATGGTCTGGCACATCACAGCCTGCTAATCAAGAAATTAGAATTTCGTGTGGGACACTGTCGTAGTGTTTTGAATTATCGAAACTTACTAATGCTGAAAGCTCTCCTGACAGTCCTGTAAGTCGAATGGGGCTTTCTAAATCGGGACGGACGGACGGACGGACGGACGGACGGACGGACGCTTAGGCCTCTGTCCACACAACAAAACAAGTTACTTTCCTTCAATCCTTCCTTCGATCGGCGGGTCAATGTCTCGGTAATCAAAATGCCACTGAGG
Source organism: Dermacentor variabilis (assembly GCF_050947875.1). Taxonomy (NCBI): domain Eukaryota; kingdom Metazoa; phylum Arthropoda; class Arachnida; order Ixodida; family Ixodidae; genus Dermacentor; species Dermacentor variabilis. Next base: position 131,772,496 of record NC_134569.1, read on the forward strand.
AGAAAAAAAATGGCTTAGGTTTAACTTTTGTAAACCTAGTTATCACGGGCGAAAGGTCTGTCTGGCTTGGTTTTGCAAAGACTATGTACGCAGTGTTTCATTAAAGTTATAGGCCCACAGTCTTTCATACACTTAAAGACGCTGACGAACGAGTTGTCTGTTAAGTCGCGATGAAACCTAGCAGTCGCAGTCGAACTTGCCTCCATCCGAAGGGTGTTGTTCGTCAAACGTTCGTTGTGGTACCGTTGCTTGTATCCACGGCTTCGTCTCCTTCTCCTTGTTGTTGTTCGTGTTGCTGAACGACGGTGGCGCTTGTAGCAGCTTAGATCTTGGCACGCTTCCGCGCTTGGCAAGCTTCTCAATAACGTGCTAACCTGGCCCCCCTTTGCGACGGTGTTTCAGCAGGCAACTTTGTCTTTGCTTGTGGTTTCGCAGCTTGCCGTCTAGTTATATCTACAAGATGATTGAAATCACCATGCCGCTTGCGCTGAAGCGCACGCACAGACGACCCAGCCGGCGCGCCATCCATGACGACACTGGGCGACCAAGCGCCGGCGAAGCAGCCGTTAAAAGGCGCGTCGGGCGCGTCTGAACGCGTTCGCCGCGTCTGGTTACGTTGGCTGCGCTAGTGCGTCGAACCTTCGGTCAAACTATAGATGCTGTTGCTGACGTGGCGGAACGTACGCGCGCGCTCACGCTGCATCGGACTATATTATCCCCTTTTAACCCTCGCTTAGACACGCGGGACCGTACCGGCGAGGCTACGAGCGAGCGCAGCTGCGACGCCTCTCCGCAGCAGACCACGTGGCGTGACGTCACATCTGCCACAAGCGCTCCGGTGGCTCAAGGTCACTGCTACGCGATGAATCACCTTGCGAGGCACGGTGTAGTAGAGCTTTCACTCTAAAAGTCATTGTCACAATGCGAGGTTCGAATTCAAGGTGTTTTCACTGCCAACCAGGCACTTCACTACAGCAGTGGTGCAGTTGTGCAATTCTTTATGAAATCTCAATTTCGTTGCGAATGTGAGAAGTCGCAGGGTGTCGCAGTTTAGGCGAATCCGAGTACTAATTACCATCCCGCTCTGGTTTAGACGACATGAAGGCGGTTCACGCAGACACTAGCCAACATAATTTGACGTTGTAATCATAGGACGAATCTTTGCGATGAAAAGAACATTCGCCGTTGGCAAGGTTCCGCTCAGAGATAGCGGATAAATTTGGGTCATATAGCAGATCACCCGCAGAAAATAAACCCGCGACTCACTGGAAAGTAGCCCAGAAAAGAACAGGGCAGAAAACATCTGAGGATAACATGGTTAAAACACATTGACGTGCTAGTTGGTTAGAATCCATGGTAGAGTGTATAAGCGCGACAGTACGAGGACGTAGCAAGAAACAGATACACAGACACAGCGCTTACACACAGAGAATACACAGAGATACACAGAGAAGCACTGTGTCTGTGTATCTGTTTCTTGCTACGTCCTCGTACAGTCGCGCTTATGCACACTACCGAGGATAACAGTTACGATAGCGTTTTGGTAGGCCAGCATAGATATGGCTGCTGGGAGAACCTATTGGATAGTTCTGTTGGTTAATGCTGTGAGGCGTGTGGGTGCTGCGATACTGTATTGGCTCCAGCATCGGCCCGCGTTACAAACCTCATTAAGACCATTGCAACTGTCGAGCGCTGTTATCAGGATCGGCCACCAAGTTACACGATTGGCCCGATGCGCTATCTCCGGGATCAACCCAGCTTACACGGATAGAAAGCCGTCCACGCTAAGTGAGACGAAGAGCGAAAGAAAACTTCGCATTAAATATCGAAGTATTTTGTCAAAAGAATTGTTTTTGAAAATATCCGCGTCGCCAGAGCTAGAGAATGCACATCGCACGTTATATTTCTTGTCCCGCTTCGAGATATGGATGAACTTGTCGAAATCATCGTGAGAAAAAGGCCTAAAGCCGGTCGGAGATTACAACGTGGCGTACCTATCAACGTAATTTAAAACGCGCACGTCTAAATTGACTAAAATGCGTTGTTGCATTGCCAAGTTCGCCTGTTTTTGTAGAAGAGACCTTAATCAAACTGAAAACTTACATTTGCGACTCGAATACGTCTAAGGTCGTGCCGCACAAAACCAATACTGAAGCTTGGCCCGCGCTACCAAAGCGGCTTCGATCCCCCATAAGTACCCTTCGTGTACTTTTCAGCAAGTAGCATACTCCGTCAGCGCGAAGTGCAGTTTAAGTACTGCATGCTCTTAATCCAGTGCTTGCAACTCTCGAGTAAGCGCCATAGCTCACCCGCAGCCTCCTATCCGCGCAACGACCACTGGCCCTTTGGCCGTCCCAGGTGTGATCAACGCAGATCACCACCTATGGAACTCCACTTTGGTGTCACGGTGCTTCACTGCACACAGTCATCACTTCCTTCCTCTTTTCTTCTTTCTATTCTCCCTTTCTCTTACCGCCAGTGTAGGGTAGCAAACCGGACGCTCGTCTGGTTGACCTCCCCGCCTTTCCTCTCTTTGCTACCTCTCTCTCTCTCTCTCTCTCTCTCTCTCTCTCTCTCTCTCTCTCTCTCTCTCTCTCTCTCTCTCTCTCTCTCTCTCTCTCTCTCTACATTTGCGACTACTTGGTGCTCAGAAACTGGCTACAGAGCGGTGGTGACATATAATTACTCGTAACAATAGTTCTGACCTGATGTTTTCTGTTCGCGTTTCAATTTATGAGCATGGTACCTGTGAAAGATAGAGACCGAGAGGAAGAAGAGTCGAAAAGTCGGGTCAGCCAAGCCCAGCTGCAGGCCAGATCACGGGTTCGATGTTTCGAGTCCTTCGCACCTCTAGACCGCATGAGTTGAGCCGCGGACAACAAACTACAGTATACGGCGAGGCTTGTGGTGCGGGCTCGTTGCTATGCCGTTTTGGAATATTACAGTGTAGCGCAAATAAAGGTAAGGGTTCAAGAGGGTGGAACTTTGGGCCAGTTGGTCCGACATGTTTAAAGAGGACAGCAACCGCGACCTCACACGGGACGTAACACGAAGGAGTGGACAGGACTAGCGGTAACCGCTTGTCCTGTCCTGTCCATCTCTAGAGAGGCAGCGGCAATTTTTTGGCTTTGCAGATCGCGGGCGTATGAGGTGTCAGTCCCACAGCCCTAGTTTCTGTAAGATGTCTGTCATCTAATAGCGCCAAAACTGTCCGAAGGGCAAGCTCCTCATTTCGGTATGATGTGCAGTCAGAAAGGAGGTGCTTTAAGGCTTTTTTTTTTCCTGTGCCACGTGTTTTATAGTTGACATTTCCCACAATTCCACTTGGTAATGAGCAGGTATTCGTAAAAGAGACGTCTACTCGCAGGCGACGCAGTAACTCTTCTTCATTTCGAGCGAAACCGGTAAACGCTGTAGTTCGATCTTGTCAGAAATATCTCTTTGGAGAATACAATACCAGCGCAATGCTGCGGCGTGGACAAAACCTTTCCTTTTCAAGAATTACGTTCGTCTTAATAATGCAAAGGAATCAAAACTACATGGGAACAACCTTCCGTACTCGTGCAATCATATCCATAGAAAACATTGCGCAATGTCTGCGTCAATAGGCCCACGGAAGACTGCGACACCAGAAATGTTTCTTCGGAGTGTCTATGTAGCAGCCAAAGCTGTAAATTATCACAGCAGGCCTCGTTCAGCGACTCCTTATATAGGAGAAGAGGAAACGCCGTCGGTGCGCTCAGACGAACGAAAAACGAAAAAAACAAAGAATGAGGCGGCGTGTTCCTAGCACTAACGACACCAGAATCTGCCCCTTCCTAGCCAATTGCTTCCGGCCCTTCCTAGCAACCAAACACGGTTAAGTCGAAGCCATTGATGCGGCATTAATCGCGGTAAATACAGTGCGAATTGCGAAGGAACTGAACGAGTTTCATTCTATTCATTTTTTATGTTAGGGAGCTTGTGAGTAGTCCTGTGTTCCCCATTCATGAAGACTTGCCAGTCGTGTCATCCGCCTTAAGCGATGCAATAGTGCCCAGTCTGGCGCAAGCATGAGAGCGATATGTTGCGGAGAATTAAGGTGAACGCTGCAGGAGTCACATAAATATTGGCCCCAAGCATACTGTATACGCGGTACACATGGCATCGAGCTCGCCTACGAAACGCAGCAAAAGTTGTGGTGTTCTTTTCCACGAAGTATCTGCAAGACCTGCTGAAATCTGCGCAAAGAAGAGATCAGGGCGAAGCTAAGCCGAGGCTAGAAGAATCAAAGTGAGTATATATACATATATATATCCTTTGCTCCACTGTATGTCAGATTTACATGGTTGTTACCAACAAAAACGCTCCTAAATAGTGTATAGAAAAATATCACTATATATATATATATATATATATATATATATATATATATATATATATATATATATATATATATATATATAGCACGTGGGCGGCGAGTGGGTTTCGTTTCACACCAGCTGCCTCCGAAAGACCACCCCGACGACGCGCTACTCTGGCGCCATCTCGTAGCCACGCACTACGCTTTTCTTCTCACCCTTTCGCCATACATTCTTCCTCTGCTTTCCTCCTCGCGTCATTCATCCGCCGCTGCGCTCCGCGTTCGCTCTTTCATCTTTCGCTGTGCTCATTCACTCGGTTACGCCGACGCTCGCCACAGGAATAGGCGCCTAAGCGCTGCGCTCCGTTGTTTGTCGTCTCCCTACTTTTCTTCCACCAAACTTCCTATCATCTCTTACTAATCTCTAATGCGGACACGTTTACTTTGCCCATGCTCTCGCTGAACCCAAGGGTTCAAGGAGACCAACGATTTGGAATCTATATACAGCGAAGCTTTGTGTGCGTGCATAAACAGTCGAACCACAAGTTTGTGTTCATTGAATGCCCTGCACAAAGTGACACGGAAGGCTTTGTTGAGGCATTGCAGAAGTTAAGACAATGCAATGTCGCCGCCACTGCCGCCACTGCCGCGGATGGATGGATGATGGATGGATGGATGGATGCTATTGTCCCCTTTAGAAAGGATGGTGGGTTGCGCCACCAAGCTCTTTTTTATTATTTTGCCTAATTTCCTACCTATCCCCAAAAAACGCGAAGAATTCCCATCACCAAACTTTCTGAACTCTCATTGGGAACTTTATTCTTCTACGCTCCGTTGTTTGTCATCTCCCTACTTTTCTTCCACCAAACTTCCTATCTCCTCTTACTAATCTTTAATGCGGACATGTTTACTTTGCCCATGCTCTCGCTGAACCCAAGGGTTCAAGGAGACCAGAAAGCCTAAATCGACCGCTGGGCAGATATCTTCGCATTCTAATAAAACATGCTCCATCGTTTCCCTAGCTTTACGACAACAAGCAAATTTTTCTTATTGCTTGGTATACCTCGCTTTATAACTACGGGTTTTAAGGCATCCTGATCTCGCTTCGAAACGTAGTGAGCTTCTCTTTGAGTTATCATAAATTGTTTCTTGCCTGATTTCGTTTTTTACTGTTGAGTAGTTACTCATGGCAGGTTTTGTTTCCATTGCCGCCATCTATGAGATTATTTCAGCCTCTCTGACTTTCCGCTTGAGGTTCTTTGTTGCCATATTGCTCACCATACAGGTCGCATACTTGCTGGTAAGCTTCCTAATTCTTTTCCTTCACTGTGAATGTGTTTTTCCTGTAGAAATATCTGAACACTCTCCCAGGCTATTTACTTTCTTCCATATTCCTCAGTCGTTCTTGATAATCAATTTTACTCTGAGCTTCCCTCACTTCGAAACTTGTCCAGCCCATATCACCTTGCGCAGTTTCAGTTGTAGTCTTCCCGTGAGCGCCCAATGCGAGGCCTCCCACTGACCTTTGGTAGCCATCGAGTCCTGATTGAACCCCCGATTTCAAGCAAACAACCGCATTTCCAAACCATTTGACCTCTCCACATGCCCCGGAACACCTCGTACCTATTGTATTCCCATAGCGCTCTGTGTTTCGTTATAGCTGCATTTTTCTTCCCTTTTACTGCCATTGTTTTTTTCGTGCGTTTCCATATATATATTGCCTTCGTTTATCCATATACCAAGGTATTTATATTCTTTTACGCGAGGCGTTTCCTGGCCTTGTAGTTACACTCTATGTTCATTGTTTTCATTGAATACAATAACATCTGACTTTCTAAGGCTATATTGCAATTCTAAATTCTCACCTTCTTGTCCACAGATATCAGCCAGACGTTGCTCATCACTTTGCTTATTAGCAAGCAACATAAGGCCGCCCGCATAAAACAAACCTGGGAGCTGCTGCTCTACTATGGTGCCCGCGTGGTTGCATGAGATATTAAACCCGATATTACTTCCCTCGAGCGCCCTTTCCATTCCTTACAGTGTACATCGCCAACAGCGAATGCACGAAGGCGAGCGCCATCTGGTAGTGGTGCAAGTAACCCCGCGACGCGCGCAGCACGCGTCCTCCGCTGTGATTGGTCAGCCTATTCGCTTAGAAAACAACCACGCAGCACCCACGGTCACGAAAGCCTGACGAGGTTCGCTATGAAAAGCTTCGCGTTTAATAATAAAAAAGTGGATACAAAATCGAAGAAAAATAATTATAACGGCACCTCAAATGGGTCGGTGACACAGGGACGAGTGCTCAACACGAACACTATGCAAAAAGGTAAGGCGTGCAGACAGGACACAAGAAAAGTGGACAACACGAACGGCGTTCGTGTTGTCCACTTTTCCTGTGTCCTGTCTGCGCGCCTTACCTTTTTGCATAATGAATCCTTACCAACTAGCTCAGCTTTCTGTCGTTCGAAGAGAATGAATACAAAAAGTCCGTCCGCGTGCGCACCCTCAATACTACTGGTATCAACGTCATCTTTCAAGAACGCTGATTTCGCAATCGAACAAGCTGTCACAAGGTAAGGAACTGCAATGTTCATGGCTTTTCTTTATTTGGAGAGCCTCCATGAGTTCACGTATATTTTTAATCCATGTACCTAATGATGGCATGTGTTCTTTCAGAAGGTTTTGCAGCCACATGATCAACAATGTGATGACAGATGTGACGAAGGCGTGCATTTTAAATTGTTGTTGTGCTGGCGTAACCACTCATTGAGGCAGGCGCCAGTCTGATAAATGTACATTCTCTTACATGAAAGTGGAGTGTTGTACACTACATGACAAACACAAGGAGCAAGACGATTCGGATGATTTACAGAGCACAGGTTTTTCCCAGACTGACCTGCCCTCTTTTCTTCTACAGCGGCGGAAGCCCTCCTGACTTTGTCCCAAGCTGAAGAAACAGCCATTCACATCGAAACCACTGGCAATCTCTTATTGAATTATTGGGTTTTACGCGCCAAAACGTTTAACGGGCCCCATTTCACGGGACGCGGGTGTTTTTGCATTTTTCGTCCTCATCGAAATGCGGCCGCCACGGCCGGGATTTGATCCCGCGACCTCGTGCTTAGCAGGGCAACAGCAAAGCCGTTAATCCACCGTGATGAGTGGCAATATACATAAGTCGGTGCGCTAACCCATGTATATATAGTATTAATGCTGCTCTACTTAGGGGGGGGGGGGGGAGAGGGAGTACTCGGTGAGAGATGCTGCGGGACAGGGCGAGCTTATCAAGCACAGAAAGCTGGCGTGCCTCGACACAGAATTTCGAACCCAGTTCGAGAACGCGGAGTTGCTTGTCCGGTAGGCTGTGGTCGCCAAAGATCCTTACTTCATTATTCCGAGCAGTAATCTTCATTTTTGGGTCATGAAGTCGGGCCGACAGAGTTTCACGGGAATCGCGCAAGCTGATAGGTCGTCCTGCACCACTTTGCGTAAACGCTGCGGCACACACCCGGGTTGGGGCAGGATGCTTGAATTCTGGGGTTTTACGTGAGAAAACCACGATTTGGTTATGAGGCACGCCGTAGTGGGGGACTCCGGATTAATTTCGACCACCAGGTGTCTTTAACGTGCCCCCAGTGAACGGGACATGGGCGTTTTTTCATTTCGCCCCCATCGAAATGCGGGCGCCGCGGCCGGGATTTCATCCCGCGACCTCGTGCTTAGCTGCAGCGCAACATTGTAGCCGCTATGCCACCGCGGCTGGTGGAGGAAGGATGGGCAGCGGAAGCGCAGGCAGTCGCCGAAGAAACTCGCCTTCCGCCACCACTCTGAACGAAGTAGCCTCCAAAGGCGTCGAACGTGGCTGCGAGAAGGCTGCAGAAAGCCACAGAGAACTTGAACGACAGGGGAGCCGGCAGAAACCGTGGCGTACCAGGACGCAGTGTGAGCACGGCTTATGCAATGAAGGATACAACACAGCAGGACTGGAGAGATCGAGGTTTTGACAAACAAAAAATCCCGCTTAACAGGAAATGAATTGCAGTAGGGTGTCAAACACTGCGAGTTCACGTTCATTACAACGGCAGCGCTAACGGGACGCCGACACGGCGAAAAGAAACACACAGGACAAGCGCTGAACTTGCCAGTACGTCAACCATCTCACCCAGTTTTACCCGCTACAGCAAGAAAAACAACTTTCAACCAGTGGTAGCCGACCTTTCGACCTCCGCACGGCCCATGCGATGCTCTTTCAATTGAGTTACGGCGCGGCTGTCCCTTAGTGCACTTGGATGTTTGGGCATGTGTACTTAACCTAGCCCTTGAAGCCAGGACAAGGCGTGGGTGGGTGGGAGGAACTAACATTTATTAGTTCCAGCGAAACTAAGGTCCCAGTCCAGGTCACTTTGGCACAGTCAGGACATTGGTCCAGTATTGGGGGCGAGCTCCACCACTGGAAAAGCTGGTGCCGCCGTCAGCGTGACGTGGTATGAGGGATTACGTGGACACAGCGTCCGCGTCGGCTGCTTTGGAACCGGCGGAGCAAGTTGAAAACGAAAGTTTAAAGGTCCACATGAGCTGCGGTTGTGATTAAGTGGGGAAGTTTTCCCGCTACGGGTGTCTGCTTGACAACACTTGAAAGCACTATAATAGCCATTGGCTGCCTTCGAAGGCGTATAATATGGTAGGCTGCTGCTCGGTGCCGCAGTGCCGAACGTACGCAACGGAGCCCGGTGTCAATCTTCACACGTGCCCGCAGGACAAGAGGCTGCGTGAAGCTTGGATCGCGAAAATTAGAACCGGTAAGCAGCCATCGGCTACAACTCGGGTGTGCAGCAAGCACTTTCCCGAGGAGCATTTCTGATACGGCGTTGGGGCTGCGATGTTCGTTGAGTAGCAGAATTAAGGCGCACACTAAGACGCTCGCCGGCGCGCTGTCCGGCTAATGCTACGAAGCTTTGGTATATGAACTTGTTTAGGATAGATACTGGCGATTTCAGTGGAATGGAAAGCAAACGGTAGAACCACATTAAAATAGGCATGGAATGTGCTGATGTTTGATTTAGCCCCGAACAATGTACTGGATTAAAAAAGAAAGAAGCAGCGAGAAAATGCTCGTTAAGAAGACTGATAAACATACAGGGCGATGCAACTTCAGAAATAATGATATTGAAACGCCCAACAATTTAGAAGAAAAAAAAATATGTTGAATCGTCGCGATGGCACATATCACAAGTCGCCGTAGGCGTCGAAGTTCCCAGTTATAACGAAATTATTTTTGAACAATTATAGCGTCCACGTAACAATGTTTGCTTGTGCGCTATCAAATGCTCACATGCTACGGATTAAAGCTCACGGCTCGGTGCGAAAACACGCTCGCAGCGAAAGCGAAACATTGTGCACGGACATGCATGCAGACGCGCACTCGGTCGTTGCGAACCTGCGCGATTACTGCACTGAGGCTTCATTCTGTTATGCTCCATTTGGTCATACACTATAAGAACATACTTCACAAAGTTTTCTCTCTGCAACTGCCTACCTTTCACGTGAGAAACCGGTTCGGGGGAGTCCATCGCGGCGACCGCGCGCAGTTGGCGTCCACTGTACGTACTCGGTAAAGAGATAGTGTCTGTAAACCACTCTGTGGTTTCTGTTTGCCCAAGATTATTTTGACAGTAAAAAAATTTTGTCGTTTCGAGAGTAGTTATGGAAACGTCCAGGAGGGCACCCGCGTGGTGTTTTTATTGAGTGCCGAGAGCCAAACCTATGACGAGCGCGCCGCGTTATCCCTCTATCGACAGATGGCGACTCCGTAAGTCTTTGCCTCCAATATCCTTGACGTGCTGCACCAGAGGCGGTCAGCATACCTTTTGGAACGCTCCTCTTAGCCATCGGGAAGCAGAGTGTGTGCATACTAAGGGTAGGCTCCGCGTTATCTATAGGTGAATGTAATCTACATAGTATGGTGCGACTAAGGGGGGCGTGTTAATCACGGCAGCAGACGTGGATAATCCTTGAAACGGCAGGTGTCAGATAGTAGCACGTTCTCGTGAGATAGGAATGAAGGGAGGGATAGAGAGAAAGATAATCAATTGCTTCTTCTCGGCCTCAGTGTAAGTTTGCTTTCCTGCATCGAGGACGACAGCCCGCTGGTTGGCTTCTCCCAAAACCCTGAAGCACAGAGTGAAGGTATTTAGGGCGGGATATTTTTGTTGCGGGTGAAGGAGAGCTTACCATCAAACGTAGTGACAAGCTTTACATAATTTTAAGAACGAAGCATATTTTGCGTCTCGAAGAAGGATGGTGGTAAAGGACGCCATGTAGCCAAGAACGATGGTAACTTAGAAAAGGCACCAAGATTAACCAGGCTGAGCCCAGTTAGCTACGCGGGACATTATCTTATCGCTCCGGCAGCAATTTAAGAAGCATTTTTAGGTTGTTTGCGTACTTTCTGGCTGTATTTCCGTCTGAGGCTTAAATTAGTAACCGAGTAACTGGATTATGTACGTTGGGCACTCGTAGCCCCGATTTCAAATAAATAAATAAATAAATAAATAAATAAATAAATAAATAAATAAATAAATAAATAAATAAATAAATAAATAAATAAATAAATCTAGTTATTTGGATTGAAGATTTAGTGCGAATGCAGTGACAGTCACCCTGGAGCGAAATACTTACACAGACAATCGTATAAACGCCATTCGTATGGCACCTTCATGGCAACCACAAGGCGAATCTGTGAACTCGTTAAGAGGAGAACTCTAGCGAAAGTCCGCCGTATACAAATGCACAAGAGAGACAATGTCGAAGCGATGAACAAGACGACAATTAATGAAGGGGAAAACCTGGAAATACTGAGGCCGACGTCGATTGCGAAGCAATTCCTGCGAAAACGGGGTCAGGTCCTCTCCCGGCACTCCGACCGGACCACCTTTTTCACTGTTACTAGGGTCGAACTTGACAAACGTCTTCCCGGTAAGTCAAAAACCTATCACCAGTCCCCAGGGTCGCTCTGCTGGAAGCCGCAAAATGCAAAAAAAAAAAAGAAAAGCACAGCAGCTCTACGGCGACGGGAAGCACTTCGAGAAGTTTCACTGAACCAGCCCTACTCCTACGCGCCCCGCCCACCACTTACGACCCCTGTTTTTGGCCAGTAGCCAAAAAAGAAAAAAAAAGGAAAACAGAGAGAGAGAAGGAAGACAGTATTCCGCGTTATAGCCACAATGTCAAACCTACGTCATTTCACCTAGGTTGTTTTTCCTAGGGGAGGGGGGGGGGGGAGTTCACGTTGAATGATTTTCTATTGACTGAGTTCAGATAATGGCTAGGCCATTTTTTTCGAGCAGCTGGCTTTTTGCTGTCCGCAACCTAAATTCACCCATTTTGTTTCTTCGCCAGGAAGAAATAAACGATCGTCCGCACTCAGCAACGCCGTGAGGAAGACGCCCTGAGGGAGCAAGCGATAGTGACATGCAGCTGGGTGCTCTAGCATGCACAAAGGGTTTATTAGCTGGGTAATCACCTGACGGGTGTTCGCGCGTCCCGTAGCTGTACTGTACAGCGGATGCAGGACGTGTGGCGACCGGCACGGTACGCCGCCGTCACTACATTACTGTCAGAGGCGGTGCGAAGCGGTGGCTGAGGCGTTTAGCCGCATCGACGCATTCATTGCTTGGTCTTTCGCACCGCGACACGAGCCAGGCGAGAAGAAAACGGGCGGTCACGGCGCGTGATGATAACCGGTAATGAAGATAATGCTTTGAGGAACGCCTTAATGAAGTGCCCCCCCCCCCCCCACTTATATAGCTTCCTTTCCCTTCAAATTGCAAATATGATGGTGTTCTTGACGAGTCAGTTCTTCTCCCCGCGTGGCCGATCCATCTCGTTCTTCCGATTTCTGTCATCGCTGTCGCGTCCGCTACGTGTTGACCATCCGCGTTAGTCGGCACATCTTTAGCCACCCCATTTATTCGTGAAAAAAGGAGGAACCTCATTTCGGCGCAGCAGCTGGCGAGATAGGGAAGTTCGAATGCCGTCGTTCCCAACTCATTTTCATCTACTGTTTTCTCCACCATCTGTATACCTCGGTACCTTCACTGCAGCATCTTGGAACTGCTGAGTGTGTCGGAATCCTTCTCGGAAACCGTTTCGGTTCTCCACAATGTTGGATATCCTATTTTGTCCCTGTGCTAATTCTAAAGCATCCTTCTAGCAATGATTTCCAACGGGGATATCATAGAGCATGTTACTTTATTCTAGTTTATAGCTGGTTGTGCGAAGTAGATGCCAGCTTTGCTAAGTTCCGAGTATTTGACTTATATGATCGCTTTCTTTTTGCTGTCCCCGCTAGCGCTTTCCTCAGCGTCGGACGATAAAGATGTCGAAGAAGCGTGCCAGAGCAGCAGTTATAATCAAACATGTTATTATATAGAAGACTAGCAGTAGAAGCGTTAATTGAAACTGAAAAAAAAAACAATGAGTGCGCACCTTTCAAGACGTTCGCATTTCGCGTTGCTACACAGCGCTCAACCAATACAAAGGCCGCACTGGGTTCCGCGCTAGTGTTGCTGTTTGAATTTTGGTAAGAATTCGAGAACAAGAAACGCGCAACATCGAAAGTTAACCACGGGCCGTATAACATAAAACTATTCCAATTTCTTTTTATTCTAATCTCCTGATGTCAAATTTGTGTAACCGCCGACGCAAGCATCGGGCGGCCACCCGCAGGGTTGGCTGAACAGACCAATCAAACGCTCTCCTCGTTCATAGGAGGTCACTTTTGTTTGCTTGAAAAATGAATAACGTTGCCTACACTGAGCAGCTTATCTTATCTAATTGGCTGACAAGAGGCGAGGAGCACGCTCAAGGGGAGAGGGATTCGATGGGGCCAAGCCACCGCACTGAAAATCGATAACCGGATGAAGAGGGTGGTGCTGGCGTCTTCGATTGGCCCACTTTCCCTTACTTAGCTTGCGGCGGCTAATCGAAAATCGCGGCGGCATGCAATGGAAACTTAAGAATGACGCTAAAAGGGATCCTCAGCAAAGAAGAGTTGGCAGAACGAGGTCGTAAACGTGCCGAAAGTGCTCGAAAGCGTTACACGGCCACGCAAAATGTTTTATTATATGCAAATAAACCCATGCTCTCCGGCAGGTGCGAGTAGCCAGTGCCTGAGCGATCAGCGACAGCCATCTTTTATTTCTTTCGGAACAGGGTAGCTTGCGGCTATTCAGAAGACAATTCAGCTTTGTTCAGCATATTAATGCATCTTTAATGCTGACGCGTCACTTTGACGCGGAGAGTTTTTGTGGTTTTGTGACGTCATATGACAGGCAGGTGACAGTGGGTGCAGCCCGAAAACTTTTGACCAATAGCCGAGGGCTAATGGCGAAAAGGCATCGAATCAGAAATAACTATTTTTCTTTTGTTCGATCAAATCATGCATAATCAGTGTGTACACGTCATATCTGATGGGGAGCTATCGCGGTTTTCGTGACGTCGCGTGACAAACAGGTGAAGTGGGGGTGGTTCAAAAAAGTTTTTGACCAATCGCGGAGGGCTGATTGCAGAATTAGAATAGGAAAGTTTGGAATAGATTAACTTTAAAGCGCCACGTATTCAGCCACTTGGTTCCAGCTGGCCCGTGGCTGCTCAATATTCACCAACGTTTGCTTGCCACGATTTCGTGAACAAGCTTCGAACGACTGACGGCAATTCAGAAATATTTGCCACGAGTGCAGAAGCATGGGGCCGCGGCTAATCTATAGTTTCTTCACGGCACACACAGTTGACGCTATCGGCTTGCACTTCGGGAAGTGATTCGTAGGCATCTAGCAATGTACGTACCGCTGCACCCACTGGACACACCAGAAGAGACTGCCTGAAATTATCACTGGGAACGGAGGAGCACTCTATTCAATGAAGCGCGTTTAAGGCAGCCAGTGGGCTGAAGGCACACTGTATGCCTGAGGAAGGGCCGTCAAGGCTTGCCACTAGTAACGAAAGAGCAGATGCTGTTGCCGATGAAGCGCTTTCGGAGCAACCAACAGTGAAATATCTCTTGAAGAAACATATAAGAAGACATTTCGCCGCGTTTTTTTTTCCTTTTTTACTTGTTGCTAGGAACGGGAACAACATGCGCATCCAATGCGTGTAGTCTTCTGAATGGGCAAGGTGATCTTGCAACGCGCTTCTTGAGGGGGGGGGGGGGGAGGAGGAGGAAATAAAGAGAGAAGGCAGGAATGCTAACCAGAAATGCATCTGGTTGGCTACTCTACTCTGGATGTTTGTAGGCAAATAAATTATGTACACAGAAAGACTGTGGCAAAATATTCTGCGTGACCCGGCTGTCGGGGCAGTGAGGGCATCGTAGTGTACTGTGAACCGAGCAACATGTCTTCAGACCTCTGTGAACCTCGGAGATTGTGAACAGTATCTTCAAAAGCGAATTACTTTCTTCGGCACTTTTGCCCGTACTCGTTGTGGTGCTTGGATTTTCATTGCGCTGATACAAAGGCACCGATGTTAAGGGCGCATGCGCTCACTCGACCGAGTTGCGGGGCACGTTCGCCGCAGAACGGCAACTGTTATAGCAATAGTTCAAACGCACGTGCTGTCGCCCGAGAGCATTGGGGCGACTGAAGGATTACATGCTGAGGTGCAGTGCTTCCGGAAGGACCTCTCTCCTCATCAACCACCAGCCTCTCTTCCCGTGGCGGCTTCTGAGGCAGGTTACTGCGGCGGGAGAGAGAGAGAGAGAGAGAGAGAAGCGAAGAAGGAAAGGCAGGCAGGTTAACCAGACTGAGTCCAGTTTGCTACCCTACAGAAATAGGCAGTCGCCTTGCACGCGGGTGGTTGCATTGATATGACGTACAGACAGCACAGGCATGAAGAATCGACTTATATTGTCACGCAGTAGTGAAGGTGAATAATACAGCTGTAAAACTGTGAATGACGAAACTGACTTTTTATTGGGCGAACCTATGCCCACAAAAGCAAGTTCCACTCCAAGTGCAGCGGTAGCGGTGAACACGGTCGGCGATCGACGAAAATCTGATCTGCCGGTCAAACGCGTCGGTTTTCATACACGAGTCATCGAACGCTCCAGAGTAATCCCTGTTGCCTGCGCGTCATCCAGAAAGTTCTACACCATTCGCGTCGCGCATACATGCAATCAGAATGCACAAGGTTCGGTGACAACAGACACCGGATATAATCACCGACAACATTCCGGAAACTTCCGATACATGCTATTACGTTCGACCTACGGAGGCTGGCGATCTTCGGGGAAGCGACAGTCCCCAACCGAACGGCGCCACTATGTCTACTGCGGCGACTCACTTTGAAAGGACGACAATACGAGTCCCCAGCCCGTCGGCGCCACCACGTCCAGGGGCGGTCGGCGGAGCAAGTATTGTTACTGTGTTCACCGTGACCGTCACGGTCTGTTTGGAGCAGGGGAGCTCCTGGAAGATGTTTTGCGGTGCCGTCTCACGGGTCTTAGAAGTCGTCAGTCAATGGACAGACGTGGTGGCCACTGTCTGCGGAGTCAACTCTGGGAAAAGAGACGCCTGCTTGGAGCAGGATCCGTGTCTGCGAGAACCTTCTCACCTCGGTGTGGTCAGTGAAACCTGTGCGAAAGTGAGTGTGTTGACCCTCCTCCTCAAAGGCGGGTCGGCAACAATGACTTTGGACGCTCCCATCGGTCGAAAGTTGAACGGTTCTTTTCCCTCACCTAGGGATCTAAAGAGGACAGAGTGCATTTAAGCAGCCGTCGTCGGCTGTTCAGGGTGCATTCTCTCTCAGTCATGCTAGACTGATGAACAGTAACGTTCTCATGTAGACACTGTAAATAAATCCCATATTCCTCGTTTTCGATGAGAACAAGCCCCTCCTTTCAACAACGTCCTCAGCGTGGATGAGTTAGACGACGGCATGTACCAGCTACCATCTATTTCATGCCCGACCCCAACCATTACAACTGGCTGACAGCGGTGAGACGGACTTTGTGACGTGGTGCTGTGTCTGTGGTGAGTGCTTGGTTCTTGCTTTGACTCTCTAGGCTTCATTTTGTGGCTGTTTTGTTTAGAACAGTAGGGAAGCTGGATTGTTGATTGATAGCTAGGTTGCGCTTACCTAGGTAGGTTTAGCGAGCAGGATCAAGGCAGTAGAGCAGCATTCATGGAGTTGAGGACACTGCTGAGACACGAGTTGTTGATGAGGAACTGGGCCTGGAGGTACGCAAAGAAATGCTAAAGTCGGAATTATTGCAACTCATTTCCGAACAGGCCAGTGAGGAGTACATTGAAATTGGGTTTGAACTACTTAGGAAAAGAGATAAACGGGACAGAAAGAGAGGAGAACGGGACAGAGAGGAACGCGAGAAAGATCGCGAGTTAAGAAAAATGCAACTTGAACTTGAAAGCAAACGTTTGGAGTTGTCTCAAGGAAGTGAAGGGGCTCTCGGACGATCAAGTGAGGCAGAATCATATCGCATGAACAGGCTGTTAAAGCCATTTGATGTCGGGAACGACATAGGCTTCTTCCTAGGAAATTTTGAAAGGACTTGCGAGAAGATGAACTTCGATCCGAGTACATGGCCACAGCGGTTGCTGTCTATGTTGCCGTGTGAGGCTGCGGAAGTAATCGCCAGACTCAATGCGCAGGATGCATGTGATTATGCAAAGGTTAAGGCCAGTGTTTTGAAAAAGTACCGCCTTTCAGCCAAAGCTTTTCGGCAAAGGTTTAGAAGCACAAGCAAGGGATATCCGGAGGTTGCATATAGCTTAAAGGCAACCTAGTCGAGTGGTTGAAAAGCGCGGAAGCGTACGAGCGCGGAGACGTGATTATTGACTGCATGTGTCTAGAGCAGTTTTACAAGCGCATCCCAAAATCTATGAAGCTATGGGTGCAAGACAGAGGAAATGTAAACACTGTGGAAAGGGTGGCTGAATTAACAGAAGAGTACGCAACGCGCAGCAAGCTGAACGCCGAGGACGGAAATTGGGACGGCCGAAATGCACCATGGAAATCATTTCCATTCAAAAGGGGTTCGCAGACTAGACGACCGGAGCCTGTAGACGTGGAGGAAAAGCCCTCACAAAAGAGCGAGGAGAAATAAACTGGGAAACCGTAAAAAATGAGCAGAAAGGAAAATTCAAAGCTTTTAGACCAATCCGCTCCTATAAATGCCTCGAACTGTGACATATCACTCTAAACTGCGGGAAGTCAAGCGTAGTTTTCTCTCCTACGTTGATTAAAAAGACGAGAATATGGAACTTCTAAGCCCATATCTTCATGACCTGCAAGTTAATGGCAAACCATGGCCGGTGCTACGAGACAGTGTCGCCACTATGGACATTGTCCATCCGTCTTACGTGACGGTAGATGACTTCACTGGAGAAGTAGCATGGATCAAACAGGTTGTAGAAGAACACAGCGTGTGTCTCCCCATGGCCAAAGTCAAAACCAGTGGACCGTTCGGGGAGCTCGTGACCAAGGCTGCAGTTTCCACATTTTTGTCGCTGCAGCATTCTTACATTTTTTTCGAATTGGTCGGATCATTTACTGCGTGGCAAATGGCTTAAATTGGGGGAGGGCGTAGTACAGGCATTGAAGCGAGGCCAAGTTCGTAAAATCGCGTCGCTTTCAGCTGAAAATGCAAAAGCTGCTCCAGCGGAAGTAGCAAAAGAGATAACTTCCGTAACCGAATACGAGCTAGGCTTGACCGACGAAAATACGGTTGAGGAAAGCCTACCAGGTGACCAGCTCGATGAGAGCGTATCACTAGAGTGTCAAAGTTCACGCCTGCAGGCAGGGCCAGCTGACGCACTCGCAAGCGAGGCAGGGTCGTTACTATCATCGGCCTCAAAGAACTTTGATCAGCTCTTACGTGTGGACAGATAGTCACTGGCAGCCAAACAAAAGAATGATGACAGCTTAGCTAAATTGCATCACACAGCTAAAGAAGGCATTGCTAGGCGCAACGTGACGATACAAGAGAGATGTGGATTGTTGTACTGGCACTACAGAGACCGAAAGGGTAGGATTCTGGATCAGTTAGTCGTACCTACTAAGTACAGGGCGGACCTTTTGAGTCTTTGTCATGGGAATGGGTGGTCTAGCCACCTCAGCATAAACAAATCAAAGGAAATATTGCTTATGGAATACTGCTGGCCTGGCTGTTTCTAAAACGTAGAAAACTTTGTGAGATCATGCGACGCCTGTCAGCGCTCGGGTAAACCAGGAGAGACATGGAAAGCTCCACTAAAGGTAGTGCCCTTAATAACAGAACCTTTCAGACGACTTGTGATAGACCCGATAGGTCCTCAAACAAAGACAAAGTCGGGTTACCGGTACTTGTTTACCATGCTGTGTCCGGCTACAAAGTTTCCAGAAGATATCCCTCTGAAAGATCTCAGCTCCACCGAAGCAGTAGACGCGCTTTTGATGGTATTCGCACGAGTTGGGTTTCCAGCCGAAATTCAGGCGGATCAAGGGTCAGTATTCACCAGCGCACTGACTTCCACATTCTTACAGAACTGCGGGGTAAAGTTGATACACAGTTCCCTCTATCACCCTTAGTCAAATAGTGTAGAGAAGTGGCATTCAGTACTTAAGCGAGTTTTGCGGGCGCTCTGTTACGAGCACAAGGAGGACGGGTAGAATTGCCTTCCGGCCACTTTGTTTGCTTTGCTAACGGTTCCTCATGACGCTACAGGGTT